>NC_022015.1:15224890-15231522 GCF_000317375.1 Microtus ochrogaster
GCCCCTGGATAGCACACACTCACCCATCCAGATGGAAGTCCTCAGCACCTAAACATGGACACCTGGTAGTCCAATGACCCGCGGACAATAGGGAGAACTTGGGGGGCAGGGCAGGGACGAGTAGAACACAGGACACCCTGCCACCAAAGCTGGACGTGCGCGTGCTCCCTTTCAGGGGTCCCTGAGGCCCACCCGGTAGGCAGGTACTCACCGCTCTGGGTGGGCAGCCCCAGTGTAGGAGCCGAAAACTGTTCCCAAGCAAAGGACCCAGCAGAAAACGCAGGCTGGGGGGAGGGGTTGTGTGCAAGAAAGACAGCCCTGCAGAAGAAGCTGGGGTTGACTAACTCTTATATATTAATTTAACCCATCTCCATTAATCTGTGTATCAGCAGATGGCTGTGGCTTACAGGCAAAGTTTTGGCATATCTGTTTCTGGCAGTGGCTCCATGGCTTCTCTATGACTCTGTCTCCCTTCTCCCTCCATTCAGTTTAGTTTTCTCTGCCTACCTAAGTTCTGCCCTATCAACAAGCCAAGGCAGTTTCTTTATTCACCAATGATATTCTCAGCATACAGAGGGGAATCCCACATCAATCCCTTTACAAGTAGAACATGGAAATACTGAGAAGGATGTCAGAACAAAGTAAGGGCATGGTGGCTGTCAGTGACAGTGGCTTTACCTCATCATTGAGATGAGGCACTCAGCCTATCTGACTCTTAGCCCCAGCCAACAGACTTGAGTGTGGAAGATAGGCTAACCATCCACATTCAATGAGTGCTCATCTTCATTGCTGGGAACACTGTATAATACCTGCCCAGATCTACTAGAAACTGTAAACAGTTTTTTAAAGAGTGGTCCCATTTCCAGTTCTGAGCATGCTGTAGCATAGCCGACTTTGCTCACCAGAGTAGTCTTACATCCTTCGCATCTATAGAAACTAATGAATGTCTGGCACCTGCAAACACATACCAAACTTAGAGTTGCTGGCTAATCTTCCCTATCTATCTAACAGAACTGCATCCTAGCTATCAGAGTTATCTAAGAAATTACTGCAGACTTAGCCATGGAGACATATGCAAGAATTTCCAGATGCTGATTACACCTGAAGAAGCAAGACTATATAGCTGTATCTACCTGGAATCAAAATCAATATTCTCTGTTAAGGTGACATGTGAGGACATCACAGACAAGTCTTCTATTGTGAAAGACACAGTACCAAAGTTGTAAAGTCAGTAAACCTGACAGAAATACAGTATGACAGGAACAAAAAAAGCATGAATTTAAGTGAGGACATACTTAATTATTTTATATTTCAATTTTAACAACAAAATATAAGAATATAAATATATATATATTCATAAATATAAATATAACATACAATCAACAAATTTAAAAATCTGATGAACTCTAGTAAAACTAAAAGGGAAAGAAAAGGATATGAAAAACAAAAAAGGGGACATTCCTTTAAATCCCATAGAAACCGTAAAGAAAGAAAAATGAAATGTATATAAAGTTGAAGGCTATTAAAAGATAATTTCAGTTGCTCAGAAAGATGATGAGCACCAGAATCTCTAAAATACTGCAGGGGAATTACAATTTGGTATGAGCATTTAGAAACACAGTTTTTGTCTACCATATATGGTGAGATGAATTCTACAATAATATACTTATCCCAATAAAATACAAATATACGTGCAGTAATAAAGGTAAACAAATAAACCTACAATAATAAAAATCCCCAAGTCAGTAAGTAATTTAATCATAGAAATTATAGCTTATCCATATAAAGAAATGTCACAAAGTAAAATGATGAACTGCAACTATCCATTATTATTATTTAGAAATAAATCTCAATATAATATTGATGGATAAAGTACATTCATTAATTCTAATTCATCTAAAGTTCAAGAGGCAAAACTCCAGTCTATGCTGATCAAGACTGTATCACATGAAGTATACCAAAAAGGAGCGAATGATTATTTCAAATTGTGGAATGTCTGTAAATTAAGACTGAACTGGAGCCTACTAAGTGGCTCCAACTTCCTGAAATTACCTTATTTCATAAAGTATAGTAAACAATCTCCTGCTTTGCTATAATTTTTAATTTTTTGAGATTTTTATTCATAAGTGCTGTATATCATTGTCATCCAGATCTCTCCCCTCCAACTCCTCTAGTGCTCCTATTCCCTCTCAAATTCATGACTTCTTGAATTATTATTGTTAGGCCCCAAACCCCTGCTCTTCCCAAAATGGCAGCATTGGTGACTTTGGACAGGTAAGCGGAAGAATTGTTACTGGGTAAATAAGGAGATCAGAAAAGCAAATCTCAGCCAGGTGGTGGAGGTACACACCTTTAATCCCAGCACTTGGGAGGCAGAGGCAGGCGGATCTCTGTGGGTTCAGGGCCAACCTGATCTACAAGAGCTAGGACAGGCTCCAAAGCTACAGAGAAACCCGGTCTGGAAAACAAAACAAAACAAAACAAAAAAGAGAAAAGCAAATCTCGTAAGGTGGAGATCTTAATTCTTCTGAACACTTCTAAACCTTTCCCCGAAGGTCAACTACCTCAGACAAGGGCACCTACTTCTAGGCCAATATGGATAGCCTATAACAACTCAGACTCCCACCCTGCTATTTGTCATATAAAATCTGCTTGCTTCTCTGCCAGGTTTGCTCTTCTCCCTCCCCTGAGAGATAGTTTTGGCAACTTGATTCCCAACAAACCTTTCTTTCTCCCCATGGAGTGATCTAGTTCAGTCGTTCCTCTACATGTTGTTTATAGTTATGTTTATATATAATCCACTGAGTCCATTTAGTGCTGCTCATATACATGTACTTATAACTGACCGCTTGGAATTAGTTAAATTCTCAGGATGTTCATCCCAGGAGGAAATTGATTATCTCTCTCAGCAGCCACTGGTTGCTTGTAGCTCTTCATCTGGTGGTGAAGTCTTGTGAAAACATCTCTCATCTATGTTGGCATGTCAATTGGTGTTGTGCAGTTGTGTGGGCAACCATATTGTTCATGTTTCATGTGTGCAGCTTTCCTATCATGTCAAGAAGACGTTATATAGGTGCAGGGATCCTGATGCTCTGACTTTGATAACTTTTCTGTCCTTTCTTCCATGATTTTCCCAGAAGGCTAACTCATCAGGAGAAAATTTATGCCTGATATTGCAAACCTAGCCAACTGCCTGAGGCTGGAGTGGACACAGACCCTAGGGGAGAATCTGTTACTGCCATTTTCCTAAGCCAATATAATTTTTACCTTAAATACTTTTACTCACAGATAAGTATAGTTCTCACACCTCGCCAAAGAAGCTTCTTTTTGTAACACACAGGTGAGAAACCAGACCAACTCTATTTTTATAATCTGGAGCCATTTGATACTTTATTCCACTGAAGTTTCTGTTTACTTGGAATTGGGCTGTGCCCCAATATGTGGCCACAATGTGGGTCTTAAACAGATGTTCCCAGAAGATTTCTGCCTTAACTGCCTGTCTTACTTTTGTAACCATGCTTGTTTGCCAAATTCTCCACCTTGCATTTTTCCCTTATAAAAAGAGCTTGAAAAACTGGCTCAGCATTGTTCTCCTAAACCCTGCATTGGGTGTGATAGCTGCTGGTCTGGCTCCTGTGTGCACAATTATCTTACCTTGATTTGGCCCTAATTTGTGGTCAGTTGTCTTTCTCATTGTGTCCATAGGTTCGACAGTGGAAACTATCACAAAGATCCATAACTAGTCAAAATAGGTGTAAGTGCCCATGAAGTTCCCAAACCCAAGTGATACCTCTCCAATGCTTTTTTTTTTTTTGACACAGGGTCTCTCTACTTAGGTGTCCTGGAAATCACTAAGTAGACCAGGCTGATCTTGAACTCAAAGATATGCCTACCTCTGCTGGGATTAAAGGCATGTCACACTATGCCTCATTTGCAATGCTATTATTGTTTAAATTATTGTGGTGATTTGAAAGAAAATGTCCTCCAAAGGTTCATAGGGAGTGTCATTTTTAGGAGGTGTGGCCTTGCTGGCATAGGTATGGCTTTGTTGGAGAAAGACTGTCACTAGGGGGCAGGCTTTGAGGTCTCAAATGTTCAAGCCAGGTTTAGTAGACACTTCCTGCTACCCACAGATCCAGATGTAGAACTCTTAGCCACCTCTCTAGTACCATGTCTGCCTGTATGGTCCCATATTTTCTGCCATGACCACAATGGACTAAACCTAAAATGTAAGCCAGGTGGAATTAAAAGTTTTCCTTTATAGGAACTGCCATGGTCATGGTGTCTCTTCACAGCAATAAAACCCTGGTCTCTATGACCACTGCACAATAAAATAAATTTTTAAAATGTGTTAAAGTTTTTCTATTAGGTGATAAACAAAATGAATTTATATACATAATGTCTACCATTTATTGATAAAAATGTGATAGTTAATTGCATTTATGGTTTCAATTACTATTCTTGAGAGATCAAAAAAAGGCAAAAACTGCCTCTAACATGTAAGCCGCCCCTAGCTTGTACAAATTATACTCTAGCAGCCCAGGTCCCTTTTGTCCCCAGACATGGAAGACTATTCTAAAAGTTGACTGATATGTAAAACTTATTGTTCTTGCAAGATAATAAATAGGTCATAAGGTTAACTGCTATTTCTCTTTTTAAAAAGATTTATTTATTTATTTATTTATTTATTTATTTATTTATCTATAAGTGCCCTGCCTGCATGCATGTCTTTTATACCAGAAGAGGACATCTGATCCCACTATAGATGGTTGTGAGCCACCATGTGGTGTTGTTTGGAATTGAACTCAGGACCTCTGAAAGAGCAGCCAGTGTTCTTAACCACTGAGCCATCTCTCCAGCCCTATTTCTCTTTCTTTCCTTCTTTCTTTTTAAATTTAAGCTGGCTTATTCTGCTAAAAAAAAGATGACAAGGACAACTACAAGACATGTTAAGATGAGCCCCTGCCTGCAAGCAGTCAGAATACATATAAATTTGCAGATTTTGTCGTCTTAGAAGCCCTGGGCTGATAGGCTAAATGTTGCATCTTAGGAGCACTTTCAGGTGCAGTCTTGATGTCAGTATCTAAATAAGAAGTCTTCAATTTGTTAAAAATTTATCAATAGACTGATGTATCTCTGAATGTCCCTAGACCCATAACAAAAAGAATATAATCATGTCACCAGCAACAACATTGATTTAACAAATATCAGGTGAAATGCCAGGCCCAGGAAGGATAAGTTATACTGTGTGTTCTCTTATATGTGAGATTCAAAACAAAACAAAACAAAAGCTTATTTCATGGATGCTGAGACGGTTGCCAGAGGCAGAAGACAGGTGTGGGATGGGAGTAGGGTGGGGGAATACTGACCAGTGAGTACTGAGCTATAGTCAGATGGAAATACCAAGTTCTGGTGTGGTATTACACAATAGGATGTCCAGAGATAACTACAACGCACTTGATAGTTCACAGAGCTGGAGAAGAAGATTGGAAAATATGAAAAATTTCACCATAAAAAATAAGGTAACAAGCATATTTAACCTGGCTTAATTAATAGGCAACAATATATGACATCAAAACATAACACAATATTTAACATGTATAATTTTATATATCAATTTAAAAAAAATCTAATAAGAAGTGTTTTTCATATGCAATTTTCTGAAACAAAATTAACACCTGCTTAAGACAGTTTCTTGGACACAATAAAATTGACAAGTGTTGACAAAAGGTATCTTAAAAGTGCAGAGAAAGAAAAAGAAAAACTGACTAGCGAGGTGAGTTCTGGGTTCATTAACTCTCGGCATTCGATGAAGACCTAGAATTAGATTTCGCCCAGCTGAGGACAGACACTGACGAGAATACAGTAGAACGTTATGCTACAGGATAGTTCAAAGTTTTCTCGCTCTTGTGGAAGATGGTGAGGAGCAACTTCCTTTTACTAAAAGTGAGCAATTATGGAGAAGCATAATTTTAAAAAAAATGTACTTTCCTTTCCAGTCTTGCTTCTCCTGTAGTAAAGAATAAGAGTAGTGAATAAATGGAGTGATACAAAGATTTGTCTCCTGATTCCTGTCTAGGAAGCTGGTGTCCTCTAGGGGGAGTTTGCATCTCTCTGCAGTTCATGCCAGGCAAGTAGGATGGTTCTGGGTCGATCTGCAAGAGAGTCTAGGAAGCTGCTGTGGGTCGGGGTGGTGTCTTCAGTTTTCAGTCTTTGGGTGGAAAGTTTCAATGATAAAAGAGTGTCCGGGGCCAGTGAGACAGCCCAGTGGGTAGAGGCACCGGCTGTCAAGTTTGACGACCTGAGTTTGATCCCCAGGGCCCCCATGCTAGAAGGCCAGAACTGACGCCAGCTGTTCCCCAGTAAGCTACAGCCCAGCCCCGACCTCAAACGTGCTCCTAACCTCACACAGTTTTAGTCGTCTGGGGGAGTTTAGAAAGCTGACTGTGGCGTCCCCGACACTCACTGCTCAGGCGTCCTCGCAACCGCCGCGGCAGGCCCCTGCTTCCGCCTCTGAGGAGCGCGTGTCCTATCAGGCGCTGCACTTCCTCTCAACCCCCAACACGTGTCTGCTGGGCGGGGCACTTCCTCTCAACCCCTGGCACGTGTCTGCTGGGCGGGGCACTTCCTCT
>NC_022015.1:15231762-15233401 GCF_000317375.1 Microtus ochrogaster
GGGTGGAGGTGGGTGGAGCCGGAGGAGCCAAAGGCTGTGCTTGGGATGAGGGAGGATGTACTTTATCATGCACTAAACGTCTCTGCTCTCATTTCTGACTGCAGCAATTCCAGGTTTTCAGTTTTTCTTATTCTAGACAAACATTTGTCAGTGTGTTTGTGTTTTCAAATAACTAAATTTTGTTTTCACTAATTTTTCTCTGTTGTCAATTCTTGTTTTTTTTTTTTTATTTTGGTTGTTTATTTGCTAGTGTATGCTTTCCCTATTTTTCTACTTCTTGTATTCTTAGGCGTACAGTTTGATTCTTGATTTGAAAAGATGTCTTCTTTTTAGAAGTCTTTGTTTATAGCTACACATTTTCCTCTGTTCTGCTGTTGCTTTATTTTTCATTTATTTTTTCTTCTGCTGTTGCTTTTTGAGGTTTGGTATGTTATGATCTTGTTTCATTTCCTGAAGACATTTTGCAATTTTTTTCTTTTTTTGATTCATAATTAGTAATATGTAACTTTCAAATAGGTGTGATTTTTCCACTGTTTCATCTGATATTGATTTCTACTTTTAGTAAACATCTTGGGCAGGTAAGGCTGTAAGATCTCAGTACTTTTAAATCGAGGCTTGCTTTGTCTTTTCAGAGCTGAGAATTGAACCCGGGTGCTTGCTAAGCAAGTGCTCTGTCATTGAACCAAACCACCAACCCACCCCTACCGTGGCTTATTTTAAAATTCAAGATTCAGCGAATCCTAGAGAATGTTGCATATCCACTTGAGAAGGATGTATATTCTGTTATTCGTTGGAATGTTTAGCATATGTATGCCCAAGTTTCTATTGGAGTGTTGTGCTGTTCATACCTTCTGTTTCCTAATAATGGCCGCCACGACAGTGTTTTTATTTATTGCTCAATCTATATTCTGTGTATATCTGTTGTTGTAAATCCAAAAGAGAAGCATAGCTCTCTGCACTCAGTAAACAGGACAGCAAGAACTGTTGCTTTAGAAATTAATCATACCTTTCTGCTGACTTGTATTAAGCTACACGTGCCAAAGTGCTCATGGTCCTAGAGCTTCGTAAAAACCAAATCCTCTTTATATAAAAAGAACAGAGAAGTATCTTCTGCGTACAATGAAAAGCATTTTAAATTACATGTTATTTATTTGGGGTAGAGGCATATCACATGAATGTGGAGGTCAAAGGACAACTAGCTGGCGTCAGTTCTGGCCTTCTAGCATGGGGGCCCTGGGGATCAAACTCAGGTCGTCAAACTTGACAGCAGTGTGCCTCTACCCACTGGGCTGTCTCACTGGCCCCGGACACTCTTTTATCATTGAAACTTTCCACCCAAAGACTGAAAACTGAAGACACCACCCCGACCCACAGCAGCTTCCTAGACTCTCTTGCAGATCGACCCAGAACCATCCTACTTGCCTGGCATGAACTGCAGAGAGATGCAAACTCCCCCTAGAGGACATCAGCTTCCTAGACAGGAATCAGGAGACAAATCTTTGTATCACTCCATTTATTCACTACTCTTATTCTTTGCTACAGGGGAAGCAAGACTAGAAAGGAAAGTACATTATTATTATTATTATTATTATTATTATTATTATTATTATTATTATTATTATTATTTTGGATTTTCGAG
>NC_022015.1:15233501-15249778 GCF_000317375.1 Microtus ochrogaster
GAGACAGGGTTTTTCCGTAGCTTTTTTTGGTTCCTGTCCTGAAACTAGCTCTTGTAGACCAGGCTGGCCTCGAACTCACAGAGATCCACCTACCTCTGCCTTCTGAGTGCTGGAATTAAAGGCGTGCGCCACCACCGCCAGGCTAAGTACAATATTTTTAAAGGAACCTTTTTTTTTTTCTGTCCATGTCCTTTAATTACTCTTTTTATCATTGAAGAAAAAGACTTTAGAATTTTGGAAACTAATATCAAACTTTGATATTGATTTAAATTTTGCACATATTAGGGAATATGTTGGTGTAGGTGTGCATATTTTTGTGTGCATGCTTGTGGAAAATTTGGTTTGTTCCAGGTTTATGCTCCTCTTATCAATAATCAGCTGCTAAAACAGGTGCATTTCTACTTGGGCAAATCTGATAACACCATCCCTGCTCAAGTACTTAGAATATCGAGGAACAGGTCCTTACAAAGATAAATGCTGCTGCACTTCCATTTTTCTACTAAAAAAATGACTCTAAGAAATATTTTTAGGTTTGAACATTCAGATATATCTTCAGTGAAGAAGACACACTTTTTTTTTCCTTTCAGGGAAATATTTATTAAACAAATATATTTACATGAAGATATATAGGCACAGGATGTCCTTCCCATCCTGTAGCAGCTGTAGTAAAACCGATAACACTAGTTGTAACTGAATCTCAAGGCACCTCTGTTTTATAATCATTTCCTGTGTTGTCTTGATTAGCAAAAGCCAGGAAGACTTGGTCCAGGGTGATCTGACTGATGGAATAATCTTCTAAATTGAATTGTTCCTTTGCTTTCTCCAAAGTGCCAAACATCTTAAACAACAACAAAAGCATGCAGTTGCCATTTCCATCTCCCTCCAGCCCCCAGAGGAGCCTCTCCTCCTCCCTTCCCCTGTGTCTGTCAAGTATATGAAATTAAATCAAAGGACACACAGAAGGGCAAAATCAGAAAGCAAAAGAAATGGGCAGTTGAGAAAGGGAGGAGACAGTTTTCTGTCTCCATTATTTTGATGGACATGAATTAGTATTGGTACTTAAGGGTAGTAACCAAAGACATTTAATGTCTAGGCACTTGAAAAGGAACATAAACACTCCACAGCGTCCATGATGTCAGGAACAATTCCGCTGCCCGCATCCCAAGTACCCCTTTGTTAGTGCTCCCTCACATGCACTGGTCACCTTTCCCCAGCCGTTGTCCTTGCTGGGAATGTAGTAATGAAGGATCCCCTGATTCTCTTGCTTCAAGTCACTACCTAGGGCAGGAAAATAGGACAGGTGAGTGATCTTACAGATTTCTTTTTAAGCTATCAAAATAGTGTTGTATCTGCTTCATGCTAGGTATCATACAAAGGTTAAGAGTAAGGTAAACACAGGAGGAGATGTGACCCCCCCCAAAACCTAGTCTTTTTGGTGCACATATATAGAAAATTGTTCTAGGGAACTGACAGCAGTTGTTGAGGCTTTTAAGCTCAGTAAGTTGTCAACTCATATATCCAGTGTAAAAGTTTGAGCTTTTAATTTACTAAATGTATTTACTCCTAAGCATGATGCTGAGGATGGATAGAGATCTTTCTGGTTGTGTGTGTATGAGGACACAGTTTTGAGAGAGGAGGAAGAAGGAAAAGTATGAAGATTGTGATGAGAATAACTGCCATAGGTTCATATATTTGAATGTTTGCTTCCTAGTTGGTGGAACTGTTTGGGAAGGATTAAGAAGTGTGGCCTTGTTGGAGGAGGTGTGTCTCAAAGGTGGACCTTGATGTTTCAACAGATCATACTATTCCCAGATACTTTTCTCTCTCTCTCTGCCTCGTGCTTATGAATCAGGATGTAAAGCTCTCAGTTACCCTGTGTGCAGGTTCTAACCATGTGTGCATGTCCCCTTCCATGGTGGTTACAGGCACTAGGACTTTAAAACTGTAAGCCCCTATTAAGTGCTTTCTTTTATAAGTTGTCTTGCTCATGGTGCTTTTTCATGGAAATATAAAAGTAACTAAGACAACACAGTGTCTCATTCTTATGATTACACCATGTCCATCCATGTGCAAAAGGGAATTATGCACCAATCGTACTACTGTGATCTGAGTTTTTTTGTACAGTAAGGCTCTACAAACACAATTGGGGGAAGAGATGTATTCATAAGAAACTTATGTTAATTTATAAATCACTACAACTTTAATTAAATGCTTTAATTTAAAATGTTTTAAAGAATTTTATGTATTTGAAATGTGTGTGGATTTCATTAGTATTAATCTTAATGCGTATATTATTGTATGATCATGTAGAGCTCTTTTACTGTGGCATATTTCAAATATAAAACATAATAATTTTTTTAAAAGCACTTATAACACCACCCATCTAGTTAAAGTAGTATTTATCTATTCGTTGTCAGGTGCAGTGTTCCAGGTTCTACAACCCATAAAAATAGGCAGTATCTCCATCAATACTGAAGGCATTTCCATTTTTTCAGTTCATCTACTTATTTAAATTAATGTAACAATTGATGTGATAATAAAGTGTATATGCATACAGATGGGCTAAACTGAGTTAAGAATATAGTATCTCTTGGGGCTAGAGTTATGGCTTAATGGCTAGAAGCGGTTGGTTTTGGAGAGAACCCAGGCTCAATTCCCATGACTGACATGCTAGCTCACAATCCTCCATAACTCCAGTTCCAGTGATCTGACACCCACTTCTGACCTCTGTGAACACCTGGCACATATCTGCTGCACAGACATACATGCAAATAAAACAGTCACATGTATATAATTAAACAAATCTTTAAAAGGTATCTCAAATACCTTCTTTTATGTTTATAAAAGATTACTAAGAGTATAATTTAATATTAACTAAATTCATCAATCACACTGTGTAATTTTTCTCCTGTGGTGGTTTGAACAAGAATGTAACCCCTTCATGGGCTCATATATTTGAATGTTTAGCCATCAGGGAGTAGAACTATCTGGAAATGATTAAGAGGTGTGGCCTTGTTGGAGGAATATGTCACTGGGGCTGAGCTTTGAGGTTTCAGAAGTTCTCACCAGGTCCAGCGTCTCTCTTTCTTACAGCCTATGGATTAGGATATAGCTCTTAGCTCCTTCTCCAGCATCATGACAGCAGCATCATGCTCCTTGCCATGCTGATAATAGACTAAGCCTCTGAAACTATAAGCAATCCCTCAATCAAATGCTTTCTTTTATAAGAGTTGCCTTGGTCATGATGTCTCTTTGCAGCCACAGAATAGTGACTATGAAACCTCTATATCATTTGTTCAAAGTCTCCCCAACCTCACCCACCATGGCGCCCACTAACTACTAATCAGCTACGTCCATGTAACTTCCTTAGATTCAGCATCTAAGTGTTAATCACTTGGTGAATGAGATCATATGGCATTTGTCTTTTTATGCATGGCATGTTTCATTGAATATAATATGATCTAGCTTCGTTCATGAGAAGGTTTCCCTTCATTTTCAGGATTAGTTTCTCTACTGCGTGTGTGCATGCTAACTCCCATATGTGTGTCATATTTTCTTTATCCCCTATTCCTCAACAGATCCTTAAATTGTTTTCATTCTTGGCTATTGTGAATAATGCAGCAAACATAGGCATGCATATACCACTTTGACATATTCTTTTTACTTATTTTGGATATCTAATCAGCAGTAGGTTGCTAGGCTCTAGGCTAGTGCTGGGAAGGATTTAAGAAGCTCCTGCTCTTTGTTTTTTGAATACTAGTGAAATAAGGAGCCCAAATCCCCCTCAACAGGCACATCACAGGTCAGAGACATCTTGGGTCAGAGACAGGAGATCTGCCAGTCGAAGCTCATGGGGAGCTCTTGCCTCAAAGCATGAGGTGGACAGTGATTGAGGAAGATGCCCAACCTCAACATTTGCCTCCACAAATTCACGCACAGATGGTTTATACCTGTGCACATGCGTGCACACACATATATACCACATATAGGAACACACACAACATGTTTGCTTAGTAAGATTACAAGTACATTCTTTATTCTTTTTATGTAAAAGGTTTTATTATGTGAAGATATTACAATTCAATATTTTTTTCCAACATAATTTTTGATTGTTGGGAATTTCAATGCATCGCTATCACACTCACTTCCCAGTCTCCCCAAGTTTGGCCTCCACCCCTGTGACCTTCCCCCCACAAAAGAAGGAGAAAGTTCAATTTGTGTTGCGCATAGCTGGTATGGTATGGGGCATGATCATTTTTTTTAAAAAAAAGATTTATTTATTATGTATATGTATACAACATTCTGCCTCCATGTATGCCCATGTGCCAGAAGAGGGCACCAGATCTCATTACAGATGGTTGTGAGTCACCATGCAGTTGCTGGGAATTGAACTCACAACCTCTGGAAGAACAGCCAGTGCTCTTAACCACTGAGCCATCTCTCCAGCCCCAAGCATGATCAGTTCTTTACGGTTATATACATCTGTAGTTCTCATGGGGAAATCATAGTCACTGAGGCCAATGTTAAGGAGATTATTTGGTTTTCCTCACAGCTATTCTCCATGTCTGCTCTAGCATTGATTTCTAAAATATATTTTCAAGTTTACATTCCTACAGTATAACAAATAATATTTTTCATTGTCCAAAAGATGAAATTGCAACTCAGCAGCCTGGAATGCACTAGGAGCTCCTGTAAGAGTTTGCTAAAAATTGTTATTGTATCAGTGCCTTATGGTTGGGAAAGAGACGGAGAAAGAGAAAATAGTTGCTGTTGCTTGCACTGTACTTTGTGGGCAGAGAGGTGTTTACTGAGGTGTTTACTCACACACAGGATTTTTGTTGAGAGAGACATGCCTACTAGAGCTTGCTTGTTACTCACACACAGGATTTTTGTTGAGAGAGACATGCCTACTAGAGCTCACATTTCAAATCATTACTGGCACGCACAGCCAAAAGCCAGAATAAGATGCTTAATGAGAAGGGAAATATCCCTTAATGCTTTGCATAAATGATGTGTGAAAACAAATGAGAATTGTATTAAAATATGACTTTAAAGGTGTAACTTATATGGATACAACAAATTATGAAAAGGCCCTAGAAGGTGATGTCAGAGTTTGGTGACAGTCTCTGCTGTCTGTGAAACTTCTTAGGTTTGCAGTAACTTCTTAGTATGGAGGGTCACTGAACATCAGCAACACATGGAAACTGGATTTAAAACATAAACCTCATGGGTAGTGAGAATAAAACACGAAATTTAAGGCATCTCTAATACCATTGAGACACCTGAACATACCTGGAAATGTCAGTGTGATATGATTTTTAAAATCCTTTAATGTTTCCACAGACTTGACCTTGGCCTTCAGAATATAAATATTTCCAAACTTGTTCTTGAGGTACTGAGGGCTTCCCAGGCACGTGAGCTTCCCTTTCACCATTATGGAGAGCCTTGTGCAGAGGGCTTCACATTCTTCCACGCTTGCAAAACAAGGAAGCAGAACAACATGAAGCTGAGACATTGTCCTTTCGGACATTGCCAGGATCTTGTTCTTAACCACAAGTTGTATTTTCCAATGACCAAATTCATGGTTAGGGAATGTATTGTGGTGTCCAGAGGTCAAACTCGAGTGTCATTCCTTAAGCACCGTCTGCCTTGTCTCTTCCTGGGCTCTGGGGTGCAGGTCACTGATTCAGGCTAGGCTAGGCTGCCTTGTCAGCGAGCCTCAGGGATCTGCCTGTTTCTGTCCAGCACTGGAACTGGAAGCATGCAGCACCACATCCACCTTTAAACATAGTTTACACTTTAGTTGTCTGTGTATAGGTGTTGTGCCTGCATGTATGTCTGTGGAGTGTGTGTGTCCACATGCACGTGTGCACGTACCCATGAAGTCCTGAGGAGGCATTGGATTCCCTGGGACTAGAGTTACAGATGGCCATGAACTGCAATGTGGGTGCTGGGAATTGAACCTGGGTCCTCTGGAAGAGCAACTTAACTGCTCTTAACTCTCCAGCCCCACACCCAGCTGTTTTGTTTTGTTTTGTATGTGGGCTCTGGGAATTCAACTCAGTTCCGAATATGTGAATAGCAAACACTTTACTAATTGAGCTACTTCCCCAAGCCCCGAGAGGTGTGCATCTTTAAAGGATAAGTAACAGAACACCAAATCCTCAACTGTACATATCTCTAACTTCCTGTTCTCTACCTAGACTTCATCTTTCAAAACACACTGAGGATTCATGGCTATCTCATTTATTAGGATTAATATGAAACTTAATTCCTAAAAATAAACTCATCGCTCAACCAAGTCCTGGCCCCCAAATAATTGGCCAGTATAACTCCCATAATTCTTGCCAACCCTTAACCAGCAGCTTTCCAAAGAGCCACACCTGTGGGACGTTATAATGACGGCCTTTCCACTTTCCCGGATCTTTATCACTGTGTCCCAGAGAAGGCGCCGTGCTTTTGGGTCCATGCCAGTAGATGGCTCATCCAGTAAGATAACGGAAGGCTTTCCCATTGTAGCGATAGCAGTGCTCAGCCGACGTTTGTTTCCTCCACTTCAGATCAAAGATGGAGACACACGGAAGAAATTCATCTATCTATCAGTTATCTCCAGGAAAGACCTAGCACAGACACTCCTAGTACTGAGAATTCCAAAACGCCCCAGGTGTAGACATCCTCATGTAGATTCAGCGTGGCTTTGACAAAGCATCAGGGCCAAGAACATCTGCGCATGCGCACATGTAACATAGAAGGGCAAACTTTCACATGTGTGGTTTTGGCACCGTTTGTTTAGTTGTTATTAGGGTGCATAACCGCCACCCTAATTTGAAGGTCTACATTTCATAGGAACAGTAGGGAGAAAACACATGCCCTATTCAGGTTTCAGAGTCATAGTTCAAATAGAATCAGGACATGAAGTTTTATTTCTGAAACGTGGAACTGTTACTGGCATCCGAAACCCAACAGAGTAAGATGGTGTCCATCTTAGCATTGACTGTCAACTTGACATGACCTTGAATGTCACCCGCTCCAGTAATTAACTTCTCTTATCAGGTGGGTTTCTGACTGTCTGTGAGGGACTGTGTTGATTATTAACTGATTCAAAAGGGCTTATCTACGTAGGTCCTGAGGTAGACAAGAAAGGTCACTAAGCTCAAGCCTGTTAGCAAGCCAGAGAGCAAGCAGCACCCTCCTTACATCCTATCTGTACACCATTGGTTAGGAGTGAATTCACTGGGTGGAGATAAAGGTACGTGGAACAGTAAACAATCTTTTCCAGGTCTTGACCCTGACTTCCTTACTTCCTGTAATGTCGGACTCTGACCTGGAATTGAAGCCAAAAGAATCCTTTTCTACTCTAAGTTGCTATTTTTTTTATTTAGCTTTGGAGCCTGTCCTGGAACTAGCTCTTGTAAACCAGGCTGGCCTGGAACTCACAGAGATCTGCCTGCCTCTGCCTCCCAAGTGCTGAGATAAAAGGTGCATGTCACCACCTCCCGGCATCTCTCTCCTATTTTTTTTTTCCGAGATCTGGTTTCTCTGTAGCTTTGGAGCCTGTCCTGAAACTAGCTCTTGTAGACCAGGCTGGCCCCAAACTCACAGAGATCCGCCTGCCTCTGCCTCCCAAGTGCTGGGATTAAAGGCGTGCATCACCACCGTTCAGCTCCCTAAGTTGCTTTTGGTCAGAGTGTTTTATCCCAGCATCAGAATGAAGCTAGGACAGATGGTAACACACTCAGGTAATTGTGTGACAGAGAAGATTAGGTGCAGCTTTGGGCACTTGTGTCAAACACCAGGACAAGGGATGCTTAGTCATTATGAGTGTCAGTGACAACAGTAGCTAAGAAGTTATGGAATAATGACTCACCTGTAGGTGCTGATGACGTAGTTGGCATGGGGCTCTAGATCCAAGACGTTCAAGTGCTCGCCCACATGGGACTGAATCTGATGCTCAGGGACTCCCCATATTCTTGCATACATGACCATTATTTCCCGACCAGTCATGAATTCCAGCAAAGCATCAAATTGAGGACAATAGCCGATTTTTGACCTCACCTAATAATAATAATTGTCGTAAGTGAAAACTCAAGTCATCTAGCACCCTGTGGACATTCATCGATGAGGCAGGAGTCTGCAGTTCTCCAGACCATGTCTGAAGGGCTACAAAATTATGGCTGGTGAGTCTATTGTAGTCTAATGGAATGACCAGTTCTCATGTATAGTTCTAATCGTCATGGGGAGAAAGAAGTCAGAAAACAAGTCCCAGGTCCCACTCAGTTTGTGGTAGTGTTAAGATGATAGGTCTTCCTCTTATTAATCAGGGGCTCCAAGGAGCATGGTCAATGTGGATCATTTCTTTAGTGTCCAACCTACACAGCCCTGTACATGCTTGTCCCTTTGTGAGGAGGAACAAAACCAAAGACAGCTCTCATCTGTGCAAACAGAAGCTCAGAAATGATGGTTGTGTTTCCAGTAGGTTTACACTAGTAATTAGCTAGAGAAAAAGGCTTTGAATTTAGATTAATAATTAATTTATATTGATCCTAGATTATTAATGCTCATAGTGTTGGCATGGTGCAAATCCCGTCCTTTCTGGCTAAAATGCTTCTAAGGATAGCATGTTTTCCCTCAGCTTCTATCTCATGCTGATTCTAAGCACAGTGATGGAAAATAAACAACTAGCTTCCTTAGAAACAATAAACAACATCAGAGAGTGGGGAAAACTATAATTGCTAGAGTTACCACATTGTCAGTCCAGTTCTGCGCAAAAATGACAAGCATACAATGAAATAGAAAATGCAGTTCAGTCATGGGAGTGAGACTTGGAAACCTGAAAAAAGTTATGATGGCAAATCTGCTCAGCAAAGACATGGGAAGAATCATCTTAGATGCCAAATTAACTAAAGGAGCTTGTGGAGAAAGTCAAGGAAACATGACACATAGTTATTAATAGAGAAATAAAACCCAAAAGGAAACATAATAGACACGCATTGTTGTAAGGACAGGGTGTGGGTGCTCCAAAGGTGTAGGAGTACAAGAACACCTCATTAGCCAGTGGGTGGATTGTGAAAGGAACCATAAATACCTTAGAAATTATTTAGAGATGAGTGAAAATGAAAATCATCATATCTCAGTTTATGGGACTTAGTAAAATCAGAGTGTGGGGTATTTATAATTATTCTGTCTCATTGAGCTCATAGTCGTAGTTGTCCTAAAGTAGTGACTGGTGAATTACTGGAAGGGATTGGCCCAAGCCACTTGGAGGGGGATGTGATTTGAAGGAGGATGCACTAAGTACAGACAGCAGCAATGTCCTCTCTGGGTTTGGGCTAGTTTCTACATGGTTAACAATAAGTCTAACCTTTCAGTTTGAAGTAACAACCTAAAATCTTCTCAGTGTATTAAAATGGTTCTTAACACCTTGCAGGCGCTGGACTGTTTTTCTCAGAGGACCATGATGTTGACTCTCAATTCAGGTTTTGCTCCCGATGACAAATCACCTGATGCCCTTTGCGTCCTGACAGTCTCAGGTGGGCAGTTCCATTGCCCTTCTGTGTCCTCAGGGGTCCGACACGTGCTGTTGACTCCCAGAATGGTAAACTGACATTCTTTTCTGCTTGAAGCTCTTGCCGTACTTCTCCCGAGGTTACCCATCTTTTCTAGCTCCTGCAGCCGGAGGCCGGCACAGGAGACAAAGGCTGGAGGTCTTGCTTTGATTTGCAACCTGTTTTAGAGCTCTCAGTGACATGGATCAAGGCCCCAGTTGCAGCCAAACTGCATGCAGATCATTCTCTGCTCGTTTTCGCTGCCTTGCACCCTTCCAGCCCTGTGCAATGCATGTCTTCTACACTGTAGTTAGAACTTGCCTTCTACTCCTACAGTTTCAAAAGAAACTCTTCTCATAGGTTATGTTCTTATGGCCTTTACAAATGTATGTTTTTCCTCTCCAGAAGCCACAGCATCAACATCTGTGCCTATCACCATTGCCATGTCTTATCCCTAGCCGCCAGCCTACTGCCTGCAGTCTATGAGCCATCACTCTGTTCGCATCTTAGCCTGAAATTGCTTACCTTTAGGATGTTCTTGGTGATGCTAATGCCATCAACGAACACATCCCCAGTGGTAGGAGTCCGTTCTCCAGTCAAAATTTGGAAGGTAGTTGTTTTACCTGCGCCATTGAATCCAAGTAATCCAAAGCACTCCCTCTCTTTGATAGCCAGGGAGATATTTTTCACAGCCAGAGTTAGTGGGCACTTAAAGTATATCTTTAAAAAGGCACACAAAACACAATTTAGTAAAGGATATTTGTAGGTTACATAAATAGGTATTGTGGGCAAAGTAGTCACACCCTCGGAGAGTGTCACAAGAAGTTCCTACAAGAGTTTGCAAAGGTTCTGAAGAACCACAATGAGACTGACACCCACAGAAGCTCCTAACGGAGCTGAAGGCAGAACGGGTGCCGTGGAATGCCCTTACCTTGGTGAGCTCCTTAATAAGAACTGGAGAATTCAGAAGCTTTTCAGGCTGGTATAGAATTTTCCTTCTCTCATTTTCTACATCTTTATCTTCAGATTCCCCAGATAATTCCTTGGAAATTCTATCCTGTATTTTTCAAGACAAGAATCATGCATGTGGATAACTTTTCAGAGGCATCTGTCCTCAATGTAGTGGGTTTGTGAAAAATTAACTGAGGTATAATATTGTACATGTTTAAATGAATGCTTTGAGCCATTCCAAGGGGCTTTCTGAGTGCTATTTCAGAGGTCGCAACCAGTAGTAACACATGTGGTTCACCACAGAAATGAAGGTGCGGAGCAGAGCAGAGAAGAGGGAAAAGCTCTTCCCAAGGTGGAAACCATGAATCTGTGTGCTCTGAAGAATGATTCAAAACTTTGGAACACTTACAGGCATGAATGGATGGATCTCCTCATCTATTTCTGTTTCTTGTGCCTTTTCTTAGACTCTTTTCCTTCTGTTGTTTGTTTTATTCTATTCTGATGTTTGTTTTTGTTATGTGTATTGTATTGTATTATAATCCCTTAAAAACCCGTTTGTTTTCTAATGAGAAAACAGAAAGGTGGTGGATCTGGATGGGAGGGAAAGTGGGAAGGAGCTTGGAGTAGGGGAAGGGGAACTGCAATCAGGATATATCATGTGAGAAAAAAAATCTATTTTTAGTAAAAAAAATCATGCAGAAAAGTTATTTTATCACTTGGACCTAAGGGTGGAATCAACTCAAAGAGAGTAGGGAAAAGAAACACATGATAATGGGGATGGAAAGATGGCTCAGCAACTAAGAGTACTTACTGCTCTTGTAAAAGACCCAGGCTCAGTTCCTAAGACCTGCATGGCAACTCATAACCATCTCTAATTCCAGTTCTAGGGGATTCAATGCCTCTGTTTGCCTCCAAAGGTTCCTGCTCACATGTGGGACTCATACATTCACCCAGGAACATACATATACGTAAATAAAAATAAATCAATCTTTGAGCCAGATGTGGTGAGGTGTGCCTTTAATCACAGCACTTAGGAGGCAGAGGCAAGACACTCTCCGTAAATTCAAGGTCTGGTCCACATGTGAGTTCCAGGCTAGCTGGGGCTGCATACTGAGACCCTGTCTCAAAAAAGAAAATGTAGTAATGCATTTTAAAATGTGGTCCTAAGTAAACTTTGAAGAACTAAAAGGGAATTAGATGGGCATGGTGGTAGACATTGGTAATCTCAGCACCTAGGAGTAGAGGCAGGAGAACATGAGTTCCAGGCTAGCTGTGCTTTTTGTGGCTAGCTATGTAAGAAGTTCTTTGAGGATGAGCTCTCTATCACAACCATCATCTTGTAAATCCAGGAGTGGAAGCTGTAGGCTTCTGATTTGAGTCAAATTTTACCGGGAACTATGTTTTCAGTTGCACCACCTGACTTGCCTTTTAGGTGAAGCTTCTCTTTTCCACCAGGAAGCCGTGTGTCTTGGCTTACTCTCTTTTGTGGACACCCACCTTTGCCTAGGCATTCTTTAGCTGTCCTGTCATTCCTGAGACAGTGTCTAAGTTACCTAGGCTGACCTTGAACTCCCCTGTAGCTCAAGAATGCCCCGAACTTGTGATCCTCTTGTCTTAGGCTCCTGAGTAGCTGGAGCTATAGACCCATATCACCCTGTGCGGTTTGATGTATGTATTGTTCAATACTCATATTAGAATCAGTGAGAGATTTAAGAGCCATGACTTTAAGCTTGCAAAAAAAAGGACTAACAAAGGAGAAGTAAAAACTGCAAGTGAGTAGAAAAAGGGAATTATAAAAATAAATATAAAAAATTGAATACAAGAGAAAGTTGTCAGTAATAGATATAATTCACAAACACAGATCTAGCACTTCAACATGACAATCAAAATGAGTGCAGTCTATTGTAGGTAATACCTCAGCAGGACTTTAAGGAAGGACATTCCTGTAGACACTGTTATTTTTCTCTGTTACCTGGGGTGGCAATATACAGCACCTTCTTTCCTTGTCTCGTTTCAGTGCTGCTAGAGTTTTGTTTTCTTGGTTTGTTCCATGCTTAAGTACTTACTGTCTTGTATTTCTTGAAGAAACCAAAGTAAATGTGTTGATGGATAAACGTTCTTAATTTCCAAAAAATATTCTCCCAAAATAAAATGAAGAGAAGGAAGACTAAACCTGTAACGGTCATAGCAATTAAATACTTTCCAATCATGTGCTCCTTTAAGGAATAGATATTCTTCTCGGTATCTGAGGATGGAAGGAGAAAATGGGGGTATCACACTCTTCCACAACACTGACATGAACAACTACTAAAACACCAAATAAGAAACAGGATAAAGTGAGCTGTTAGACTAGGCTTAGTCACAGTACTCAGAGCTTGAGAAGTGATATTCCGCTATGAAAAAAACAGTTCGAAAGAAAAGCTTTGAAGACTGATCCTCACTAATAGATTGTATAGTGACATAGTAAGAATATAAATATTAACATGGGTATTGATTGTCTAACAATAAGTGAAGACAGCCAGTCCCAGAGGGTCACATTTCTCCACTTTGCCAGCACTGAGATTCCAAGCATGTGCCTGCAGCCCTGGCTTTTTTATGTGGGTTTTGAGAATTGAACTCAGGTCTTCATGTTTATATGGTACTTTATTGACTGAACTATTTTCCCAGCTTAATAATTGAAAAATATACTTACAAAAATAATTGCAAAGAGGGCACTGAGAGTTCCCTGTGCCCTACCCCCAGTCTCCCTTGTTATTCACCAGGTATATTAGTATGCTGCATGTTATCATGAGTGCACAGATGTTATTATTGTAAAATACAAGATTATAATTTTTATTAAACTACCAGATTATTGTTATTATTATTTTTAAAGTACCAGATTCATTCACATTTCTTAGCTTTTAATGTAATGCTGTCCCATGTCCCAATCTCAGACACATCACCCTTAACAATCATCCCCTGCATTTTCCTGGCTGTAATTTTATTCCTAATTAATGATTATGGTGGTGTTGCGGTCTTTGGAGAAGAAGCCCTTGGAGGAAAGTGCTCTTTCAACATATTATTAGTGTGCATGCGTTCTACCGCCATCAACTTGAGTACCCGTTTGATGTCATGTTGTTAGCTTTCTCTGCTGCAAACCCCTTCCTTCTCCCACTTCTCCATATTGAGCATTGAAATATCAAACTTGGATAAATGCATTTGAATATAACCAATAAAAATAAAAAGTATCGGAGTTTCCATATTTACATAAAATAGGCTAATAATCTTTTTCTACACCTTGACCTATAATACAACTCTACTTCTATTGCACGGATTGCTACATTTTAAGTCTTTGGACTCCTCCATGTGCTTTTTAATTAGTGTGTGCCTGCATATGTGTTTGTGTTTGCACTTGTGTGTATGTGTGTGCGAGCATGAACATACAACATAGCATGAGTGTGGAGATTAGAAGACAACTTTGTTCTGTCTTTGTGTGAGTCCCAGGGACTAAACTCAGGTCACCAGGCTTGTGTGACAAGTACCCTTACCTACTGAGGCACTGTAGGTCCTGAACTTTCCATAAATGTTTGCAATGCATATGTAAATGCAATTGGATCTTTGTGTTTTTGTGTATTTTGAATTCAACTGCTACATTAATTTATTAGAAAATCTAAGAACTTACTGGGAAAACTATGATTTTTTTAAAGAGACCATAATATTTAGTATTCTTAGTAGTCTTTTTATTTCTCACACTTTAGAATTATGGTTTTAAAACACTTGATTCATTGCAAAGCTAATACACTACATGCACACACACTGTAGGCATAGCATCATAGTGAAGCTATGAACCCAGGCCCTTCAAGTGGTCCACACATACTTACCTGCTCTCTCACTTTTCCACCCCAGGGGAAATTATATACATTTTTATCTAGATATAAGCGGGTCAATTATATATTCTTAAAGTAGTAACATATTAATTCTAAATATGAACAGTTTGAGATTGTACATTCTGTGTTGTCTTATGGAAACTGTTTTCTCCTTATGTTATAATTTCTATAATTCTTAAATGGGAAATGAAATAGAAACATCAAAATAATCATGGCTTCCTTTATCCGGTATCAACATTGGTATTTTGCCACATTTACTTCACCTCCATACTTTGATATCAGAAGATAATTTGCAAATAAACCGCTTCTATGGTTTTTTTTAAAGGTCATTTTATTGTATGTCTTGTTTTTGCACCTTTTTTTGCTCTCTATACCATTTGAATGACATTGACTTCTTTTGTCTGGGAATGATTGTTTCACAGACTGTCAACACTGCAGCCACCCTGTGGGATGGTGCTGGTCCATCCGGGATGATCACTTGTGTGTGTGGAGTATGGAAGATACGTCTCTTGGTAGAGTGAAGAGCAGGCGCTCACTGCTTTCTGGGGTGAGATGGGGAGTGTAGTGGATACAGTTTTCTCATTCCCTGGCGGGCTTTGTGCTCGGTAGTGTTCTTAATTGATGCTATTTTTCTTCCTTTTGTACCAACTTGAGTCCCTAAGAGACAATTCTGCCTTTCAAGTTATTCTTTTTCTTTCATTCAGTATGCCCTGACCACAGTTTTTCCTTCTCGATTTTTTTTCTTTCCAAGTGTGTTGTCTAGTTTTCTGTCAACATACACAAATTAGGATCATTGGAAAGGAAGGAGCCTTGTTGGGATATTTGAATGAATACACTGTGAACCCCCAGTTTGCATGTGTGCTAACTAAAATAAATCAACCTTGGATCAGGAGATGGAGCCAGCAACTTGTTGACAGAAATCATAATCATGGAAAGTCAGAGGAAGTCTGGAAGATGGAGAGATACACGGTAAGTAATAGGGAGGGACAATGTGGTATGGTGGAACAGAAGGGCTTTCTGAGATGCAGGCAAAGAGGTCAGCTGCTAGTTGCTCCTCAATCTCTCTGAACTAGCAGGTTTTCACACTAGCCTCTGACTCCTGAGTCTTACTGATAAATAGAATGATAGAGATTCAGTAAAAAAGTTACATTTGGTGGCAGCTACAGGAGGCAGATCCAGCTCCAGTGGGACATAAAAGGCATGCCAGGCCTGAGAAGCAGCCAGTAACTGTGGAGCCACAATTATTGGTTGAAACAGCAGGTATAGCCGATGTGCTTGAGGAAAAACAACAGAGTCTTAATTGAGAAATGTCCTCATAAGATCCAGCTGTAGGGCATTTCCTTAGTGATCGATAGTGGAGGGCCCAATCCATTGTGGATGGTGTCATCTTTGGGTTAGTGGTCCTTCTTATAGAAGAAAGCAGGCTGAGCAAGCCACGGAGAGAATGACAGTAAGCGGCACTCCCCCATGGCCTCTGCGCCATCTCCTGCCCCCAGGTCCCTGTACTGACTTCTTTCAGCAATGGACAACTATGTGAAAGTGTAAGACTAATAAACCCTTCCCTCCCCAACTTGCTTTTAGTCATAGTGTTCATCACGACAATAGGAACTGTGACTAGGACACCAAAGAGTGAGTATTTCCCCAAACTTTCCCAATCCATCAAACCACAAATCCTTTAAGTTCAGGCCATATAAGTAGGAGAAATGTTGATTTCCCTAAGTTACACTGAAATAATGCTAATCATGAAAGAGAATAAACATATTGCCAATAAACAACAACTCTTCTTATGATCTTAGACAGTTAACCTGCCAACACGGAACATAATAAAACACACAAGTAAAGCCAGGTGGTGGTGGTGGCGCACACCTTTAATCCCAGCACTCAGGAGGCAGAGGCAGGCGGATCTCTGTGAGTT
>NC_022015.1:15250750-15276802 GCF_000317375.1 Microtus ochrogaster
TGCACAGAACTGACTGTTTCTTATGTAAAAAGCTTAGTTTTTGTTCCTTAGTTCCTTTAAGGTTCCTTGTAAGATCAGCTTTCAAGATAAGTAATAAAGTAACTGCTCTTTTCTTTGTAACCTCCAAATCCTGCCTGCCGGGGAAAAGAACTGACAGAGAAGAATGCCTTGCTTGCTTCCACTCTGTTAGTCTATAACAAATTGCTCGGGTATGAATGTATGTGGGTTCTTGGGGAGGATTTGTTTTTCACCTGTAATACATAAAATGTTTAATCGTGCAAGGGATATGGAAAATATGCTGTTTTTTTTTAACTTGTGTTCATTGTAGTTGTTTACTTGAAGAATATACTGTAACCACTGTAATTTCTTTATTGCCTGAAAGATTTTTCTGGGGTACATAGGCTGTGAGGGAAAGAATAAAGAGAAGGAGAAGGAAGGCATCAAGAATGAGAGAACAAGGAAGAATAAAGATAGAGTTAGGAGGAAAACATTAGGAGAGACAGAAGGGACGTTCTGGACAGAGATAACAACAGAGAATGGAGAACACAGACTAAAGGCTGCAGAAGGAAACATCAAAAGAGTGTGAGTGTCTTTCCCCCTCAGATAAAAAAAGTCATAGTATGCTAACTCCTTCGGTTTTATGTGCTGCTGGAGGCTTCTCCCCCAGGTGGCAAAACCTATACATTACTGCATGAAAATTTTTATCAGATTTTTATGAGTCCCAACCATTCCAATTCCTAGTGTTTATTTTCTGTACAGCTGATCTATTTGGAGTACTGGGATGCCCTCTGAGGTCACTCATGATTGTTTTAGATAGGACTGACCTTATTAAACACTCCTTTTCTTCATCATTCCCCCCACAAACAAGACATTTTCAGAATTACTTACTGAGTGATACGTTCTGCCTCAAAGGATTCCCCAGATCAATGAGCCATTCATTCTATGGTTTCCTTTACCACAAAACTTCAGTGGTTTTTTTTTTTTGTTGTTGTTGTTGTTTTGTTGTTGTTCCTCTTGCTGTTGTTTCTGGCTTTTCTCCCTACATTTTACTGATTTCTTCACCCAAACCGCTACTGCCAACTATAATTTACTTACTGAACAGTATTGTTGAGTCCCTCATGTAGCAGGACTGTATTAGACACTAGGGATGGGTTTTGCTTCTTTATAAGTTATAAGCTGTGTGCAGTTATGTGGGACAGTGGCATAACAAAAGCAAGTGTAATACATTTACAACACACATCTTCCTCCTGGAAGTTCTACCCCTTATGGAGTTCTGGTCCACAAAAGCTGTGTGATAGGGGCTAGGGAGATGGCTCAGCGGGTGACAGAGTTTCTGTGCAAGTGTGAGGATCAGAGTTTGGGTCCCTATCACACACTAAACATCCAGTAGGCATGGCAAAGGCAAACTGGCTACATAGATTAGCCAAATTGGTGAACTATGTACTCAGAATGAAACACCGCCCCACTAAACAATGTGGGGAGTGGCCCAGGAAGACACTAAGTGTCAACCCCTGGCCTCCACTGAACATTAGCATGTAAATATGCACTCACACATACAGATAAACACTTACTAAAAAAGACTTTGTGACACAGGCAAAAAGTCAGTTTTCTTAAGTGAACACAAAAAAAGCCTAACTTGAGTTTGTTGTGAAGATGTTAAGCTCATAGGCAGCTAATTCCTAGCGGATCTGCTTTTCCTGTATGGTTACATGCCTCTAAGCTTAACTTGGTTTGATTTTGATACCACATTCACTGCCCTCATCTCCCTACACTGTGCACCAAATCTAGGGCCATGTGCAAACCAGAAGTGCATGCGCCACCGGGTTACAGCCACAGCCTTCTTCTTACTTTGTGACAGTCTTGCTAAATTGCCTAAGATGACCTTGACCTTAAGACTCCAACTTCCAATCCTCCTAAATCAGTGTTCCAAGTAGTCACTGGCCTGCCTAGTGAAAATGACTTGTGTTTAAGAAATACCTCCCACCATCCATGCTCTGGGCATCTGATCTAGAGGCTTAGACATCCCCAATATACTCACTTTCTCTGCTACAGTTCAGGTATTTGGGAACATTCTGTCGCTGGGTGCACTGTATCTTCCTCTGGTAAATAACAGTGTAGTCACCTATACACTTCCCGAGGTTGTATGTGGGGAAGAACAGCAGCGAGCTGAGCAGGACCGTCTTGGTGGTGTTGGACAAGGTGAGTGGTATTTCTAGAAGGGTGACAAGAACAGGCTATGTAAGAGGAAACGAACCACCTGTAGGATGAGAAGTCCCCTAGGAACGATCAAAACCAAGCACAGGGAACTGAAACCCAGATGGTGATCTCTGAACAGCAGTCTGTTACTTGCTAATAGGTTTTGGCATCGTTTACAGCTTGAGTTTGTGCTGATAATTACAGGATTCTGAAAAGTCTTTTTGGTGAAGTACCTGTGGCTAGTATTTCCTCTGTAAAAAGAATTTTAACCAAGTATTTGATGCTTATACTATATTTTCAATTTTCTACCTTTTCTGAAATTGGGTTTAGTAAATTGCATTTTTAGAAGTACAAGTTTTTGTGTTTGTTGATCCAAGGTTGTCATGTGTAAGAGGACAATTTTCTTTTCTCTCTCCCTTTCTCCCTTTCTTCCCTTTCTCCCCTCTTCCCTTCCCTATTTGTGGTGAGATCATTTAAAATAATTTCTTAGAGATTTAAAAGTACATATTATTATGAAGAATAATCACCTTGATGTGCAATATAAACCTAGAATGGATTCCTTCGGCCTAACCATACTTTTTATTTTCATTTAAAGTTTTATTGGTAAATACTTTCCAAATCTATTTGTTTTGAGCGTTTTATTATTTGTTTACACTCGGAGACTCTGTTATAGTGTACATTTTAATGTATATACTATATGTTTAAGTTTGAAGTATATTCAGTTTGGTTCTGATAGTGCAATATCTTCTTTGGGGGATGAAGAGGTGGTTCAGCAGTTAAGAGCACTGGTTAATCTAGCAGAGGACCTAAGTTCAGTTCCCAGCACCTGCATGGTGACTTAACAACCGCCTGTCTCTCCATTTCCAGGGGATTTGATGCCCTCTTCTGGTCTCCAGAGACATCTGTATGCACATGGTATGTACACAGACAGGCAGGCAGGCACACACACACACACACATAAAAATAAAAGCATGAAAGACTTAAAATCTTATTTATATGGAATTTAACTCTGAGATTATCAGAAAGCCAGGAAATTTGTTTATGTTTTTAACATCACCTGGGACCACAGTCAACTGAAATTATTTAAAACAAACTACCATTTTTTTTGCTTTTTCCCTCACATAGTCATTATACTTTTAGGACAAAATGTGTGCAAGTACTGATGAATCTTAAAGGAAATATTTATTTTGTCTCTATCCAGGTCAAATAATCTTGAGTTTTCTGAAATGAGTATAAAAGGTCCATGTAGCTACCAACCTTGTGAGGTTTGACAAGAATGCCAAAAGTACACAGTGAAGAAAAAACACAGTATTTTTAACAAACATACTAGGAAATTCGATATCTACGTGTAGAAAAAAAGGAAACTAGACATGTATCCCTTACCCTAAATCAAAATCAATTCCAAAGGATCAAAGATCTCAATATAATGGTCAAAGCTCTGAAATTACTACAGAATCACTGAATCTAAGGTATAAGAAGTGGGAGAGAGGTCCCACTCAGGTTGGGTCTTGGCTTTTTAATACAAGGATTGTAGGTAGCACATAATCATAAAAGCGCAAGAGATGTTGTTGAGATAAAACTAATACAGATATGTCCAAGACTAGAACTTGACTGTCTACTAATGCCTATCTCTTTGGGCTCATTGATTTTTTTATTGCCGTCTCTGGGGAAGGGCACATTTTGTGAAATGCTCACACTTACTGGCTGCTATTATGGTATCTATCAAGATACTTAAAATGCCAGAGACATAATTGAACATGATAAGTTTGATGTAGGCAGAGGTGCTTTTAGAGAACAGGAAGCTCATCAGGTATGTGAGCGGAATGGCAGACCATCCGAACAGTGTGAGGATCAGCAATGTTTCCAGAATGTGGTAGTCTGTGACATAAATGTCAGCTTTGCAGTATTTGAACACAACCTGCAACAGAGGGGACAGAGACAAAAGTGAGGCCAGAGTCTCTCTCTGTCTCTATTTCTCTCTCACACAAACAACACACACACACACACACACACCCTATGCCATGACACTCAAAAAAAGAGAGATAGAGAAAAGAAAGAAAATACTAAGACTTTCATTGTCTGCCTCTTTAAAACGAATAGAACCCACAGCTTATGAGCATTCAGGTCAGGTGCACCTCCTCCTCACTAGAGGACAGTCCATCAAGCAGAATCATAACCATGGTCTTTTCTTATTTTGGCTTTTTCTTTTGAAGAGTTTCTTTAAAGATTCCTACACAGAACAGGAGACTTTCATACTATGGCAGCCATCAACTTTCCCAGAAATAGATGATTTCTCTAAATGTTTTCCTCATATTTCATCAGTTTCCTTGTGTTGATATCCCTTGTTTTTAATTTAGGTTTTGTAAGTCTAGTCTACTTCTGCGTTCACCCCAGAACCCCTTTCTAGTTATCTAGAATTCATGTGGGAAACCAGATAAGGAAGCATAAATTTAGGGAGACCTAAATTGGAATCTTGTTTGACTGAATCTTCTCCAGAGTCCTGGAAACCACCAATTCACACTCCGATTCTCTGAATTTGGCTGTTTTATACATTTCATGAATTAGAATCACACAGTGTGTGGCTTTGTGTGATGTGGGATTCCCCTCTGTATACCATGATTACCACTGATTAATAAAGAAACTGCTTTAAACCTATAGTAGGGCAGAACAGAGTTAGGTGGGGAAAACTCAACTGAATGCTGGGAGAAAGAAGGCAGAGTCAGAGAGACACTGGAAACAGACAAGCTAGAACCTTGCCGGTAAGCCACAGCTATATACAGATTAATAGAAATGGGTAAAATTAAGAAGTAAGAGCTAGTCAATAAAAAGCTAGAGCTAATAGACCAAGCAGTGATTTAATTAATACAGTTTCTGTGTGGTTATTTTGGGAGTCTGGACAGCCTCCTACTACATTTGTGTGGTTGCTGTATTTGTATAAATATCCTCTGCCTTCATCTACAGCAGCAGCACATGTGAGGAGCGACTTCTCAGGCTAACTGATGCTGCAATGCATACAGATACCATGTTATCTTTCTCAATGAGTCTGCTGGTGGTCATAAGGTCTCCTCCACATGTTAACTGCTGTGATTAGTGTAAAGAGGGAGTAGGAAGATGATGTATCTTTGAGATTCTCATTCCATCTCTTACCTTTAGGACTGGGATGTTTAGTTATAGAGGAGTACCACTGAATACCTTGAGAATTTGCCACTTTTTTTTTCTGATAGCATCCTCCTTTCTGGTTCCCACCAACAGGTGGCAAGGTTTCCAATTTTTCCAAAACTACTTACTTTGTACTATTTATTTTTGCAATAGCCATCCTAACAAATATTTTTTAAAAGATATTTAAGATAAATTGATGGAGACCTAAAACCAGGAAAGGTGGCAATAGTCTACTTCAGAATATTAGGAGACAAAATTTAACACAGCTGGGGAGCATGAAGTATGAAAACACAGTAGGAAGCTTTTTACTTTGAATAGTTTTAGAACTCAGCAAAAGCTAAACAGGAAACACTGGGAAATTAGTTCATGAGATACACTTGTACTATGACAAAGAAAGGTAACTATATTATAATAAAGTATTTTGAAGTTAATTTCTTAGTCTACCTTAGGACTTTTGCCCACCAACCTTGAACTAGGTATGTAAGTGAGGATGACCTTGAACTCCTAACCTTCATGCCTCTACCTTCCAAGCGCTGAAATTCCAGATAGTCACTACCATTCCCAGTGATGAAATGTGCTCTATAAGATAATGAGCAAAGACCGGCATAGCTATATTTATGAAAACATCAATTAGAAGACAGATTTTCCTTGTGGAACAAAAGGAAAATAAACTCTCAAAACATTGCCTGTTACTCACCAGTAGTAGGCAGCAAGAAATGAAGAAGACGATCAAGTCAAACACAAGAGCGGAAATCCAGTACACAAGGACAGAGACCCCACTCAGAAACTGCATGTGCTTTGCCTTGGTGGTTCTCTCGGTCACTGTCAGGAAGCAAAAGCCACTGACCAAAAGAGCCATGCCCAGCTGAATTTTTAAGGCAACCACCTTTCCTTCTGCACTCCTACAGAAGGAACAAAAAGAAGAGCCATCAGAAGATGCAGATTTCCACCAATGGCTCTTTTTATCACAGAAATATAACTGGATAGGTTGGGAAGAAGGCATTTCAAGTGCAACAGTGAAAACATGAAACAGAGCATACCCTAGGCTGTCCTTAGCCTGGGGGTGTGGCTGAGGTTTATTGAAGACTGTTATGGAAGCATCAACACCAGAAAGTGACATGAAAAGAATGTTGTCTACGACTGCCAGGGAAAGAGATGGTGAATGGTAAGCTTCATTGTTGAACAGAACAGTAAGCTCCGTTCTATTTGCAACCACCTTGATGGAAAGTGCCACAATACATAAATGAATGCATTCTTCATTTCCCTCCAAGTATTTGAGTAGGTCACCTAGGGCAAAGACACAACACTGGTAAGTGTTTCCAACATATAGACCACACTAACAAATGGCATCCAAGAACAAATAATTAGGTTTCTTACCACTTTAAATTTTGTGGAGATAATTTTTCTTTGAAATTTTGTTGTTACCCTTGGGACTTTATTTCATCATGAATTTTGAAAATTTCTCATTGTATTTACAATAACCCAAACTACAGTTTTGCGGGGAAAACACAGCCTAATGCACTCCTCCAACTCACCTACCTGTCTTTAATAGACTGATAATAAATTTTACTCACATCACAGAGTAAATTACTTTAATAAAATGGAAAAACTAGGTGAAAAAATTTCAAAATCACCTTTTGAGAATATGCCAAAGTAGAAAGAAACAGCACTTTTTTTTGGTCAAGACCCTGAGAAGAATAAAGGCATTGAGGAGAGCCCAACATTCCACTCCCTTCTGAGTGGTGGAAAAGCCCTTTAAGCCTCCAGTATCTCTGTGTGGCCCCTGCACAGTAGTGAGGAGGAGACAGACCAAGCTGCACAAAGGTTGTCCAGCCTCAAATAAAGCTCGCACAGCCCGGCAGCTGGGTGGATGATGCCTACCCACATGGGCTTCAGTTGCAAATCACTTCACTGTGTCTATTGATTGCAACTCTGTTCTATTCTGTAAATACCCTGATGGGCACAATTGGAAATGTGGTTTACAGCTAAGGGCAAATCCCTTAACCCAACCAAACTGACATCAGCTTCACCACGAGGCGTGTGTAGACTCATTTGCCTGCACATACAATAGCACTTCGTTATCCTTATTATTTTCAAACCACTTGTCTTCTATTTCTCAATCTACTTCTTAACCCATTTTATAGGCTAGAATTGCCTTAACACCCAAGAAACACAAGTATAATATATACAGAATTATGAACCCTAAGAAATGGGATCTCAAGGAATATAAGGCTGGCTCAATGTGTGAAAACAAACACTATTCGTGATACCAATCAGCTAACCAAAATCACATACTCAAGTAAGTCTATGAAGAAAAATGTTTAAGGTGCAGAAGAACTGGGTGACTTACACACTGCTATTGGAGAAGTAAAACCACCGAGTACTCTGAAGAGCAGCTGGTTCTCAGATTATAATGCAATTGTTACATGAGAAGGAGAAATGAAGATGCACAGTCACATGCTAACCGCAGCTTTATGGATACCTGTGCTTACCGGGGAAACTTAGGCATCTTTCAGTGAGTGGATGGCTAAATAAACTGTGCTATGCCCGTGAGAAAGACTAGTAGTTAGCCACCGAAGAGACAAATTCTGGATACCACGATTATCAGAACATCACGCTAAGTGAAAATGTCCATTCCAAAATGTTACACACTATGTGATTCCATTTTTATATCACTCTTGAAGTGATCAATCCACAGAAAGAGAACAGAGACTTTAGTGTCCAGGGATAATGGTGAGAATAGACAGGAAGTTAGTGTGGTACTAAGGGCAACAGGAAGGAAAAGTGTGGTGAAAATGTCTCTGTGTTAACTGTATCTCAACAGCCTGATTCCGTTCTCACACTGTAACTTTGCTAGAAATTACATCAGTGCACAAGGCCGCTCAATATTTTGTTAACCTACATAATAAACCTATACAAAATAAAGTATTAGCAAATCAATACAGCTAAATGGTACTTATTCGGACTCTTTTCCGCATATAGAGAATAACATCTATGTAATCCACTTAGGATGCATCTTTTGGACACATCCTCTACTCTAGCCCTGTTAGTTCCCTTGTTCCTCTGGTTCCCTTGCCTAGACTGTAACACCACAGCTGATTTGGTGGTAGTCTCTCCCCTCTTCAGATTTCCCCATATTGCATATGAGAGAATTGTGTTGATCTGTAGGCTTTCTATGTGACAGGGACTGGGTTAGGAGCTAGAGATTCAGAGGAGGTTCTCACCTCCCTGTAATCTCTGTTGAGGGCCAGATGAATGATGCAGTTGTAATTTGGTGTGATGGAGCTCACAAATGGGACATGCTTCTAATGAGAAGAGAGGTCGTTTTGTTCTGAGAAGATAGGCAATGCTTCCTGAGTTACTGTGGTATTAGAATACCCTCCCAGAGCTCACACTCACTCAATTTATGGCACATCTTAAAAAATTTAAAGTGCAATATTGCTCTTAGAATTGACAGGAAATGAGTCTCAGTGCAAGGCATGGGTTACTTATTGCATTACCTATAAATAACTGGGCATCTCAGAGGTCTCCCAATGGATACAGGCTATTGTCATTGCTCTTGGTCCCCACCATAAGGTCACAGTAAGACCCTATCACTGAAGATGTTGCACATTTGGCTACAGGATAGAGAAAAATCAACCCCCAGTGGAGCAGGAGACCTCCTCACTATTGGCTAGCCTTCATAGTGCTGGCTGATGTTATAGAGATTGCTGAGAGGGAAAAAAAGACATCAATAGTCTAACCTAGCACTGGATGGCATGCTACAAACTGACCTAACAGGCTACAATTTGGTCCAGCTCACCCATCAATGTGAAGAAAAAGAATAGGGACAATTTATTTTAATCAGCCAATCTATTACTTGTAAGTTGTTCTAATGGGATTATGTTTTTAAAGAACAATAACATCCTTAAACATATTTTCATCCTTTAAAACAAAACCTGAAGAGAGAAATAAAACAAAAATGACTTGTTTATCCTGAAGACTGTGTTTTCCAAAGGAACAGTGTCCATCAGGTAGTAAAGAAAATATTACCCATCCAAGAAGAAATGATTACATTTGAAAGAGAACATAATTTATATTCAGAGATGTGGTATATTATACTGAGTAGTTTGTAGATGAAAGCAGATCAGGTTAACCCAAATTTGTAGTTTCTGTCTGATCTGGGTCGAAACACTTGACTTGTTTAAATGTAAGTAAAACTTATTTGTAAAAGAAGCAAAAACATCTACTGAATATGGTGATTGCTCAACTTAAATGACAAGTATTAGGCAGAGCAAATGTAAACTTTAAGCAAGATCAAATTATCTACTTGTTAACCCATTTTAAGCAGGATTCTTGTTTTAGGTATTAATAGAATTTCTGTCCCCCCCCCCCACCACACACATGTGCACACAATAAGCTTCTCCGGTGACACAGTAAGCCAGATCAAGCTGACTGAAGAAGTATAACAACAGATATATGGAGCAAAGTAACTCATGGTTGGGCTCACTGACCTCAGGGAATGAGGCCAGATAAGTTGTGCCCTGGAATAAAGCAGGGTATAGGCAAGGGGTGATGACGTGTGTGCCACAAGCTGGGTTTGTGCCCAAGTCTGGTCAAAAGCTGAGCAGCTAGACAGGGACTTGGGCAGCTGGTGGCATCAGGGGAGGAAGTTGCAATAGTCACCGAGATTGCAGAACTGGAATTTAGGCATCTTTCTTTTGGAGACTCTCTGGGTGGGCAAGGTTTGAAGAGAGAAAGAGATGGGAATGGGGATTCCTGAACTTCACAGGGGTGAACTGGAGGCTCCAACCAAACAGCTATCTCTATGAAAAAACTGAAGGCCAGGACTGAAGGCCAGGACTGGAGGCCACAATTCCATACTGTATTTTATTTTTGCCAAAAAGTAAAACTGTCCCCAATTTCATAAAAAATATACTTGGGCACCTCCTTTTATCTATTATCTATGTATGTATGTATGTGTCTATCTATCTATCTATCTATCTATCTATCTATCTATCTATCTATCTATCTATCTATCTATCGTGTTTAACTAGAAACAAGCAGTAAATGCTCACAGTCAAAGTGCAACAAATACCAATTAACTTTTGAGAGCAGTAGCTTTAATAAGGACATTGCTATTGTTTAATTGTCTCTGTGGCATAATGAGTATCAGGAAAAGAATGGAGCAAATTAACGTGTTATAGTTAAGATCTTTCTTTGGAAGTGGCCCAGGGAAATCATTGAAAAGACAATTTTCTGTTTCTAAGTTAGCCTTACCTTGTACTTCCTTAATTTTGTGGTTGCCTGGTTTTAGCATCTTCTCAAGGTGTGTTAATAGACTTGTAGTCAAATTAGATTTCCCAGAAATAGAAAAAGGCACAATGGTTTGACCATATTCATCCAAATTCATTTGCCTTGTTTTCTCATCTTCATAGCTAAGGTCACCAGACTTCAGAAGGAAGAGAGTAGAGATGACAAATCCCAGTGTCTGCACCAAAAGCACCCTCCAGTTCCGCCAACTGTGCAGCAGCCTCTTTATGAACATGGCGTGGAACTGCTGGCAGTAGAGGGGACACTAAGCAAAGCAGAGAGAAACAGAAACAACATTACCACAGCCCCTGGACCTTGGCACTGAAATTCACACTGAAATCCATTGACATCGATGCTCTGGAAAGTTGTGGTGTAAAAGCCTTATGGCTTAAATACACACAATTTAAATACACACAGCTTATGTAAGTAGATAAACTCTCGGAGGAGACCCCAAACCTATGATGTGTCACCCAACAATAAGATCATCCATCTGTTAGTCTAAGGACAACAAACCACAGCCTTTGTGTAAACAGCTTTACTAGAATCCAGCTGAGCATATTGTTCCTGTGCCCCATGGCTGCTTCCTGTACAATGATAGCTGAGTGATGGTGACAGAGATCATGTGATCTGTTGAACTTTCAACATTTGTTATCTCTTTAACAAATGACTTCTGATATAGCATATAATGTAAAGTGCTTAAGTTTAACATTGTATATAATACTAGAAATGGCAACAGGATAATTTCTCCTAACTCCTAGTAACTACTATGATCAGGAGCAAGGAAAGAAGGCTTGGCAGGCCAGCCAGGCTTCCCATGATGAGGACCTCACTGATTTGGAGGTCCTCATATACAAGAACTACTCCTCTTGAAAGTCTTAGAACACACTCCTAGTTGATTTGAAAACTCAGGCACCCTAGTACACTTACGCCAACTTGAAAGCAGATAAGTTTCTGGGTTTTCAATTTGGGAAAAAAAATAAAACAAAAGAACTGCAGAATAGTGATAGTGACAGTAACAGCTGATGCATTTTTCTGGAGTCCATTCCTCTGCATTTGAACACTGAATAGGTTGGGGTCCTAGCTGCCCACACCATGTTGGTTCTGCAGTAGCTGAGAATGCCGCATTCTTTTGGTTCATGTGTTAATAGAAAACAAAGCTCTTAAATCTTAACTCTTGCTTCAGACACCTGTTTCTTAACCAAGGTTCTTACCCCAGTATTAAACACAATGGTCGGGTCTTCACTCTGGGTGGGAAAGCCTCCTCTTATGTTGCTTGGGACATCCTTATTCTTGCTCTCTTTGCTCCCCACTGAGGGAGACTGAGTAGCTTGGATGTCTGGTTTTGAATCTTCCATGTGACTGACTCTATATGAAGAAACAAACAAAGCTTGTCATTTCAACCTCATCCCTCTGTCCCTTGCTTGAAGAATGTGAGTTGCAACCCCCGACACCACAGGCCCCTTTGATTACTCATGTTTAATGGTGACCACTAAGTAAGAGTGACATTAGCTCCCAAGCAGCAGCACATCTCCAGCCCTTGTCACACTTAAGCTTCTAAGGTGTGCATGCCAAGTTTGGCAAGAGTCTTTGCCTCTGAGGGTTTCCCTTTTCCTCTGGACACTTGCTAACCTAAGGAAGACTTCTTCCATCGTAGTGATAGAGACGCCGAAACTAGAAATGCCAAGGTTCTCTTGATTCTCTTCCAGAGCAGTAAAGAGAGCTTCAAACCTACAACAGAAGAAGAAGACAGGCTGGGACTAAAAGAGATTATTTTCAGGCTTACTTCTCTTTATTTGAAAGTGATCTCCCCTCACCAACACTTCAAGGTTTATTATAATGTCATGCTTCTGCTCTGTTGATTCAGAAAGGTGAGGCAAACAGAAAAAGCAAGACAACAGCAAATTACTATATTAGATTGCTTCCCATGATGCTTTAAGATACATAATATTCTTGGAGACATATTTTGATTTTCTAATAAAACATTAAGATGCTCTATGAGGAGACTGTCAGTTGATGGCTGACAGAAAAAGGAGAGTCACTATTCTTTTGAGGTATGACCACTGTAAGGCTGCCCATGGATTTTACACCAACTGCCCATTCCTGGTGGGTTTTTGTCATCTTTACCACAAGGGCCACCACTTAAACCGTCTAACTATTTTTCATTATAGTTTTCAAGACAATGTCTCTCTTTCTGACTCATGTTGCTTACAAACTCATAATCCTGTTTCATGTCTCATTCTAGGATTGCAGTATGTATCACCTTACCTAGTTTTTAAGGCTATTATTGTAGTGGTGGAGTTTGCATGTGTGGTCTGAGATTGAGTTTAGAACCTTGTATATGCTAGCAAAGCACTTTCCACTACCCGGTCACTCTCTTCGCACTTTTCTTCCTTTCATGTACTAGTAGTCACATTGACTCCATAGACAACAAAATGCTCAGTATCACCAGTTACTTGGAAGCTATAATAATCAGGTAACATTTGTCTCTTTTCAGTGCAAATGGCAGCAATCACAGAAGTTTTGTTTCCTTAAATAAACTCTATTGGCTACGCAGGAAGAAACAAGGAAAAGGAACAATTATTTCTTACTATTTAAAATCATCTGGTTAGCATTTTCTAGATCCATACCTGTGAGTGTATTCTTGGGGTAGAATAAAAGATAATTCATTTCCAACATTAGTTTCCAGAGTGGCTGCTGATGCATAGTAATGAATCAGTTTTGAGATTTCATCTATGTCACAGTGAGGTTCCTTCACCATGACTATGTGGTATCCAACACCTGAGAAAATGCATTCAGAAGACCAAATTGAGTGGTTTTATGCTTCCCATATTCTCATGAGGCTTTTTGTGGTTTGTGTAAAGTAGAATAAGATAGGGCATGTCACAAGTTATTTGACTACAATGCTAAGAGGCACAGCATTGTGTAATATAATCATAATTAATGATATAATTATAAATAGCTCTATAAGGGATTAATAATAATCTAGATTATAAAGACAGATAGAGCAGAGATAACATTAAAAAGTTACCTGACCTCTCTTTCTACTGATGTTGAAATTAAAAAAATCAAGACTAAGATTCATTAAATAGGTAACTCCTGGGTTCATATTATACACCAGAAACTATATAAATTGAATAAAAGTCATTTCACATCAGAGAAATCTTCTATCTTTACACTCTGTCATCATCTCTGTGTACTTCCTCCTTTTCTCCTCTATCTCTTCCACCTTAGTCTCCTCTTGTTTCTTCTCCTTCTTCACTGGTCTTCCAAAAGCTAGGTGTGGGATAGGGTATGAATAAAGTCCCTCCATGAAACTCTAGGATTTGTGCTCCTGGCAATGACATTCTGGTACCCTAGGTTTGGACAGCAGAATTAAGGGAAGGGGCTCTGGAGTATCTGAGTCCATCACCTGACAAGAGTCCTTTGAAAAAGGAAGGGAAAGGGAGGAAAAGAAGGAGAGGAGAGAGAGTATAAGACAGCAAGTGAGCACGGAGTACCGATGAAATTAATGGAGGAGGGATGTGGAAATCAAAGATGATATGCCAGAGTCAGAAGGCCTGTGATGAGGCCACTGCCTAAAGGGAGCACCATCTGTCTATATATAGGTCTCAAGCCCTCTTAACAGTGCATTCTGTTTCCTTCATAAAACATTTGAAGATAATTATGAGCAGAATTCAAACAAAGCTGTACTATATTATAGGATTGCCGAAATACACAGTCTATTGACTTTATTGATCATAAACATGGCCTGACAGAGATAAGGGTATATGCTTCTTTGAGATAAATATTACATGCTTTAGTTTCTACTGTCATTTTGTTCATAAAAATTATAAACTATGCCTATAAAAAGCTAGCAAGCATATATAGTAAATGTAATAATATATATTATAGAAAGTTAAAAGCAGAGATGTAGAAATTACAGGATAAAGCTGTAAAATACCATGATAAACAATTAACCAATAAACTAGAAATAGAAAAAGAAGGTATTGAGTCAATTTTCCAGGCTGATGAAAGCTATTTTTAAAAAGCCAATAAAACATCAGAAAAGTATAAATAAAGAAGTCAAGTAGTAGTCTCAGCAGCAGAGTAGAAAGAGGAAAAGAAAGAATCAATAGCCTCAAAGAAAGATCACTAAAAGTCACCCAAATGGGAATGTAAAAAGTGAAGTGTAAGAAAATAGAATACAAGTGGAAAATTGCAGTTATCATAAAGCAGAAAATAATTGGAAATTTTAAAATGTCCTTGTAAAATTACATCCTGAAAAATCTATCAAAATTCTGTCAGTCAAAAATTACATATGCAATGAAAACATTCATAATAAATGAGGATGAGTTTAGCTCATGGCCCTGGCAATGTCAGCCTGTCCTAGAATGTCCACCATAAACATTTGAAAGAAATGGGCAAATGTGAAAGCACAGCCTTGTTTATAGACAAGAGGCAGCTGGGGGGGCCACACCTGTGAGAGGACAGTGAGATGAGATGTGCGATTGCACCGCTTTGGCTTGGAGGTGCAGTAAAGGGGAGTACCAGCAGCCTCCAGTGCCACACCTGGATTGAACAGTCGGAAAAATAAAACTCCAGATACAAGCTGTGAAGATGATTTGTGTGCAGGGCTCTACAGCAAGGTCACCCTGAAACCAGAACTGGGGAAATGGTTTAGTGGACAAGGGCACTTTCTGTGCCTGTGTGAGAACTTGAGTGAATCCCTAAGACCAACAGACATCCAGCATGGCATGCCTGCCTATAACCCCAGAGTCGGAGAGAAAAGATAGGCAGATCCTGAGAGATGCAATTCTGGTTCAACGAGAGACCCTGTCTCAGGGAAATAAGGCAGAGAGCAATAGAGGAAGATACCCAATGTCTTCCTCTGGACTCTACGTATGAGTACATGAGCATGCACGCCAGCACACACATAGCACACATAAAGCATACGCTCAAATAAAAATGAAAAGAAGTAACCAGAAACTTGATAAGGGTGTCTCTGTTAGTCTTTGCTGAGTGACAGTCTATATAAATGCCAAGAGGAACTCTATGTGGTTGGATTTACCTTTAAGTCCTTTGTCACCTCACAAAAGACTAGAGCTTACATAACTAAACCAAAGTGGAGAATCATGACGATCATTCAGGAAACTTAATGAAGACTCCATGGGGCTCATGCTTGTGCAATAAAACTGAAAGACATTTAGTAAGTGATTCCCCAGACCCACATTAGCAAAGGTAAAAGGCAGGCCTTAATGATGCATAAAATGTGCCGGCTGCATGTTGGAAAAGAGCACAGAACTGTTGGAAGTCATCTCCTCAACAAAAGCCTGCATATTCAATAACATAGCACATAAGCTTTTGCAACCAATCAAGAGGTTCTGGATATTCTAAGTAGCATAAGATAATGCCTAGCCAGGGGTGAAAGCAAATAGAAGTGGACCAGAAACTAAGGCATGCCAGGTACGTAAAATCTGAGCGTTCGCAGGCATTAGACCTGTCTAGACAGCAATGTCTTCACACTGAAATAAGAGAAAGTTGACAAAAGAGCAGAAGTAGGGAGCAATCTCACATGGCAGAAAGCCCATTCTTCTGCGATCACAGGACCATCTCCAGAACAGAACACAGAGCTACAAAACAAGAATGGACTTTAAAAGACAGACAAAGTGTCTTCTCAGTCAAAAACAGGATGAAGTTATAAACCAGCAACAGAAAAACACTGAGGACTTCAGAACTGTGTGGGAATTAAACAGCATACACTTAGAGAACCAGTGAGCTACATAAAAAAAAAAAATCACCAGGGAAATTAGAAAGCCATCTATCTGTCTCTGATCTCTATTTCTATACCTCTGTACCTAGCTATAATCTCACCTATGGACAATTGAATTAGATCATATTTATCTAGAAATCATGTGAGAGAAATAATGAGTGTCAACATTGAACAACACAATAAACACATGAGTGGGAGACCATTTTGAAGAAAATAGAACACTGTTCAAAGGACTTACAGCTGAATTATAACAGCAACAAAATTTGAGGCATCATCCAAGTTTTGACTATATACACAAAATCAATGGCAATTAGGTTAAAGCATATTATTAAAGCAACAGCACCCTAAGAATAATTAAAGGAAATGGACCATATAGTCTTTTCAGGAAGACTGAAGAGCCGCAGCACCGCAAGGTTCCCTGGACCATGATAGCAATGCGGTCACCCAGCACGTCAGCTTCATCCATGTAGTGGGTGGTCAGCAGGATGGTACGGTCCTGTTTGTAGGCTTGAAGGAGATCCCAGGTGGTCCTCCTTGAGGCCGGGTCCATGCCAGATGTTGGCTCATCAAGTATCACCACCTAGAGACAAAACAATTCTGACTACATAACTATGCACTGGTCCCATGGTGTCCTACCAGGACTGGGTTTGCTCTTATTTTGACTTTTAAGCCAAATGTCCAACTGAGCCTAGATAATAAGTTTATATAAAACTAAGACTTCTGTACTAAAATCAAACCCATGGTCATTTTATACCAATGAGGTTGACAATGTAAATTCCATTTGAGCTTCTTTCAAAGTCAGCTTTCTGATTTGTGTCACTTGGATTTTTAAACTAGCTGTGGTACAGACTTAGTTTGTCCCCTTTACCTTGGAGCCCCCCATCAGTGCTATAATGATGGCGAGTTTGCGCTTCATGCCGCCACTCAGCGACTTTGAAAATGTGTCACGTTTCTCCAACAGATTAAAAGCTGTCAGCATGTTGCTAGTTTCCTCAAGACACATCTTTTGAGGTATTCCTTTTACCTAAAAGAGGGAGGCAGAGTTTGCATGGCACTTTCAAGTTTAGTCTTAGATGTTTCTTTTAGAAATCATTTTCTCATTTTAAGAATTTCACGGTGGGGCTGATCTAATAGGAGCTCACCAAAGCAAGCTGGACTGGGACTGATGGAGCATGTGATCAAACCAGACTCTCTGAATGTGTTGGACAAGGAGGGCTGACTGAGAAGCCAAGGACAATGGCACTGGGTTTTGATCCTACTGCACGTACTGGCTTTGTAGGAGCCTAGTCTGTTTGGATGCTCACCTTCCTAGACCTGGATGAAGGGGGGAGGACCTTGGACTTTCCACAGGGCAGGGAACCCTGACTGCTCTTTGGACTGGAGAGTGAGGGGAAGGGGACTTGCGGGAGGGGGAGGGAAAAGATAAAAAAGAAAAAAAGAAAAATAAACAAAAATTAAAAAAAGAATTCCATATGTTTATATAATGTATTTTGGTCATATCAACCCTCCCCCCTCCTCTTCTGGCTTCCCTCGGCAATCCCTGCCATGTCTCCCTCCCAACTTCACACAGGCTTTCATAACGCACTGAGTCCTGCTATGCCTTCGGGTCTAAGGATCCATGTGAAGCTGCTGCTGGAGCACAAGTCACCGACTAGCTGCCAATCAATAACAGCTGTCTCAGCAGCAATCAACTGCCAAAGCTCTTCCTCTAGAGTCTGCAGCCTGGACTGGAGACTCAACTGACTCTGTCTTGTGCGGGCAACCACAGCTGCTATGGGTTCATGAGTATCACTGTCCCAAAGGGAACTTTACGCTCTGGCCCTCCCAGCCGCGGAATCACATAGATATTTCACAACAGCTCCTTCTTTATGTCAACTCTGGAGTGCTATAGCCCTCATTCCATGTCTTAAGTTTAGAGGAAAATCAAAATCATTTCTTTAACTTTATAAGAATATTCGTAGTTGGTGATCTACCTGAACAGAATGAGGAGGGAAAAGAGATATCCTTGGCTCACCCCACAGTAGAAATAAAGGTGTTCTGATACTGTCAAGTGATCAAACAAGAGGTTCTGCTGAGGACACAAGCCCAAGGATGTCCTGATTTGTGCCATGTGCTGTGAGATGTCGTATCCTTGGATGGAGGCCTCTCCGCTGGTTGGGGGATAGAGACCTAGAATCAGGAAGAAGACGAAACAGAACAGTTTTGGTGAGGAAACGTGCTCATTAGCTCTGTAGGCAAATCTACACATGGATTGTTCACTAATGTTGTAGATCACAAAAGTTTTCATTGGCCACTTTGGGGACCATATTAGAAATAGTTTACAGCATTTTTTCTGAATGTTGTGATTTTTAACATTCAGTGGAGAAGGGAAAATCACTTGGAATGATCAAAGCATGGAAGTGTAACACAGGAACAGCCCAGCGCCACCACCAGTCACTTGTCAACAGTTACTATTTATAGTACAGTCTGCTCACTGCAATAGATTTGGGCACCTTTTAGCTAGGAAAACCCATACCATAAAACTGCTACCTTTGAAGAACTTAAATTTTACTTGGAATAAAAAAGCATACTATCAGTTAAAATAATTTCAAAATGGTTCAGATGCTTGTATAGTCTTAGGCAGCTGTAATGAGTGGTTAATTTTAATAAGGAAAAATATTACTTTAAATTACTCAAATCTTTTCTGAGAAAGGATCCTATGTTGCTCAGAATGATCTGTTGAACGCTTGACCTCAAGAAAGCCTCCTACCCTAGTCTCCCAAGTAGCTGGGGCTACAGGTTTGCTGGATTCCCTATTAATTAACTCTATTTGAAAACATCCAGAGTGACCACAGTCACAAAGTGCCCATGTTGTCCTGGAGTCTGATCCCTTTTCATGATTGTTGCAAAGTTTTCAAATTAAACACATTAGCCTAATTTAGTTGTTCTAAAATGAAACTACCATTTTTTTGACATCTCACTTCTATCATGAACATTTTGCTCCTGGATTTAGTAATTATAAGGTATGTTCCTGTGCTTCTAGTGAGATTTTGTTTAAAATTTGTTTTGTCTGACATTTGGATTTCCACTCCAACTTTCTTATCATTGCTATTTGCATAATACAATTTCTGTCTTTTTACTGTCAATGTATTTACATTTTAGAATTTAACATATGTCTTCTAAAGGTATTATAGTGATGATGCTTAATATTTTATCCCATCTGATAATCTTTTATGTATAGACTAATAATATGAATTTTAAAGTAATTTTATACATTACTTCTACACCCCTCCAACTCCTTCAATATCCCTTTTCCAAACTGATGTGGAATTCCTCTCTGTATGCTGTGAATATGTTTTATTACCATTGGTTAATAAAGAAGCTGCTTTGGGCTTATGGCAAGACAGAATAAAGTCAGGTGGGAAATCTAAACAGAGACATAGAGAGAAAGTAGGCAGAGTCAGAGAGATGCCATGTAGCTGCCAAAGGAGACAGATGCTGGATCCTTACCAGTAAGCCCCAACCTTGTGCCAAAACACAGATTAATAGAAATGGGTTAATTTAAGATATAAGAGTTCCTTAAGAAGAAGCCCAAGGCAATAGGTCAAGCAGTGTTGTAAGTAATACAGTTTCTGTGTGATTATTCAAGTCTGAGCAGTCGGGAAATGAACAAGCAGTCTCTGTCTACAAAATGGCACAGCAATGTGAGTCAGCTACATTCACATAAAACCTGAGAAAGCTTGGAAAGGAATTCTAGACATAACAAAACAGAGTTAAACACAGCTTCATGGTAGCAGCATTTTCTTAGGTGGGCTCTGCTTGCTAGAAGCAAGAAGAAGCATGATTCCTTTAAGAAAAGGCTTCCTGACTCAGTGGTAGCAGCAAAAGCTGTGAGGCATCTTTAATAAGGTTTCCTGGTTCGGGCTAGTTGCACTAACAGCTCTGGCTCTTTTAGGAGGTTCAGCACTTGAATGGGGTCTGTGAGCAGCATGCTGCAAGTTACTTGGTGGCAACATGGGCCAACGGCTTACCAGAGTTGAGGTGGTGAGTGTGACTCCCATTTGGCAGTCCCAGAACTGGCTGTAAACATACCTCCACCATACTGAAAGGCCAAAAGGGGCGGAATCAGCATCCAGGGCCACTGTAACCAAGCTGTTTATCATTTTAAAAGCACTCCTGGTCAGAAAATGATTACGGATATGCAATGAAGACAGATTCAGACATAAACCTCTTAAGAGGTCACAGTGTGTTTAAAAATGTACATAGGCTTGGAAGAGAGAAGAAAAAATATAGAGAGAGTTATGAAAAGAAATAGTTTTTAAAAAATAAAACGAAGTCTTTAAAGAGACAGAGTACAGATAGTCATAGATTAAAGGAGTAAAGATAAATAAACATTAAAAAGTAATAGAGTAAAAAAATAAACCACATAAAAATGGAAAATACACAGAGAGTCTGGATTATGTATATTATTATGTTTTCTTTCAATTTTTTGACTGTGAATAAACTAAGTACAGATCATTGTATAGGCTGCTAAGCTAAACATATATATATATATATATTATCTTGATTTAAAAATTTGAGTCTAAGGATATCTTGCTTTGGAAAAGCGGTTCTGCATTTGTTTCCACAAAGGACAGAAAGCTGTAGATTCCTTACCAGCTAATACAGTTTGATCAAGCAAGACCCCCTGAAGCAATGACCCAGATGGTCCAACATCCATGACAACTTCAGGACTACTGGATGAGATGGACCTACCACACAAGATACCCATCAAAGACATGATTAACAGTGCCCCAATCATGAGGAAGTAGTATAGAGAACAACACCCAAATTCCCTAAATGATTGTTTATGAATGTTTGTTTTCATTTAAAGGGGGATATGATATAGAAATGAGTACTATAAATTGGTATGGATTTTGGTTTATTGATACAAACTTAAGGTCAATTTTGTTATATGTATATTTTTACTCTTGTTTAAGGTATTATGTGTTTGGGAAACTCATTTAAAAATGTAATGTATAATTAAGAAATACAGATTACTAGATAGTCATCTATAATGTAGTCATGTTAGGTTTTTTTTAGATACACAGAGATATATTTTAGTTAGATAATCTTTAACACTTCAAAGACCTATATAATATGGCATTAAAAATGTTTTAAGAACTTAGGACTTTTCATGATAATGAGGCATATCTGCTTTTGGCAACACCATTCTACTTCAAGAGAATGATGGGCGTCGAAGAGGCTCCTTATGGAGTTTGTTAACCATTTGGGAAAGAAACTGCTCTTGCCTGGACTGCTTGATGGTATGCTGTATGAACTGGACATGCAGGACTCACAGAAAAATGACTGCTGAACTTGCCTAAAGGTGAGACAATCCTTCAGAGTGCCTGCTTCATGAAAGAGTCTACCAGATATTCTGCAGGACACAGAACAAAGTGACTGACAAACTGCCAAAAGAGGTGAAACAGTCTTTCAAATTTCCTGCTTCATGGAAAAGTCTGCCTGATAGTATGGGCCTGTAGGCTGAAGATGAATGCCCCAATGTTACAGAATTTTGGGTGACTGTCAGGCGCAAGATGTCTCTGTCAATTCTACAGCTTTGGAAGTTGCTTACAATGCACTTCCTATTCTCTTAGGTAATATTATATCCCTCTGGGGTCTTTGATGAATTAAAGACAGTTATAGTTTTCCTTAGTTATGATAAAAGATAAATTAGATATGAAACTTCAGACTCATAAAGAAATATTATAACTGTAAATCTTGCTTGATACTTGTTTTGTTATATGTAATATTACTATGTTAAAGTTAAAAACCTTCCTTTTTATTTAGACAGAAAAGAGGAGATGATGTGGGGTTATCCTCTGTATGCTTTGAATATGTTTTATTACCACTACTTAATAAAGAAGCTACATCAGCCTATGGCAAGGCAGAATATAGTCAGGCTGAAAGAGATATAAATATAGAGTAGGCAGAATCAAGGAGACACCATTTAGCTGCCAAAGAAGAAAGACATGAGCCACCAGCCAGAACGTTACTGGTAGACCACAACCTAATGATGATTCACAGATTAATAGAAATGGGTTAATTAAGATTTAAGAGTTATCTAGAAATATGCATAAGCTATTAGTCAAACAGTGTTGTAATAAATATAGTTTCTGTGTGATTTTTCAAGTCTGGGCAGCCAGGAAACAAGTGAACAGTCCTCATCTACACCAAATTTATGGTGTTTTACTGTTACATGAACATACACACATATGCATATATGTATGTATATGTGTATGTATATATAATCTACCAAGCCTGTTTTGCTTTCGTTCATATGTAAGTGTCTAGTACTGACCACTTGGTATTGGACAACTGATATATCAACTCTTCTTTCCATCTCTCAGTAGTTATTGACCACCTGTAGCTTTTTGTATAGGAATGGGACCATGTCTCATTTCCTCTGTTTACATTAGCATGTCAACTCATTGTGCTAGTCTTGTTCAGGTAACCATATAATTGAGGGTCATTGGCTACATTTTCCAATGTAATCATGTTCAGGGGCCTTAAACAGCTGATTTCCTGGGCCTTTGGCTCTAAACAATCTTTCTGCTCTCTTTCCCTCAATTTTCCCTGAGCCTTACATGTAAGGGTTGTGCTACAGGTGTATCAGTTGGGGCTGGACACCTCTGAGTCATGTATTATATGCATTTTGTGCAGTTGTGGGATCCTGTACTAGTCTCCGCCTGTTGCAGAAAAAGTCTTCTTTGGTGAATAGTGAAAGCTACCCTTATCTGTGGTGCAAGGATAAGCATTTAGGATAGAGTTAGAAATTTTGTTTGTTTATGAAAATGGCAGTAGTAGGTTCTCCTATAGTGTCCATGGCCTCTCCAGCCATAGTTCTGTTGTACTAGGCAAGAATTCCTGTTGTGCGGGCCATAAGTTCAACTAGACAGTGTTGGTTACCCCCAAGATAAAGGGCCACTACTGCACCCTTCGAATATCTTGTCATGATGGCCATTGTTATGGTTCATATGACTTACATTTGGTAGGGCTATTGATTGCTTTCCTCCCTTGACAGCTTGCATAGCCCTTTCTGAAACTATGAGATCTAGTCCCCAAGGAGGAGGCTGATGGGCCTGTTTAGTTCACTGCCTTCAAATCTTGTGTCCAAAGTGTGTGGTATCTTCAACAAAAATATTATACTGAGTGAGGTAATCCAAACCCAGAAAGACAAATGTGAATATATAACCTATTGTAACCATAGAAACTAGGATAGTGAAAAGGGATCAGGGGTTGGGGAGAAGTGCCAGGATGTGGATGAGCCTGATGCAAGTGTGATGAAGGGGAGATTTGGAAAAAGAGGAGAAAGTATTTAAGTGTAAGGGGAAAGAGGAGTATGTGAGAAAAACACTAAGAATGTTTGAGGAAGACATAGGGAATCATATTATTTTGTATTTGTCTAAAATTATATATATATGATATATGTGTTTATATATTACTTTATTTTAAGTAGTTATGTCACTTGGGGTAATAATGCGCTTCCACAAGAACTATGAACTGTATAATAAAAACCCAGGATCAGGTATGAGAAATCTTCTCCAGCATTGTTGTCAGGGGTTCTAAGAGACATCTGAAACAACACAGGCCATTGCTGTTGCTCCTGGATGCCTCCTGGATTGAAGCAAATAATCCAGCTGCCACATTCTTTAGATTTTTGTGCCTGTGTTCTTGAGTCCTCTGTGTCCACTGGTACTTTCTTTTGCATTGAATAAACATTTCTATCATAATATTTTTATTCCTTTTATTTTTTCCTCGCTATTGCTCATCTCTTTGTTTGTTTGAGATAATGTTTACGCAGCCCTGGAAGCCTTGAACTTGGTATGTAGTGAGGATGACCTTGAACTGCTCATCTACCTGCCTCTACCTCTGAAGTACTGGGATCACAGTCATGCACCCTCACCCTTGGATGTCAAAAGGTTTTGTTTATTTTTGTAGTTGTTTTGGAGCTTTTTAAGTTTTATAGTAATTTAATTCCAGAGAACTGAATGATTGTGACCTCTGCATATCTCTCTCCCACTTCCTCTGATACTATTGATTATACATGGCATCTCTATATATTATTAGCTATGATGTAGTGGTATAATTTTTATTAAGAAAACAGTAGAAATATATTAATTGTGGTGCTGAGGATGATTTGAACTGTGGAGGCCTGGAATAAGAGGTTTCAGAAGAGAAGAATGTTAGTATGTGGCCTAGAGAATGGTCTTGTGATATTTTGGTGAAGAGTGGGGCTTCTTTCTACCCTTGTCCAAAAAATCTGCTTGAGGCTAAATTAATAGTTTTGGACTAATTTCTTTGGCAGAGGAAAATCTCACAACAGCCTAGTGTTGACTTTGTCTGTGATTACTAGTGTTCACTCTTATGAAGATCTTTAATGAAAAGGAGCAAGTTGAGCAAGGAAAAATACAAAGAGTACAGTTCAAGGAGCAAAGGGACACCAGGAAGTGGGATGAAGCTAAATCCTGTGTTCAAGGAGCTAAACAGATTAAAGGAAAAATCTGTTGTTAAATGGAATAAAGGGAGTGATGACCTTAGGGCAAGATCCCACCCAGACAGGTTTCCAACTTGTGAAAAGGAATGAAAGAAAAATGTAGGGCCCTCCGTGGTGGCACACAGCTTTAATCCCAGCACACCAGAGGCAGAGGCAAGCAGATGTCTAAGTTTGAAGCCAGCCAGGTCTACAAACCCAGTTCCAGGACAGCCAAGCTTAAGCAGTAAAGGAAACTTTAAAAAACAAACAAACCAGAAAGCTGGTGAATATGTAATTAAATGAGAGGGCCATGTTCTAGTCCCAGAAAACAGCAGAACTTGGCAACTTTGGCCACATGTTCTGACTTTAGAATCAAGGATAGAAGAAAGGGGTAACGGAATCTTCCTCTACAACTAAGGGAAGCCACTAAATCCAGGAATATGCTAGGGGTGCCTGACATGGAGGTTTAGAGAGGCCATTGTGTGAAGATGAAGCCTGGATTGCCTTGGAAACCCTAAGATGTTGGAGATGCTAGAGCTGTGGGATACCTACTGTGGATTGCTGCTAATAGGGAGTAGACTCAGCCAAAGAGAAAGAAGTGTGTTGTAGGCAACAAAGCTGAAAAGAGCCCAGCTGTTTTGTTGTTGTTGTTTTGCTTTGGTCCAGTATTTCCTCACTCCCTATCTTCCCTTTGGAATGGTAATGTATATCTTATGCCATTGTATGTTGGAATTATATGATCTGCTTCTTTGTTTTGGTTTTCCAAGGGGTTAAAGTTAAGAGATTGCATGACTCTCAGAAGAGACTTTGAACTTTTAAACAGTGTTGAGGCTGTAATAGGCTATTGGGACTTTTGAAGTTGGAGTGAGTGCATTATGATATGACTATAAGCCTATGGGGGCCAGGGAGTGAAATGTGGTTTGAACAGGAATGGCTTCCATAGGCTCATAGATTTGAATGCTTGGTTGCTAGAGAGAGGCACTATGGAGGTGTGGCCTTGTTGGAGTATGTGTGGCTTTGTTTTAGGGTTAAAATGTTCAGGCTAGGCTCAGCCCAGTCTCTCTCTTCCTCCCTCCCTCTCTCTCTCTCCCTTCCCCCTTTCTTTTTCTCTGTGTCTCTGTCTCTGTCTCTGTCTCTGTCTCTGTCTCTGTCTCTCTCT
>NC_022015.1:15276902-15337366 GCF_000317375.1 Microtus ochrogaster
CTGCTGTCTGCAGATCCAGATGTAGAACTCTTGGCTCCTTCTCCAGCACCATGAGTCTGTGCACCACCATGCTTCCTGCCACGAGGATAATGGACTAAACCTCTGAACCTGTATGGCAGGCCCAGTTAATTGTTTCCTTTACAAGAGTTGCCCGGGTCATGGTGCCTCCTCACAGCAACAGAAACCCTAACTAAGATAACACCACCCTTTTCATTTCTCCCTTTCTTACAATTCATTACCATGGTGGTAATAGTGATGCTCATTTCGGTTTCTTTCACCAGTTTAAATGTGTTGCCTCACTCACATCTGGCCTGTGTTGTGTCTGATAAAAAGTCACCTCTTAGGTTCACAGGGGCTGTGTTGCACGTGACGAGTGACACACTTGGTGTGTTCAACATCTCTGTCTTTGCTTTTCAGAATTTAATATAACATGCTGGGTATAGACTTCAGTTTGTCTTATTGAAGATTTGTTGATTTTTTGAACAAGCAATTTGCTATTTTCAATGAATTTGGCAATTTTTCAGCTTTTATTTCTAGGCTACTTTTCTTCCCCATCTGACACTGATAATACACATACATTCGGTACACATAAAGGTGCCTGTATTTCTCTGATGCTGTTAATCTTTCTTTTTGTGTTATTTATGCCATATCTATCAATATTTCTTCAAATTCACTGACTCTTCTGCCAGTTCAATTGTTAATTTTTAATAATGCACATTTTACTTGGGTTCCTGTACATCTAGAAGTCACACTTGGCTCTTCCTCCTCCATTTCCTCTCTCCTGCTCTTCCCCGGCCCCCTCCTTCTTCTGGTTCTCCTCCCTCTGCTCTTTCTCCTCCTCTACCCCTCCTTCCTACTGGTCTTCCTCCTCCTTTTTTCTTTTTTAAGATTCCTAGGTCTGGGTAAATGGGTTAGTTAGTAAGGTATACAAGCATGAAGCCCCGAGTTAGGATTCCTAGTACTCACAGGAAACCCAGGTATGGCAGTATAACCTATAATTCCAGCACCGAAAGGAGGTGAAGGGTAGAATAGGAATAGGGGCTGGGGCAGGGACAAAGTCATCCCCGAGGCTCCCAGACAAGCCATAATAGTTGAAAGGATGAGCTCTGGTTTCAGTGAGAAACCATCTCAAAATATATAAATAAATAAGGTGGCAAAGTGAGTCAGGATGTTGGCTTCTAGCCACTGCACACAAATACACACACTGTAGTGACTTGAAATACTGATGCCCTTAATCCTCACCAGGTTATTGTCTGTTTGCGTGTTTAATTTCTGACTTAGCTGGAGGATTCCAGTAAATTCCCTTTCTCCTGCAATGTGGAGTGTTGGGTGTTACTCTGGCAAGTAGCTCTTTGTGGTTTTCATCTGGCTTTCTTGGGTTGTCTCTTTTCTCAGTTAAGTTTTCCTGGTCCGTTGAGGATTATGCTTGGTAGTTAGGCTCAATTAGTTATGGACTGATCTTCTGGCCATTGCCACAGTAACCTGGGGTTGCTCTGCTTGGCAGTTTCATGGAGGGGGGCAGCTGTGTGTTTAAAGTAAGTGTTCAGGGTTTGTTCTGACCCTAGCAGGACTCCTGCCAGCGATCTTGATTTTTCGTTTTCTAAGTTAGCTGACCCTTCAAATAGCTTTGTCTTTTGCTGTTTTTCCAGCTGTGTCAGAGTCACTGGGGCACTCAATATGGGGTTGGCCTAATGAACCAGAAGTTGAATATTGTTTTTATTTAAGATTTTATAGATTCAGAAGGAAAATGTATATACAAAAATGTTTGTGTTATTTCTTCTATGTCCCGATGGTTTGACCATGTTTGGTACTCTTGGGTTCTTAAACACCCAAGTTTCAATCTAGAATTATTTTTTTCATGCCTGAATATCTCACATCCCTTAGCTCTTATTCCTTTGCCTGAGCAGCCTGGGATCTGATTTACCAGTGTTTACGGGGGCTGTAAACACTGTGTGCTTAGCTGTTGTCGGGCTGCAGCTTTCCACAAATGTGAACTGGAGCCTGGAGATTAAGTCCTCAGCATCCCTACCACTGTCCTGTCTGCTGGCTCCATCATTGGCTGGAGGAGTGGCGCTGAAGTCTCTAAGTGCAAATGTGTCTGCTGCCTTTCAGGTCTTTCCGTTTGTGCTTTGAGGATTTCGGTACTCTGTTCCTAGACACATACATGCTAAGAAACAACTGTCTTCTTCATGCTTTTTTAGTCATTATGTAATGTCTCCCCCAAGAACACCAACTTTTAAATGTTTATATTATTTACAAACATGAAAATGAAGTGGACTATTATACTATATCATGTGAGTTTCATTGCTTTATCCCCAGTGTCTGGGTAAGGACACCTTCTTGACAGAGCTGAACACCTACCCGAGAGGATGGAAAGAGTAGTGGACTTTCCTGCTCCATTGTGTCCTAGAAGAACTGTGATCTGTCCCTTGTACAAGTTCAAAGTCAAGTCCTTAATAGCTATCTTGGTGGTGTTACCCTCTTGGAATACCTGTTGGGGGAAGCCCATACATGTTAACTATGTAGCCTTCATAAGCAGTTTAGAATTACAAGTAAACACAGCAACTCTTTATGTAAAAATAAGGCTATGCATTAATCTTATGGGGAAGTACAGTGTAAAAAGGAGGAATGGCAGAGAGGGAAAATCTATTTGAAGATACAATGTGAGTTTTAGAATTTCACAATAGGTGTACAATATTTACACAAACAACCCCATCCATTTCTTTGTAATTTTAATTACTACCCTGAAGCTGGCAATGCCACACTCTTAGTCGGTCTTTATTTTGGGGACGGAGGAAATGGCTCAGTGGGTAAAAGCACTTGCTGTACAAGGATAATGATCTGAGTTCAAATCCTCAGAACACACATAAAGCCAGACACATCCTTGATAACAATCCTCCAACAGGGACATGGGAGACAGAAACAGGAGAATACTTGGAAGCTAGTAGGCCATCTTATCTCTCACGTACAGTCAAAAATCAACAGAGATCCTGTATCAAAGAAGGTAAGGGGGCTAGGACTGACATACACAGCTGTCTTCTGACCTCTACATGTGAACCGTGGCATGTGATTATATTCACATGAGCATCGTGTGCGTGTGTGTGTGTGTGTGTGTGTGTGTGCATGCGTGCGTGCACACACACACGCGCGCACACACACACTCACACACAGAGTCTTGGAAGAAAGGCCAAATGGAAACCACCATGGATGCTCCTCAAAATGCCTTTCACACAGGTGAGCAGACTTTCTGCTCAGAGGGCTGACAGCCAGAAAGAGCATCATTTCTGGTTCTAGCAACAAGTAGAAGCTAAATAATTTCCCAAACCATAATTTGTCTTCAAATTCATCAGCAAGGTGAAAGCAGCCTGAAGTCTAAGGAATGATAGAGACTCTCAGGAAAGATGGCTCAGATGTGCAGGGATACGAATACCATGCAAACATTTAAAGAGATTTTGATTATTTTTCTTTTTAAACAACAGCTGAGTTGTAAACCACTCAAGGAACACAGAACTGGACAACCTGGGAATCAAGCCTTGCATGCAGAATTAAAGCAGGCATTGTGGTACACCCCAGTGATCATGAGGATAGGCAGTGCTCTGTGTGACCGAAACCACTATGCTATGGCAGGTTTCACCAAATGGTGGAAGGGTTTCTCCCAAGTAGTCTCCCTAGAGAAGATTTAGACTAAGGAAGGTGTCTTAAGTTCTTGTATTCAGACTAGAGCTCCCGACTACCTAATCAGCAAACCAAGCAAACAGACTCTGGATTGTCCTATAGTCGCTGCAATGTCTGTGAGTTGGTTCACTAACATCTATTTCTTCCTGCCACTGAATCTCAACCACATAGCGAAAGGATGTGCAAATCTCTCCAGTACCAATTCCAAGCTGTAGAGGGCGATGTAGAGCCGAGCTGTAGGACAGCTGAGCCATCATGCCTCCACTTCAAGCAGCCACTGATAGAAGTCCTGGAGAGTTGCACCTAGTCTGGGCGGAGGAGGTTTTTTTCAACAGAGATGACCGTTGGGTCGGGCATTCAGCGTCCACAATGCCAGGTTTCCAGAGAGGCTTCCATGAACAATCTGATGAACTCTATTTTTAATTTGTTACATCATTATTAGTTTTTATTTCTCCAACGGCACTAGCATGGATTATAATTAATTAATTAGTTTAATTGCTAAAATTCTTTCAATTACACTAGAAAGCAAGCTCCTTGAGAATGTGGACTTTTTCTGAGTTTTTTACTGCTGGATCTCCAGGAGCAAGAATGAATGAATGAACGAATGAATAGGATACAATCCAAGACCTTTAGTTCTTCTGAATATTGTCATGATCCTGGATATGCAAGTGCAGGAGGGGTGTGGGGAAGGATGGGGTGCTCTATGGATATATTAGAGAAATTCTTGGGGGCAAAAGGCGGGAGAAGTAAGGAAAACTGTGGGAGGCTCGGGGAAGTAGAGTTGGGGAAATGGTCACAGCCTGTGTGCTCCTTGAGTCAGTGGCCTCTGGCTTTACCTTTAGCACAGGTTATTAATGTTCACAAAAAAGTTTATTGGAATGTTTGGCATTCTGGAGAAGACTGGGGAAAAACTGAATTTTACACCTAGGTAGATAAAAGCAAAATAGAGACTTCTTGTAATATAAGGAAGCTGGGAAAGGTTTATAAGAGAATAAACACTCTCCACCCTCCTGAGTTCAGGCTGTAGAGTTAGGAGCTCAGCCCTCGAGCTTAGGCAGACCCTTGAGAGGGAAGGAAATCCCAGATAACATGAGTTCTCTGAGCTGCACATCTATGGAAAACCCACTAAGACTGACAGATCCAAGTGTGTCACCTCCCCCCGTACAACACCACCCAGGCAAAAGAGATCAGAAAACCCACCAAGACTGAATATCCAAGTGTCACCTCACCCCTCCCCCAATACCAGGCAAAAGAGATCACAAGATGAATGGGAAACACTAGCAAATGGAAATTAATGCTTACCCATTTAAGTCACAAAGCTCCATTAGCTACACTTCAAAATGGCAGTGTTATGCCCAGATCCCCCAACTTTCCCAAAATCCAACAAAGAGACCTAGACCTGTATGTAAAAGCAAAGAGCCTTTATTTTATACAAGTTTGCAAACTCGGTCTCTTCGTGTGTCCAATGTATTGAAATAATCGGAGAGCCCTGAGCTCAGTTAGAGTTGGGTTTTTATAGTAGTAAAGGTGGGGGTGAGGGGTTTCTAAGGTTTAGGACCCCTGATTGGCTGACATTTGTCTAGAGGTGTCCTGGTGAGTGTGCTGGCAGGTGATCCTATCTACAATGGCTATAACGTTAGGCATTTCCTTGGGATGGTCTGTTCTTGGGTGGTGCTCCGGCAATCTCAGTTTGTGGTTCTTCCTGCAACCGGGTATTGCTTCAGGGTAAACTACTGAGACTCAGGCCTCCATTAAACTTATCAGTGGCTGAGTCCTACACTGGCAGGTGATAATGGCTGGAAGTAAGGAACTTCCTTTGGGTGGTCTGTTCATATTTAGCTTATCATGGCTGGCTCCTACAGCAGCACAGACAGACTACATGACACAGGCCATAGGGAAGCTGACTATCTTCTAGTAGGAGGATCAACTATTAAGTATTGTACAGATAACATTTTTATCTTTCTCTGGAGAAGTAAACACAATGGCTATGACCTTTGACCTTTGATTAGTATTGGGGTATTTCTTACACTGAAGGTTCACCATGAGCACAGTCAGGTTCTAGCTTCACCGGGAAGGGAGATCGTGGAAGAATACCTTGTGCAGGTGTTTGATCTGGATGCCTGCCATCAGATCAACTGGTTCCGCTTCAAAATACTTGCTTTGAATTATCTCATGAAGTTGGGTGATTTCGGGCTTCATTTTAGGTGTTTCTCCAAACCAGTAAGAGCGCTAAGAAGAAATAGAACTGATGTAACTGGTGGCATGGAAAAGGGAACACTACATTGAGGTGGGGTGCATACAGTTCTCAAGAGCAGATTTCAGAGCAAGCTAGCTTTAGACTCCCTACGTCCTCCTCCAGGCTCTAGCCTGGTAAGGAATAGATTCTTATTTTTTTCTTAACCCACCAGAGTTATCCTGGGTCCATAGCAAGTGCCCAGTCCTACTCTGGCCAAACACACCTGTGGAGTATGGGACCTCAAGACCCTCCACGGGGTCCCACATTCCACACTGCTAGTCCAACACCTCCTGGGTGTAGCCACCTTCTCGGCTTCTACCACAATCTATCCTGGAGAGGACCCACGGTGTCCTCATCCACACCTTTTCCGGGTTCTCACACCTGTGCACCAGCCTAGTCTGGCCTTCCATTGCCTCTCTGCAAAGGAGTTTAGGCTTAAGTCAGAATCTGCCCCACCTAGCCACAAAACCACAGGATGCTCTCACATAATATCCGACCTTTCCACTCAGACACACCTACCCCCAGGGTCTAGCTTGGAGCAGGAAACACAACATGTATGCCAGGACTGTCCCCTCTGTCCACCTGACTTTAATTCCAATACATTCCCAACCTCTAGTCCAACCCACTCCCACGTTCTCTCATCTTCCCCAGCCTGTTGTCCATAACAAATGCAGAACTAAAAGGAAAGCTTTGCAAGTAGAATGAGTCAGCAGAAGACAGAACATCAGATCTCAAAGGTAAAATAGGGGATCAAGACAAGATGAGCAAGGAACAAGAAAATTTAACAAAAAAAAAATATGGAAAGAAACAGTTGGGGAATGTGGGACACCATGCAAAGGCCAAAGCTTCACGTCATAGGAATAGATGGAGGAGAAGAATTTCAAGTCAGTGGCATAGACCAGATCCTTTACAAGAAAATAGAAAACTTCCCCAAACTACGCAAAGACACACCCAGACAGATACGAGAAGCACACAGAACACCAAATAGACAAGAAAAGAAAATCTCCATGGCATATCATAGTTAAAACATTGAGTATATATAACAAAGAAAACTATTGAAAGTTGCAAGAGGAAAATAATCCAGTCACATATAAAGGAATACCAATCAGAATAACAGCTGGTTTCTCAGTGGAAACTTTGAAAGCCAGAAGAGCCCAGAGCAAGGTATCCCAAGTCGTGAAAGACTATGACAGTCAATGTAAAATATATGCTGCAAAGCCATGTTTGAAGGAAAAAGAAAAACTATCAATAACATAAGCATCCTGAAAAGAATTATATCCAACAAACCAAAACCAAGGAAGACATAGGAAGCAATATTTTGGGCTGAGGAGAAAAATGAACATGGCAGAGAGACTATGAAAAGACATATGAAGCCATAATTATTAAAACACAAGGGCCACTGAAAATACAAACAAAACCAAAAATCAACAACACAATGACCACAATTAACACACAAATTTCAGTAATAACTTTAAATATCAATGACCTCAGTTCCACAATCAAAAGACACAGACTGACTGAATCAAGAACAAAATCCAGCTATCTGATACCTATAAGAAACATCTTAAAGTAAAAAGACAAATGTAACCCAGTGGAAGAGGACCAACAAGCAAGCAGTTACCACTCTCCTAATATACAAAAATATAGAGTTTAAATTAGAACTAATTAAAAAAGATTTTGAAAAGGGCATTTCATTCTAATCAAGGGAACAGCTAAGCAAGAAGACATTATTATCTGACATATTTGCACCAAACTCAATGTGTCCAATTTCATTAAAAAAAATCTGTCATTGGATTTAAAGACATAGATTAAGACCAATCAATCAATATAAGGTGATTTTGATATCTCACTTTTTCAATATGAAGATCATCTGGATAAAAATAAACAGAAAAATCACACTAATTGACAATACACATCAAATGGACTTAACGGATAACTGTAGTTACTCTCTATTCAAACACCAAAGAATTCAACTCTGCAGCACATGGAAGCTTTCCAAAAACAGGCCACATTCTGGAACACAAAACAAATATTTTCAAATTCAAAATGATAGAGATTGTTCTTTGTATCCTATCAGACCACAATCCAATAAAACTTAAAATTGATGACAAAATCCTCTAGTAAATACACAAACTCAAGGACATTAAACAACTCATTACTAAATGATGAATGGGGATCAATAGAAAAAAACAAAAAAAAAATGAAAAAAAAAACTTCCTGCAATTAAATTGAAATGAAGATCTATGGGATAAATGTGAGTGGGAAGGGAAACTCGTTCACTGTTGGTGCAATTTCCAACTGCTGCAGCCCTGTGGAACCCAGTGTGGAGAATCCTCAAGAAGCTAAAAATAATCCTTCCATATGATACAGCTATACCAGTGCTGGGCATATGCCCAAAGACCCAACATCCTACTCTGAAGATATTTGATTAGCCCTGGTCATAGCTGCTCTGTTCACAACAGGTAGGAGAGGGAAACAACCTAAATGACAGTGAAATGTGGTGCACACCACAGAATACCATTCAGCTGTAATGAATTACACCATGACTCTGCAGACAAATGGGTGAACTTAGGGAAGATCAGATGGAGTGAGGTAACCTAGACCCCCAAATCCCATGCTTTCTTTTGTCGGAGGCTCCTGGTCCCAAATCTCCAGATATAAACACATAACGTAGTCTGTAATAACTACAGAAACCAGGAAAGTAAAACAGAACAACTTTGAGCACAGGGGGTTTGTGGAGCAATAGAGAGAGGAATAGCAGGATACAATGATCTTATCAGGGAAATGGGGAAAGAGGGGGCTTTGAAGGGAGGGAGCTGGAGATGACTACACGAGGTGGGAGGAGCATAAAGGGGGATAGTAGGGTACAAATGATCGTACAGGGCAGATGGGAAAAGGATGGGCACTTTATGGAAGGGAAGGGAGGTAAATATAAAAGAAAGAGGGGGCTGGGTTAAATAATAAGAAGAATGTCTGAAAGAGTCATGAGTAATAAATTATTTACCAAAAAACAAAATCCATAATACACATAACTCCATATATAAATATACATGTATAGGTTTAGTGAAATTTTCTCATATGGGCTACTGGTTCTTTCTTTAAAAGTGAAAGATCACTTCCAAAAAATTCTAAATACCAGATATGAGAAACCGTCTTTTGAGTTGTTAGCCAGGGCTGTCCAAGAGTCTCCCCAAACATACAGCTTATTGCTCTTACCCGTGGATATCTCCCAGAGGTAGAAAGCAAATCCTTACTGCTGGAGACACCATGCATTGCAGAAGCAGTGCCCAGAGTCCCCTCAGCTGGAACTGACGTGCCTGCTCCCTCCGTGACAACCAGCTTTCATGGCATCAGAAAGCACGATGCACGTTTCCAAAGGAGGGAGACAACCAACAGTCCCACCCAGTTTATAAGTCAAACCAATGGCTAGCCTGGCCTGATAACCCCAATGTAGTGTAGTATTGGCATACATACCTTAGCAGTAACCACCAGCTCTCCTGGACTTATGACTAGAGCAAGAAGAAGGAGACCACACCTTGTTCTGGAAACCTAGCTAGCTACTCAGTGTTAGTGACGCTATGGTTATCAGAGGAGAATCTACAGCCACTACTTTCCTAAATCAGCCTAATTGCTAACAACAATCTACAAACATTTGCCTTTAAACCCACAGATATGTGTAGCCTGCACTCCTCATTAAAGAAATCTCTCTTTGCAGCAGATGGAAAACATAACAGAAAAGCACAACTAATCAAATAGAGTTGTGGAGCCTAGTCCCAAAGGATACATCTACAACATACCCCCACATTATGGAAACATAATGTGGAGAACATTATGGAAAGATTCTAAGAGGATCAGAGAACTTGCCGTGATTTTTGTCTCCCAGTAATATCAGGAGCTACATGCATAGAGTCATCAACATGACTGTCCAAAAGTGAGCTGAACAAGGAACATGTCAAACTGGAAAGAGGGGAGCTCATGAGACCTCAGCCCTACACAAAGAACATTAGGCAACCGAGGAAAGCAGAGCACGGGAGAGCTGTAAAAGCACATCAATTGGTTATCCAGATTTAAGAGGTTAGCCCTGAAAATTTATATACGGGTAACATTATATGAACTGAACAAGCTTTATGTGTGTGTGTGTGTGTGTGTGTGTGTATACATATACACATGCAATAACAACATGCAATAACAATTAGTCTTTTTACAAAGAGATCATGAATTTGAAGGAGAATAGGGACGGGTGCTTAGAAGGGTGTGGAGAGCGGAAAAGGACAGGAGAAGTGCAATTAAATTATAATCTTAAAAACCCTGCCCCCGCAAAATAATTATTTGAGGGGGGTAAAGTAACTACTGCCAACTGACACCACACAGAGAGTGTTATATTATTATCACATCTTCTCTGAGCAACATGTGTGCCAAAGATTTTTCATACTACTTCCTGGAGCTCTGACTTTAAGGAATCTAGACAAGAGAAGGCAATGAGGATCCAGGTGTGGTTCAACCCCTCTGTGTCATTGTCCAGAGTCTCAGTGCTGGTACCTTGTTTAAGAATGCATAGCCTCAGTTCGGCGGTGGTGGTGCATGCCTTTAATCCCAGCATTCAGGAGGCAGAGGCCGGCAGATCTCTGTGAGTTCGAGACCAGCCTGGTCTACAGAGCTAGTTCCAGGACAGGCTCCAAAGCTACACAGAGAAACCTTGTGTTGACCCCCTCCCCCCCCAAAAAAAATGCACAGCCTTTTTGAAATACATTTCTGCAAATGTGTGGACTCATTACTCACAATTTGTTTTTTTCCAGCTCTTACCTGTGGGCTATATTTCCTCACATATAATTATAGATATCTGCAATAATAATTTAGGACTCCAAGATCTTACCTACATCGTCTATGCATGTATGTATGAGGTCTCAGTCTGTATTAGGAAAACAGTAGTGGATTAGTATGGCAGGAACATAGATAAGGATGGTTCTCCCACCTACTCTACTGTAATAGTATAAAATGGACTAGTGTTTTTCTTTCAAGATGTTTAAAACAAATTCACAAAGATTCATCTATGAACAACAGGAACCAAGACTCACCGTCATGAAAAAGTTCCACGGCTTGGGCACACCGAACTCTCCTGGGAAGACAGCTTCTGTATACCAGGCCACAAGGCCATATAGGAAAGCATCAACTAAGAGCATTCCTAGCACGTAGGCAAATAAAAAGCTGTCTGTATCCGCTGGTGAGAATATGTTACTCCATTTCATTCCAGTTTCTAAGACAAAGCATGAGACATTCAATTAGATGCCAGAGGGACTAAAGAAGTTCTTCATCTATATCATAACTGAGTGACGTGTTGGTGCTTTTTAGAGGTTTCTATGTGAGTCCATTACCTTCTTAGCATTAGAATTCAGGACTCCAAGAGGATATCTGCATAAGAAAGTAATCACGGAACTGTTTCTCACTGTACCCAAACAGAAACAATTGGAAATGACTGAATAAAAATGAACTACACAAAATTTAGGAAAGTAGAATTTAATAAAAATAAACAGACCTACGGACTAGGATGTTGATTCCTCTCCTCACTGCTTTGCATGATAAAATCTCTCAGGAATGCATAATTTTTGAGAAATATAATCACCAAAGTGTAAGGATAGATGTCTGCTATCTTTCTGGACAACCAGGAAAATTTTGGAGACTGTGAAGTCACTCATATACTAATATGGTAGTATAAAGTAGAAGAACATTTTGGAGGACATTTTAGCAGTCAGAATTAAACTATGAACAACCAGTTTTGAGGGCACAGGAAAGTTTACACGGCCACTACTCACTCCTTGTCTCTGCATCGATCAGGAATTTAAGTCCGAACATCATCCCGGCATTAAAGTTGAAGCACCAAATTAGCTTCTGCTTGAATGTCATGTGTTCATAGTTCGAATACATTGTAATACATGGGAAGTAGGTGAGGAAAAAAAAGCAGCTTCCTAAGGTCACAGCAAAGTTGACTGCAAAAGTAAAGGGAAGTATGATCAATTTAAGCAATTTTGAAAAACACAATACATAAATTGGCTTGTTATGTGTACACTAAGTGGGCATTTCAAGAACTTAAAATGTGGAGGAAGGTTGAAGGGGGGAATGAAGAGGCAGGGATGGGAGCAGAGGAAGAATGTAGAGCTCAATAAATATCAATAAAAAAACTGAAAAAAAAAAAGAAATGAAAATGTCTGTTTTGTTGCCACTGCTTTCCCCAGAACATAAATGTGCTGTCTGGAACGCAGTGTGTGCAGAAGGATATTCTGAAGAAAGGGGTAAAATAAAACACGTAAGAAGCTCATATTTCTGGACTTGTACACTCTATATGCAATTATTATGAACATCTTAACAGTTATTCAAAATTTATAATTTTATTCTTTACCACTCAATATAAGAAATTATAAATCTAAACAGGACTATTGGAATAATCAAAATATTCCTTATGCGTTATGAGATTCAGTCTCTGTCATGGTAATGGATGAAAAGAAGGATTCCTGAATAAATCAGGAAGCTGTAATTCAGTGTTTCAACAACATAACAACAAAAAGCCTATTAGTTTGGTTTTAGAGTATTTTGGAGTTCCAAAGTGTGATTTGATTTTCAGAGTTACCGTTTAATAATAGTTGAAATATTGCTGTATTCAACAAAGAATTAAGAAGCATGCGAACAAGATAATATGAGCTACCATATACAAAAGAAGAAGAAAACAAACAACAGCACAAAGAAAACACTTGCCCCTGAGGAAGGCCAGAGGCTGGACTTCTTAAACAAAGACTATGAACAATCTGTCTTAAATATGCTCATTCCTAAAAGAACGAGCTGAGGGGAAGTAGGAAAATGAGATTTCTGCATATAGAGACTATCAATAAAGTGATGGAAATTATGAAAAGGGACTGCACAAATGCTCAGAATGAAAAGTAAAGTAACAAAAGACTTCACATATCTGAGTAGACAAAGAAAACAACAGCAGTTAAAAACAGTACGATTACCAGCCTGGTCTACAGAGCTAGTTCCAGAACAGGCTCCAAAGCCACAGAGAAACCCTGTCTCAAAAAACCAAAAAAAAAAAAAAAAAAAAAAAAGAAAAAAAACCAGTATGATTGACATTATACAATCGTATGGAGCAGTTAAAAAAAAAAAGAGAGATTTGGTAGAGCCTGAGAAGCCTTGAGCCACTATCAAAGTCACCTCCATATGCAAATAGAAGTCACAGAAGAAGAAAGTAAGCATCGCATCTGATTTGAAGAACTGTGGTTGAAAATCAGTACACTTAAAAAAAAGGCATAAACTTCATCTAAACAAAACAAAACAAAAAAACACCACTTCAAATAGGGCAATAGATGAAGCTTACACTGAGACTCATCCACAACAAAAATGTTCACGTTCCAAAGGCAGAGAATTGGCACAGTAAAATGCTGAGGGTGTCTCTGAATGGTAGTGTGCCTGCCTAGTGTACCTGAGGTCCTGAGTTACATTGTAGCCTTAGAAAACAAAACAAAAGACTATAGAGTAGCAAGGGAGAGAATTCTGCCAAGTACAAGACTACAGTGTACTTTCCTCTTGGAGTCTAGAGGTAGGAAGTCACTGGACAGACACTGTGAAAATGAACCCAAAACATGTCAACCAAGAATTCTATATGAGGCAAAGATGTTCTTTATGAATCCAAGAGAGACTTCTTAGTGTTGGGACCACAGATCAGGATCTTGATGTCCTTAATAAATATTATTTTATTGTATCATTTACTAATAACAAACAAAAAGCTGGGGAAAACATCCTCACTCTAGCATCTTTCTGAGAAGAGATGGTGTACCATTAGCACTTGCTGGGGCTCAACAATGTTAAAAAATGTTATTGAAACTAAACTCACAAATTGTTCATAATTATGGCATTAATTATAATTTATATAAGAAAATAATCAGACACTATATAGACGAGGAAATGAGATGGGAATCAAAGTGGAAGATACAAGGGAGAAAAAGATGAGGCATTATATAAAATAAGTGTCTGGCTGGCCGAGGCAAATCCTTACCGATTAGTTATCACTGCAAATGGATTAAATGCAATGGCATGCATTAAATTCTGGAAAGGCAGAGGTGGCAGAATGTATTGGAAGTCAAAGACACAAATTAATTGTGAGTCTAAAAAAAAGTCATCCATGCCACTACCCAGAGAGAGTGGCTAAACATCAGGCAGAATGATAGACTTTAAGTAACAAAGAAGTATATTGTAGATAATTTTTTGAGATAGAGTCTTGCTTTGTAGCCCTGACTGGCCTGGCACTCACTATGTAGTCCAGGCTGGACCCCAACTTTTGGTACTGTTTCTGCCTTGGCCTCCCAAGTGCTGGAATCATAAGTGTGTGCTGCTATACCTGCCCAACATGGCCAAATTTTCCAGAGGAGAAAACACACCTGACTCATTAGAAACACACACTTAAGTTTCATTAGTAACGGATGAAATGCAAATTTCTTGTCGATTTCTCTTTTTTGGTCCTGAAAACTGAATTTAGGGTATCACACACACCAAACGGGGCTCTGCCACCTGCCTGTACTTGCAGTTTGAAAAATGCAGATTTAAATTGCACTTATTTAGCACTTCATATCCATAATTTGACACAAGTTTAATATTAAGGACATAGAAAAATAGGAATTCTCACCTTCCAGTGGGACCGTAATTTTACAAAAATCCTTTGGCATGGGAACCCTAAGAGGGTGGGGAGGAAGGTTCTGTCTTTGTTGTTACATACCACGCTAAGCACAAGGTATGTAGCCCAAAGAAAGAGCGTGTGAGTGGATGGATGGATGGATGGATGGATGGATGGATGGATGGATGGGCGAATATCCATTGATTTTATGTTCTATTCTCATCTTTCAAACTTTCAAAAATCATTCAAGCCCTACCTACTGCCACCTTCATTTGTAATCTTGTGATCCATGACCTCTTTGTGTGTGTGCTGTGACTTCCTAATTTTCATTACTATCAGCATGTCTTCAGGTGGCTAGTTTTACAAATCACCCTGAATGCACTGTGGGACATGCTGATTGAACAGATTGAACATTATGTCTGGGTGTGTCTGTATGCCCCCAGTCGAGGTCAGTATTTGCCCAACCTTATATGAGTGGACATCAAGCTATGCCGAAACCCTGGAAGGAACAAAAACGGAGGAAGGAAGAATTCTCACTTTCTTCCTGACTGCCTTCTGGTCAGAACACTAGCCTTATCCTGCCTTGGGACTAGAGTAACCCCACCGGCTCCTCTTGTTCTTAGGCATCAGGACACATGCTATAATTAATCACTGGATTCCCTGAATTCCATGGTCACAGATTTCAGATGGGGGGACTTTTAGACCTCCATAACAAACCAATTCATCATAATACCCCCTTATCTTTGTTTCTGCTTCTTTAGAGAACTCTACAGTAATGTTTTATGCACGTGATATCCATACTCCAGAGGCCAATGCCAGTTCTGTGTGGACAGGCACTGCATTTCCAATACATAACAGACCAACAGCACACATTTAAGTGCAAGGAGCGGTTCTGCGGTTGATGATTTTCTCATCATCAGATCCTAGCAGACTCAGTGTCCTCCAGTTCAGAAGCATCTGTATCTCAACAGTTCCTGGTGGGAGGGCTATATGAATACAAGAGGCAGTCCAGGGTTAGAAAGAACACGCAAATATGATCAAGTATGATCATAGCATCACACAAATGCTGTGCTTATCAATTTTCATCACTCACCTTATTCCGTTTCCTTTTAAGACAAAATCTCATACAGTCCAGCTGGCTTCAAACTTACTCTATTGTTGAGGATGCCCACAAACTCCTGATCTCCCTACTTCTGCCTTCCATATCCTAGCACTGCAGGTGTGAGCTGCCACTCTGCACTCACTCCATTTCAAGTACTTACAAGGGCACAGGCCATCTCAGAGCACAGGAGTCGTGGGGGTGGCGGGAGGTAACATTCAGAAGGGACTTTCAAACAGTGTTTGTTTTGTTGCTGAGGCTCTTTCCTGTGAAGAACCATGTACTCACCTCTATTAAACAGTGTACTAATCATAAAACTGAAGAATATTGATGAGATGGCATAAAATGACAAGAAGACGAAGACAAGGATTGGGTCATTGTATTGGAAGATTGGTGCAGGTTCAGTCTAGCAAAATAATTAGAAATCCAGTTTAGTCATAGATGATGCGTTATGATGACAAAGCATAAGAAAAGAAAGATCCTTAAATATTTTATTATTCCTGTCCAACACTAGGGATGCACTCAGGAAGATGAAAAATGAATACTCATTTTTGACAAGATCTCAAAGAGCCCAGATTGGCCTTGAAGTGTGTAGCAGGTGATGATCTGCCTCTGCCTGCTGCGATCACAGGCATGCACCATTGCTCTATGTCTATGCAGGGATTTGTGCATGTTAGGCACCTGCTGGGATCGCAGGCATGCACCATTGCTCTCTGTCTATGCAGGGATTTGTGCATGTTAGGCAACTATCTTTAAAAAGCCTCATCTCCAGCACCAAATGACCCATTTCTCACAGAAAATCCACCCACCTAGGCTTGGACTGAAGTCTGCCAAGAAACCAGGCAGCCGCTGAGATTCTGCGAGACGTGAGACCGGCTCTATATTTCTGTTTCCCTCTTAAAGTTTAGCCACAACATACCAGAATCAAAATGACACTTGCCTTGACAAATAAAACCATGCATATAAATGTGATGTTAATAACATACAAACAGAAGAATGTGAAGAAATAGGCAACCCAGAGCATCCAGCTGCCCAGTCCAATCATGAGCTGGTATTCCTGTAAGAGAATTACCACAAATTAAACATCATGAGCACACACACACACACACACACACACACACACACACACAGTGCCTTAGAGTTCTCAAAATATACTGACATGTTATATAACCTCATATTTATGGCCCAGATCTCCAAGCTATAGAGGATAAACTTGGCCCAGAATCTCCTGCAATTTCTTTAAAATTGTTCAGCTAGTGACTGAGTCCTGTAGATTTTATAAGCTCAGAGGTCATTTCTCTGATAACTAACTTCCTGATACTGTTAAAGACACCGAGGGCATGTAAGCAAAACTACAACTACTTAAATTTATCTTTTTTACAATTATATTTCTAGAAAAAGATATAATAATATTTAAATTTTTGGGGCAGTGGTGGCACACGCCTTTAATCCCAGCACTTGGGCAGCAGAGGCAGGTGGATCCCTGTGAGTTCTAGGCTAGCCTGGTGTACAAGAGCTAGTTCCATGATAAGCTCCAAAGCTACACAGAGAAACCCTGTCTCAAAAAAAAAGTATTTATACTCAACCATAAAGGTTGAAAACACTAAATTTAAGATGAGAAGAGAAAATGCCCACAACTTTAGCGATACCCTTATGAACAATGTGTTTTCTTCAAAAGTAGTTGTTTATAGAAATATGAGGTATTTTGAGTTTTAATAAAAGCATATTCAATGCATTTCACAAAAATATAATATTAGCATAGATTAAGAAAAGTTACTTGAGAGGTCTGAATATTCAAAATCTACTCAAAATATTTTTGTTGAATTTTACTAATATGTTAATATTTAAATTCTATTAATATAGTTTCCTCCCCACAGTTTCTACCTGTGTGGTACATACAAGGTTCTCAGTGAATGTCTTTTGAATTAATGAGTACATGACTGGAAAGATCTAGGAACATATGCATGCTATCCAAATCTCCTTAGAGTGGTTACAGGTTCGTGTTATTACCTACCTGTAGAGACAAAGAGAGAGAGAGAGGGAGAGAGAGAGAGAGAGAGAGAGAGAGAGAGAGAGAGAGAGAGAGAGAAGGTGCCATTGAGATTGTACAGTTTAGTATTGGAACAGATTCACTCTATAAAATTGTATTTATTTATCATTCATTTTGTTGTCTGTGTGCATGCACATGTGTGAGCATGCAGGTACACATGTGGCATGGTGCACATGGAAGACAGAAGACAATTCTTGGGAGTTGGTTCTTTCCTGTCACCTTCTGGGATCCAGGTATAAAATTCAGGTCATCAGGCTCTACATGTGAGCCATCTTGTAGACCCTTACTTAGCAAGCTTTAATAAGCACTTAAAGTGACAAAGCATATTCAACAAAAGCAGTGCAAGATTTGTACATCAAACCTGCAAAACATGGCTGAATGAGATGACAGAAGTCTGAATAAATGCAAGGCTCCCCGCTTCACCACCCAGAACACTTAATATTGCTAACATGGTAAGATACCTTAAATTATGTACAGACTACACACGATCTCTTTCCAAAAATCTTTGTACAGAGTTACATGAAACCCCAGAACCTACATAAAACTCAGAACGGTAGCGCGTCAGTGATGTTAGTTCTCCTGTGATGAGAGAGAGGTGGCAACAGGGACTGTTCAGAGGCTCATGAGCTAGCCTGGTGTACACAGGCATGAACAACAGAGAGATCCTGTCTCAAACAAGGTGGAAGAGGAAGACCAAAACCCAAAGCTGTTCTCTGACAAGCATGGTGTGGCATGTAGGCACCTGCACTCACACACATAAACATATACACAGATATGCATCCTATGCACATACATAAAAGAAACTTAGAGATTCATAAATGCTAATAAAATTCATATGGACATTCAAAAGACCCAGGGTAGTCAAAACAGTCTCGAAGAAACCATAACACTACCTGGTTTCAATACACGCTGCACTGAGCTTGCTGTGCACAGCTCACTAGGAAGTTCCACGTGTACCTTACAGTTCACCTTAGACGTATACCACTAATCTCGGTTAAATACACATTTGTTAACAGGTTGGAATATTTTCAGGTTTCCCCAGGAATTTATTCTTTGATCTATATGTTGTTTAACTACCAAATTACCGAGCGTTCTAATCTTCGCTCTGCTGTTCCCAGAGGAAAGCATGCTTTTCATTACTCAGGCCTTTTTCACTTCCCAAGTCATGTTCCATGACTGTTTCATACCCAGTCTTGGTTTATTGGTCAAATGTTTGTGTCTTCCTACTTATGTGACTCTTCTTAAATATGTAATTTAATTCTCTTGGGACAGAGATCATACTCCATTATGTCAGGCTTCTGGTAAACCCACTATGCTTACAAACAATATTATATTCCAGAACCATTGGGTGTAGGATCCTATAAGCATCATTTAATGTATTTGTGAGTTTTGCTGAGGTTTACCTCATATCTAACAGCAGAATTGAGTTAAAGTGGAAAGAAAAAATATCCCATGAAATAGTCACCAAAAGACAGCTGAAGTGTCAGTAGCAATATCAAACAAAAAAATTTGATAGCAAAACTTATAAAAACCAAGGGTATTGTGTTTTGAAAAAGCCCATATTAAGTTAAGGGAGCCACCTTAGGGTTGGCAAGAGACTTGAACCTAGAGTGGCTCCCAGGAGCCCAAGACGATGTCCCCAGTTAGTTCCTTGGGCAGCTGAGGATGGGGAACCTGAAATGACCCTATCCTATAGCAATACTGACGAATATCTTGCATATCACCATAGAACCTTCATCTGGTGATGGATATAGATAGAGACAGAGACCCACACTGGAGCACTGGACTGAGCTCCCAAGGTCCCAATGAGGAGCAGAAGGAGGGAGAACATGAGCAAAGAAGTCGGGACCACGAGGGGTGCACCCACCCACTGAGACAGTGGGGCTGATCTATTGGGAGCTCACCAAGGCCAGCTGGACTGTGACTGAAAAAGCATGGGACAAAACCGGACTCTCTGAACATGGCGAACAATGAGGGCTGATGAGAAGCCAAGGACAATGGCACGGGGTTTTGATCCTACTTAATGTGCTGGCTTTGTGGGAGCCTAGCCAGTTTGGATGTTCACCTTCCTAGACATGGACGGAGCAGGGAGGACCTGGGACTCTCCACAGGGCAGGGAACCCTGACTGCTCTTTGGACTGGAGAGGGAGGGGGAGAGGAGTGGGGGGAGGAGGAGAAAGGGGGGAGGAGGGGGAGGGAAATGGGAGGCTGGGAGGAGGCAGAAACTTGTTTTTTTTTTCCTTTTCTCAATTAAAAAAAAGCCCATATTATCATGAGGATACTACAGTGAAAGACATGTACGAATCAAAAACAACAGCAACAAAAGACAGGAAGGAAAACACAGCAGAATCAAATGAGGGATTATGCTGCAATAATGGCTGGAGACTTCAACACAGCATTTTCAGTAACAGATCTTCTGGACACAGAAGCTCAGTGAAAAATGGAGGATTTCAAACAACACTATACCCAACTGGACTCAACTGACAGGACATGACATCAAACAAAATAAATTCTCATCTCCTCCTGAACCATCTCCAGAATAAATGTTAGCTTATAAAGAAATCTTAATATGTTATTTTTTTAACTTCTCTTAGATTTTTATTTACTTTGCACATTGTAATTTTAGATTTTATTCTTTTATTTTTTGAGCCTAAAATTACGTGAAGTATCTTTTCTTACCACAAAGGGATGAAACCAGAAATTGGTAATAGGAAAACTGAAAAAAAAATCATTTACAGGTAGAAATTAACAATGCGTCTTTCAACAATCACTGAAGAAATAACAAGGAAAAGTACAGAATGAAAACACAGCCTCCCAAAGCTTATGGGGTGCAGTGACAATGCGGCTGAGAGAGAGAAGTGCACAGCTAGAGAGGCCTAAGTTTAATCCCAGCACTCGGGAGGCAGAGGCAGGCGGATCTCTGTGAGTTCGAGACCAGCCTGGTCTACAGAGCTAGTTCCAGGACAGGCTCCAAAAGCTACAGAGAAACCCTGTCTCGAAAATCAAAAAACAAACAAACAAACAAATAAACAAATAAAAAGAAACAGTACACTAATAGCCTAATGCTATTCCCATGAGCCTAGAAAAGAAGGACAAACCAGACACAGGTCCAGAGGGAGAAGCTAACCCTGACGAGACTGAGACAAATGAACCAGAAGATGCAAACAACAGAGAAAAGCCAACAGCGCCAAGATTAGCCAAAATGGCCGAAGTTAGCCAGACTCCCGTGACAAAGGTGAGACAATGCATTCCTCTGATTCCACAGAAATGAATCACCAGAGAGTATTATGGACTGCTCAACGGCAAACAAAATTTTGAATAATGGAGAGAATGTGGAGAAATGTAGAAGAACACCATGCCTAACAAGATCAGATAGTGGAAGAACAGAACACCTGTCCAGACTTGTAACTAGTGAGGAGACCAAGTCAAAAACCTCCTGATAAATCACTATCCCTGGACTGGATGCACTGAGTGGTTTGAGGGTAGTTGATATTCAAACTAAATCTGGAATGTTCCATAAAGTAGTCTTCTGTGCTCTGAAACTGAGTCATGCTAAAAAATTTGAATAAAGACAAAATTATAGCAAATTGCCACAAAAGCAAGTGTTGAGTGGCTGCAAGGGAAACAGAACCATCAGTTTTGAACATGAATAGATAATTCAACCTTCCACAGAAATTCATCCCACACGTTCAAAATTTTCAATGTAAATGCTGTCTACAAGGAAAATAGAGTTACCTTCAATTGGTTTTCCTTTTCCCACACAATGGACCGAACGAGGGTAAGATAATTCATAAAGAAGGTGCATGCCAATATTAGAGGGATAAAAATATTAGCGAATGTATGGAAGTAATCATCCCGATACGCCGGGTATGGAAATCTCTGAATGAGAAGGCTAGTGTTATTAAAGAGCGCGGTGGCCCCAGCACTGCCATGATGTAGCATGATGGCCTTGTCCAAGGCGTGTTGCACAGCCAGGAACCCTTCACTGATGTACCCTAAGTGAGAAAACAAAGATTGCTCAGTAAAATGACTACCAACATCTGAGCTAAACAAAGAAGACAGCAATTCATGTACAGCAATGTATTACACATCACTGCTCTGGCATGAAGGTGATCTCATAGCTCTGCCATCTGTGACAAAGCGGTACAGCCGCCTTAGCTTGTGTGAACTCACTGTGATGCTCACGTGGTGAGATGGAGAGGAGCTGCCTAGCAGTGTCCTTCAGAGACCGTATCCCTTGTTAGGTGACACAAGGCTGTATGTCAATGGGAAAGAGCCAAGTTAACTTTAACCAGGGTCTCCTCTTGGTCTAAGATCCTGAGAAGCCCCCACAGTTTCTCCGCACAAACAGAATGAGCCCACATGCTGGGAATAAAGAGGGTGTTGCCTTCTTTCTCAAGTGTTATGACTTGCTATTTTCCTTTCTGCTATGGACAAGAATTTAGAGTAATTACTACACAGAACTGGTGAGAACGAATATGTTTGCTTCATTCCTGGCATTAGAAGGGGAACGTACAATGTTGAATTAGTAAGCCCCACAGTTTCCACAGCCATGCTTTATTGGATAGAGAAAATACACTTTTATTGGTACCTTTGGGTTAGGGAGTTTGGGCTTAGTTTTTTTTTTTTTTAAATATGCTTTCACGTTGGAAAAATCAGTATGATGGCAAATGACAAAACAGTACACTGGGTTTTTCTATGCCATGCATCCTCAAAGTGGGGAGGGGCTGCATCATCCCATGCCACCCTGCATAAACAGATAGAGCTCTGTGATGTTGAAACTTCACGAGAGGGAAGGCTAGGCTTTTAAAAGTCCCCAAAGGCTCTGAGAAGGGCAATAATGCAAAGACTAAGAAAAACTGCTGTTGACCCTGAATCACGCTTCCTTAGCCTCATCTGAGACCACAGCATGCTCAAAACTGAGAGCTTAACACTGGGGCAATGCTATTTCTAATATATAAACTCCATTTGTGTTTCTCCTGTGTTTTTCCTCAGTGTTCTTTTTCTGTTCCAGTTTCCTGCACAGAATGATGCCCGGGCTTACTTATTAAGCTGATGCGGTCTTCTCTAATCTATGGAAACTGTTCATGTGTTTTTTCCTCTTTTATCAAAAATAGATAGTTTTCCCTCACAGACAATATCATAATTACTGTTTCCCCTCCCTCTACTCCTACCAGTTACTCCTCATCTCTCCTCCTATCCAAATCCCTTTCTGTCACTCATTAGAAAACAAACAGGTTTCTAAGGGGTAAAAATAAAATATAATAAGATAAAACAAAAACTAACACATCAGAACAAAACAAACAGGAGGGAAAGAACCCAAGAGAAGCTACTAGAATCAGAGACACTCTCATTCACACATTCAGGAATACAATAAGAATACTACACTAGAAGCCATATATATATATATATAACCTAAAACACATATAAAATTATGTATCTATATGTATACATAAAATAAAAATAAAAACTGAAAATAGAGTAAAATTTTAGAAAAAAAATCTCTGACTCTGACATGGCATTATGAGACAAAAAATAAAATAAAATAAGATTTCCTGCTGGCCATCTACTGCTGGGAATGCAGCCTACCCTTAAGAGGGTTTGTTTTGCCCATGGACTCTTTTGGAGGGAACTAAATTTTCATTTGTAAGAGGTTATTAATTGAAGGTTGTTTATGGGTTGGGTGGAGGCATGTGTGCATGTCTCCTTTCCTCTCAAAGACTCTATCTGGTGCAGACCTGTGCAGGCCCCGTGCATGCTACCACGGTCCCTGTGAGCTCATATGTAGGTCGGTCTTGTTGATTTAGAGGGCCTTGGTTTCTTAGACCCCGTCTTTCATGCTTTTTCCACCTCCTCTTCCATGGAGTTCCTTGAGCCCTGAGGTGAGGGATTTGATAGAGACTCCCATTTAGGACTGAGGTCCCAAAGTCTCTACTCTCTGCATACTCTCTGTCTGTCTGTGGGTCCCCCTGTATTTCTTCCCATCTGCTGTAGGAGGAGGTTTCTCTGATGATAGCAGAACAGAGCAGTGGATCTATATGAGTATAGCAAGAGGCCATTAGGAGTTATTATATTGCTACATATATATTTTTAGAAGAGTATTATTTTGTTTTACCATATGTTCCTGGGCTATCTAGTGTTGAGTTCTTGGTTACTCAAGCAGTACAGGGTATAGATTCCATCTCCTGGAATGGTCTTAAATCAAATCAGGTATCGGTTTGTTACTCCCATAAGCTCTGTTGATTTTCTCAAAGAATAAACTCTACTTCGTTGATTCTTTGTATTGTTTTCTTGTTTATATTTTATTGATTTTAGTCCTGAGTTTGATTATGTCTTGCTGTCTACTCCTTTGGGGTGTGATTTATCCTTTTCTTCTTGTTCTAGAGCTTTATGGTACACTGCTGAGCTGCTAGTGTGCGATCTCTCCAGCTTTTTTAGACAGGCACTGATTTTTTATAAATTTCCTCTTAGCCCTGCTTTCATTGTGTCCCCTAAGTTTGGATATACTGTGTATTCATTTTCATTCAACTCTAGGGAGCCTTTAATTTCTTTATATCTTGACCCATTTTTCATTTAGTAGAGAGCTTCTGGTTTCTGTGAGTTTGTTAACTTTCTATTGTTTCTTTTGTTGCTGTCCGGCTTTAATCCTTGGTGGTCTGATAGGCTGCAGGGAGTTACTTTGATTTTCTTGTATCTGTTGAGATTTGCTTTGTATCAGAGTATGTGGTCAATTTGGGAGAATGTTCCATGAGATGCAGAGAAGGTATATTCTTTTGTGTGCAGGTAAAATGTTCTATGAATATCTGTTAGGTCCATTTGGTTTACAATGTCTGCTAGCTTCAGCATTTCTGTTTAGTTTTTGTCTGGATGCCCTTGTCTATTGGTGAGAGGGGTCTTGCAGTCTCCTACTATCAGTGTGTGAGGGTCAATATGTGATTTAAGCTATCATAGTACTTCATTTACAAACTTAGATGCCCTGTGTTTGGGACAGAGATGTTAAGAACTAAAATGTCATCTTGGTGTATTTTTTTCTTTGATGAATATGTAGTTTCCTTCCTTATCTCTTCTGATTGATTTTGATTGGGTTTATTTTGTTAGATATTAAAATGGCTTCCCCAGCTTGCCTCTATCTACCTACCTACCAACCTACCTATCTACCTACCTATATCTATAACAATAATAATCAAAAAAAAGAAGATGTTAGTGTGAGAGTGGGGGCAATGGGAGGGGTGGAGGGAGCTTACCTGAAAAGGGTGGGAGGAAGATAAGGGAAGGGGAAAAGTGATGTAATTCTATTTTAATTTAAAAGGTATTCTAATTAATTGATTAATTAAACACTTTTTACCACAGGACTGAAGAAATATGAATCCATCTATCTTATAATGCAATGGGATACTAAAATAAGTAGCATAAACCTCTGCTCACCAGGGCTGCCTCCGTCCTCATCATATCGGTTTCTAGGTCCCAGAAGACGTACAGGTGGAAAAAGAAAATTTGTAAACCAGCTGCGTTCTTGGAAATATGCCCCAGCATTCACATTCTTTTTAACATTACTAAAACGCAGGTAATATTTTACCTAGGAGGAGCAATAAAAAATATGTAAAACAAAAAAGAAAAATATGACAGGAATCAGAAACAAAATGACTCTTAAAGTATATCAAGAATATGAAATTCTGAAGGTATTTTGATGGGTATCTGAGGAGATTCTGGACTTCAGAAGGTGATGGCAAACCTGTCATGTGGCCCATCACATGTGAGAAATTCTGAAGTGTCAACGACAGTTAGATTTTTGCTGCAGGTTTGTAGTAAGCAATCACAGCAGGAACTCATGAATACGATGAAGGTATTTTCCCTAGGAGGACATCTGACATGCAAACTAAAATGAGATATGCCAAAAAGGGAGCATTCATTCCTTTCCCTTTATGTTAGCCAGCTATTCCTAAAAACAAATCTCTTCCTCTCCTGAAAGTGGTTGAGGAGGACAGAGAAGGAAGGAGCTAAGGTAGAGATGTGGCAAGTTGTATAATTACGGAAAGAAAAGGTCACTAATCTTAGAGAACCGAGCAAACTTCAAGGGATACTGCGTTAGGCCAAAAAATCTCTTTGAGACAAACAAACAAATAATTGCAAGAATTAGACTAGAGAAATTGGTTAGATGAGCAAGTACAGGCATATATAAAACATTCGATGGATTACTGCACAGTCAAGGACAGATGCTGCTTCTTGGAGAGCTCAAGCCCTAGTCGAAGATATATTTAATCATGTTAAGTTCAAATTTGGTGACAACACGCTTGTAAAGGGCCTGAGTAAGACGAGGACAGGACAGGGGGACAATGAATGAAGGCAGAAGATGGAGGCTTGAAACCGCGCTGAAAACATTTCCACACACTGACGCGCCTACGTCAGCTCTCAAGGAACGGGAGCTTAAGGATAGGTGACACATGGAAGTACCAAAGTGACAAGACAGAATAAAGAGAAACCAATGACCCTAGCTGAGGCCTCTCTTTGCCTCCCATGGACAGTAGCTTGTACCTTGAACACAGAATTTTGCCTCTTTATACATTTACATTCTCTACTTGGTCATTTCCCTCAACACCAGGCACATTAAGCTCAAAATAGTGTCTTTGTCTTTCCTTGGTCGCAGTTATCAGAATCATCCCCAGTATTTGTAATGTCCTGCTTCTGATTCAGTGTGGCCTGTTAAATGCATGTTGTGGAAGTTTAAAAGAAAATGGTCCCTAAAGGCAGTGGCACTATTGGGAGGCATGGCTTTGCTGAAGTAGATACGGCCTTGTGGGAGGAAATGTGTCAATTGTGGAGGTGGGCTTTGAGGTCTCATATATGCTTAAGATACAGTCCAATGTGACAGTTCACTTCCTGTTGCCTGCAAGATAAGAATTTTCAGCTCCTTCTCCAGCACCATGCCTGTCTCTGTGCGACTATGCTTCCTGCCATGATAATAGTGAAACCTGTAAAACTGGTAACCTTTACCATGGTTATGGTGTCTCTTCATAGCAATAGAAACCCTAACTAAGATACATGTGTTCTCAACTGCAATTTAGTTCCTCGGGGAACAGGTCCGTCCTTGACCATGAAACAAGTTCTTAAGACTTCTGTCTTGAAACTCCATTTGAATATTCTGCATCTACCTGTGACCTTTGCCAAATGCAAAGGGCATTCTTAGCGTTTGTGATGATACACTTCCTTTATCATAGCAAGTGTTTTGACCCAGGAAACATGTGCTTACTTCAGCAGCATCAGCAGGGTATACGAAGCTGCTACATCAGACACAGCAGGAGAAGTAATATCCTTAGCTGTCTGGATTTCCCAAGACTCCAGTTTGTGGAGAAAGTCTAGTAGGCAGTAAATATAATTCTTTCATTAGCACAGTAACAGACACTGGATCCAATTCCATGCCACAGTCAAGGAACAAGTTCATCATTAAATGCAATAATGACATGTCGTGTTCGTTAACTCTGCAGAAATCAGAAGTACAGTTTCAAGGTTTTTCTTTTTAAAATATTTATTTTATTTTTAATTATGTATATTCGTGTGTTTCTGTGTGGGGGTATATATGCACATGGGTGTGTCAGATCTCTTGGAGCTGGAGTTACAGATGGTTATAAGTTGCCCAGTGTGAGTGTCAAGAACTGAACTCAGGTCCTCTGGAATAACAATATTACCCTCTGTGTTCTCCACTGAGCCACCTCTTCAGCCCCCAGTCATAGGCTTCTATGGAAAACTTTCTCACCTTTTTTGGCAAGGGATCATTGCTGTTTGTGAAGCTGTGGTCAAACACAATAGCAGCCAGAACATTTCTAGAGTTGACAGCTGACCTAATGTAATCTTCCAAATCACTTTCTGAAGAAAACCCTGTAACTGTAGAGAGAGGAACAATCTAGGAAAGCAGAACGAATGACCTCGCTTCCTGCCTGTAGGGTGGGAGCTGTGAACACCTGCTCGAGTAAGCTGACTGGTGAAAGTGCCCCAGGGCTAAGGCCTTTCCAGTTTGAGGAGAAATTAGTGGGAAAGGTGTCATACCACGGTTCCATAATATTTACTATCTGAATTAAAAATATGTGGAAATTGGGGAAGGAAGCCACCCCATGATTTTGGTGTTTGAGCGAGCATATTCCAATAATTGAGATTTTCACTCAATGAGTTTAACTTTGAAATGCAACCTGATTGACCTTAGAAAATGTGTAATTTATATTTTCCTAAGTCAAAATGTTGCAAGGAGGGCCTGCTTGTTCGTCCCAGCTACTTGGCTAGCTTAGCCCTGAAATAACCACACAGAAACTGTATTAATTAAATCACTGCTTGGCCCATTAGCTCTACTTTTTTATTGGCTAATTTTTACATCTTAATTTAACCCATTTCTATTAATCTGTGTATCGCCACATGGCATTGGCTTACCAGGTAAAATTCCCAGCATCTGTGTCCAGTGGATCCATAGTATCTGACTCTTTCCTTCTCCCAGCATTCAGTTATGTTTTCCCTGCCTACCTAAGTTCTGCCCTATCAACAGGCCAAGGCAGTTTCTTTATTCATTAACCAAGAAAAGCCACACACAGAGGGGACTCCCACATCATCAAAAAAAATCTTAGTTATTCAATATAGAGTCCATTTTTACACAGTACATTGTACACCCTAAAGGATTTCCCTAGAGTCAAAAGCATGGTTGATGTAAACACATTGTATAGACTTCACAGCTGCTGCAGTATAAATCAAGTTCCATGTAGTTTTACCCCTTGGACTGAGATGGCTTTGCTGGTGTAAATCCCTTCAGCAAATCCCTGATTCCCAAAGGCACACAGGAAAGCTCCACCGTCATCACTATTGATGGTGCTGGCATTCTCACTGGAGATGCTCTGGATGCTTGGGTTCCACCCTTAAAACACCCTCCTCCACACTTGTCACCTGCGCTTCTGGGTGTCACTGTCTCTGCATCACCCTCCTCCACACTGTCTCTGCATCACCCTCCTCCACACTTGTCACCTGCGTTTCTGGGTGTCACTGTCTCTGCATCTCGCCAGAACTCTCATGAATCCAGTTCCCTCAGCGACTCAGCTCCACTCATTTTTGTAAACAAATCCATAAACAACCAAACAGTCCATTCTAAAGCATTCCTCATCATTTTAGCCTATTTTCTCTATCCAGTAATTATAGGAAGCCTTGGTTGGGTTCAACCCTTGAAAGACCTGCCTTTAAGTGATTATGATGATTGAATATTCATTTATGTTTGCATAAAAACGAGTATTTTCTGTGTTGGTCAGAAAACAACGGTATAGGCATAATCTAAGAAAGAAGGATGGTTGAGGTCACGGACTCAGGACCTGACCCTGATCCCGACGCTCCTGAGGCAGAAGAGCTGGACTGCATGCTTCCCTCTAGTGAAGTCCACAGAATTTCTAATAGTATTGGCCTCCTTGAGAAACTGGGGAGAAATAGATCCAAGAGTGTGAAGAAGGTAAGTGAGGAACTGTAAACTTAAAACAGTTCTACATAGCTTCTCTAATATCCACTGTGGTCTGGATATGCCTCGAGCATGTAGCTCACTTGTTACAGTCACAACTTGGAGGAGGTAGGAGCTTTAAAAGGTGCATGTGGAAAATAGTTAAGCCATTGGAGGGATTTCCCTGGGGGGGCGGGGGGTGGCTAATGAAGTTTTTGCAGGTCCCAGGTTAGCTCCTATGTGAGAGGGTGGTTAGAAAAGAGCTGGTCTGGAACTGTTATATGTAGCTTGTAGCTTCCTGTCTCTCCATATGACCTTTCTCTACCAAATGTGCTTCCACCACAATGCCATCTACTCCACTGTGATATAGCCAAGATACAGATGGGGACACCAATCTTGTTCTTTTCACTTCCAAAACTATGTGTTAAATAAACTTTTCTTTATATGCCACCTGTGTCAGGTACTTTTTTACACTTATATAAAATGGACTCAGATATAACCTTCTATGGATTGTGCAATACTGTTTTAAATAATTGACCACTACTAATTCAGAATAAAGACATGCTTATCCTGTGTGTCTCTGCTGAACACAGCAATGCTCCTGATGCTATTCCAGCCCTGAGTTTTAAAGCTCATTCAGAAACAATGCGGACTTAGTATCACAGAGCTGGAGAATAATTTGTAAAACCATCAATTGATCTTCTAATGTTAAGATATTATTTTGTTTTGGCGGTATAGAGAAAAAAGTTAAAAGAAACTTAACTTTCAAGTTTAACCAGTTTTATAATAGCATACTAAGAAAGCTGACCCTTGGCTATGAGGATATCCTGCCGTGTTTTGTGTGGAAGATAATTGTCCAGGTAAAAAGATAATGTTTTTGCTAAAATAATTGAATAGTATGCTTTTATGAAAATCTTAACTAACCTTTCATACGGAAGTTTAAATCCTTTTTCACATTTTCAATAATATTCTGTACCATGGTGCTGTTGGAAGGCACGTAGGCCAGTTCCCAAGGATGAGAACTGGTGAAGACGTAGATGAAGGAAGGAACACCACTGACCGGCCGATGAGGATAACGGACAGATTCAATCTTTTTTATAGGAAGAAGTTTGCGTGTTGCCAAAAGCACAACACTGAATACAAACATCAGGACTATTTCAGTAACCAAAGCCCCAAACTTCCGCCTCTAAAAGAATTAAAGAAGAACAATATCATGTTAGTTTTTCTAAGAGGTCATTGCTTTAACAAATGGCAATTTGTATGTATTGAGTTAATAAGAGACATTGTTCAATTAACACATGTGACCAATAAGCAAGGCTTTACTCTGGGACAGAAATATTTCATAGACTGCCATTTTCTCTGTCCTATGAAATACTCGGTTATTGCCCCACTCTGTGTAGATTCTATGTTTGGAATAGGGAGCCCCAGCCCTGGAACCAAGAAAAGTAAAACTGTATACAGCAAAAGGCAGTGATTGCGATGGGAGAATTAGTGTCGGCCATCTCTGAGCTTCTGCAAGAACAATACGCAGAGCTCAACTTACCTTTAAAGTCAAGTTCTTCCACAGAAGAATCACAAGTTTTTTGGTCTCCAGTGAAGCCATTCTTCTATACGGAGTGGATGTTCAATTCTGGAGGAAGTAAACATGTTTTTAAAGAAAAGAAAATGAAGATTACTTGAATCTTCAGATATGGTGTTTCATTTGTAACATCCATTATAGGTCTGAAAATCTGGGCGGGGGGAGGAGTTTCAACAGGCAAGAGAGAGAACCCGGTGGTATAAAGACTTATAGGAGGAATCTTGGATTAGGAAGGGTTAAATTTGGGTAGTGGATGGAAGGGCAGGGTAGAGGAGGTAATATGTGAAGAGATAAATACCTCCAAAGACCTTCAGAAATGTTGTATGGGGACCTGCATGCTCCTACAGAAGCGCGCGCACGCACACACACACACACACACACACACACACACACACACACACACACAGGAGAGGGGGGGTTGTAACTTTGTAACTTTTGGAGTTGTTGGCCAGTAAGGTCCCTCCAAACATTAAAGGCTATTGCCAACGCTATTGGCTACACTCCAGAACTTGGATGTAAGACCATAATTCTGAAGACAGTGCACCCTTGAGATAAAGAACACGAAAAAAGAATCAAGTTGGTTCTCATCTGGAAGCTTCATCCCTAACTGCCTAGCTTTTGTGGTACTGAAAGACACTATTGGTTCTCTGGAGCAAGAAAAGTTATCACCAGTCTCACCCAGCTCTGAACTTTGTAAGCTACAGTAATGACTGGAGTGGTAAGATAAGCCCACTGGTATAGTACAATACCATATACAATAATATAGGCAATACTATGTACAATAGTACCATAAATGTTATGGGAGTAACCAATGACTGATTTAAGTCTTTCACCAGAAGATGAAACCTATATCTATCATAATTATGAGGGCCAAGAACTCTGTGGTCAGGCAGATCATGGACGCCCCCAGAGAGAACCTACTACTGTTATTCTGCTAAATGGACACAGTATTAAACTGACTACTAATGGCTTGTCATTATAAAAGATTGTTAATCCATCTGCCGATCTTCATCAGACAAGAATCTGTTTTCTGTAAATAGAGATCAACACAGAGACATACAGCTGACCCAAGTACACAGAACAAGAGACTGCATCTGTACCTCTATCAGGGAGCATTGTGGAAGAGGAGACAGAAAGAGTGTAAGAACCAGAGGTGCTACACAACTGCAGGTAAACAGTGTCTTCAGAACATCACAGGGCATCCGCACATATGAGCTCATAGTACTTATGACAACATGTGCAAGACCTGGGGAAGTGAACGTTAGGTCAAAGCCCATCCCATCCAATTAGGTGTTGGTAATTGATATGTCCTTTAGGGGTGTGGCCCATGGCTCATCGACCACATTCTAGTGGAAGACCACACACCCAAGCATATATGGGCAGCATAAACTACTCAATGAATTAAAAAAAATTAAAAGAGGACCATGTTGAGTGACTAGAGGAGGAAAGGAATTGGTGGAGGAGGCAAATATGAACAGAATGCATTGAACAAAATTCTCAAAGAAGTAATAAAAAGTTTTAAAGCAAAAAATAATATCTAGCAGCATGTGACCTTTAGACAAGTAAATTACTTAAATTGTATTCATTTAATTTTCTAATACAGTTTTAAAGTAACTAATCACTTGGGGTATCTGAGTAGTTATATATTCTTACATTTAAAATGTATTCATCATCTGTGGAGATCCTAACATCTACAAAATGTCATGCACTAAACAAAGATTAATTACTTTGCTATTCAAATTTACAATACGGAAATAACTACCACCAATAAGGGGAGTGTTTATGTTTATGTTCCTACCAGACTCATATGCTAAATCCTAACAGCAAAGATGATGTTATTTAGAAATGGGAACGTTGAGCAGTGATGTAAGTAGGGTTGCTACCTGTACATGAAGCCCCAGAGACAGCCAGCCTCTTCATCTCATCTGTCTGTCATGTGAGTACATGCAGACATTAGAGCCCCCTGTGTGTCAGGAAAGAGACTTCCCAAGACACTGATCTGCTGACACTTTCGTTTCAGACATTCCGGCCTCCTGAAAACCCACCAAAATTTCCTGCAGTTTGTAAGTCACATAGCCTATGGATTTTGCTGTAGCAGCCAAATGAACTATGAGGAGATTAATTCTTAAATTTAATGAATATTATATCTATAATATGCTTTATACTAGGTACACATATATAGTTGGGAAAAATGAAATCCATTTCTTATGGAGTAGATGACATGGCAGGTACTGATGTTAAAACCGCAGCTTTTATCTTAACAGGAATAAGAACGACTTGGTGTTACCATGACTTAGGAACACAGATTTAGGTTACCCCAAATTCCACGTTCCAATGTGAAAGCAGTTTTACAGGGCTTTTAGAATTTTACAGAACAATGAAAGTCTCAAATCAAAACAACTTTAAGATGCATTGGTGGGTCCACCAGAGAGTTGGTGCGACCAGATAGGGAGAGCTATTTCGTAAGTATTTGGAGGCTGTCTGGTGACATGCTTAGCTCTTGGGGCGGTGGAAACTAGTGTTCCACTAAGTTAATAGCTTCTAAGAGGTTTTTATTTATTATCACAAGGTATCGGTTCAGATACGGACTGTCCCTGGAGGCTAACACCAGACCAAGATAAAGTAATTAGCTCTTGAACCTACGGAAGTCTAGTCTCCCCTCTGTGCTGAAATCCCAGTGGTCTATCAGTCTCTGCAGACATAGACTTCTTCCTGAAGGTCTTGTTGCTGCTGTTGTTGTTGTTCACAGCCAGACACAGCTTCTTGTCAGGGATTTCACTCACTTGGGCAACCATCATCACTCTTCCTAGCTGAAATCAGGTGTGTAGGTTCAGATTCCCACCACTGAGCACAGCCTTGCATAGCTGGCAGAATTTTGGGGGGAGGCAGCTCTGAGGCAGGCCAAGAGCTGGAGCTCAGAGCCATAAAGGAGAGTCATTAAAGCTTTATTTAATCTTAAGTGCGCTGAGGATGAATCTGAGGGAGACTGTCAGTTACAGGAATTGTAATCTAAATTCAGGCACAGCAATCAAATCAGGGACCTTGTCAGCATGTGCAAGCACACACGTGCACACGCACACCCGCACACACATGCACAGATGCGTGTGCACACACACGCACAATTATTTTCTGGAAAAATGATGCTCAGGTAAACTATTTAATATTTTGGAATGCAACAAATATAACATGACCATAATATTACTAGAAAAATCTCTAGTACTGTTTTCAAATAATTATTTAGTATTATTGTTGTGTGTATACATTACATGGCCATAACAGAAGTTAAAAATAAAATATATCCCAAGAAAATGGAAACCAAAAAGAGTACAGAAGTAGCTGTGTTAGTTAAAACAGACACATACTTTTAATTTTAACTACCCAGGAGGCTGTGACCGGTGCTCATGGACCCTGCATCATGTGTCTTTTCTGAATACAGTGCTATGAAACTTTGATATAAATAACAGGAGGAAGTACTCTTGAAAATTCACAGATAAATGGAAATTAGACAGCACACTAAGGTATCAGTGAAGACATTTTTTAAAATCAATTACTGCTATCTTGAGACAAATGAAAACAGAAACAACATACCAAACTTATAAGATGCAGCGAAAAATCTCTCTACCATGAACGCTTAGAGGATTGAAATTTACACCCCAGACTCTCAAATAAACAACCTGCCAACACACCAGGGAACTAGAAAAACACGAACAAAACTAACCCAGCACAAGGGTGAAGTTCAAGAGCCTTTGCATCCAAATCCTACACAGTCCAAAAGTTTCTATTCTGTGTGTTCCAGACGAAGGGAAAATGTGCGGCTAGTTTGTTTCCTTCTCTTCCTCCCTCCCTTCCTCTCTCCCTCCCTCCCTGCCCCCCCTCTCTTTCTTTTGAGACAGTGCCTCACCCTGTAGATCTGGCTGATCTACAACTCAGGGGGCACTGAAGGAGCATCCTGCCTCTTTGCCTTTAACCTCCTGTGACCTTGCACCCTGAGCTGTGGTCCTGGCATTATCCTCATTCCTTAAATAACAAATTGAAGGGGATGGGGAGCAGCAGAAATAGAGAAACGGGAACAGACAGACAAAAAGAGAAAGACAAAGAGAAAGGAAAATTAAGCTCCCGGGCATCTGAAAGCAGTAGACACAAGGGAAGGCGGAAAGACTCACCACCAGGGCTCCAATTTAGCAACTTTAACCCCTAGCACTTTATCCACTGAAAAGCACCAGACCGCCTAGTTGGAGAGAATTGTCCTGCACCCAGTGCCTTAGCCAACCGTCCTGCAGGGCAGTGCTCTCCTTCCCAAGGATGCGACCTGGCCTTGTGCAAACCAATCAAAAGTACAGGTGGGGGAGAGAGGGGGGGACACGACCCAGAGTCACGTTCTAAGTACGGTGAACGGTCAAGGAGAATCAGGAGCAGGGGGAGGAGACCAAGGCACGAGCTGGAGAAGGAACAGGGGATGGGCTGTGAGTAGCAGGAACCAGGAAAACAGGACCATGGAGCATATGCCACGACCATATGTTTCTCCTGCTCCCTAAATTCATCAACACAGGGCGAAACAGTATGTGAGGGGTGGTGGGGAGCTGTAGGCACACACAGTACCTGGGGGGCCAGTAGGGGCGCTAGAGGAGCGAGCAAGCCAAGCTTGGAGCCCAAGCCCAGACCTCTGCTTGCTCCAAATCCTTCTCAGCATCACCTACTACTTACTCAGCCCACCACGCACCATCCTTTGCTTCCTTTCCAAAACGTGGGGTAGTCCATAATTCCAGCAGCATAGGGTTCCACTGACCCCCCCCCTCCTTCCCTCACGTCCGTCTCTCTCTCTCCCGCCCTCCCCAGGACTGGATCAATTGCCACATTTCTCAGTCCTTTCCAGTTTAGCTTCATGTTAGAATCACAGGCTCTGTGTTCTGGCAAGCACCGCAAGCTCTCTATTCCTGATGTGTGTGATGGGAATTTATTATTAAGTCTTGGCGCCAGAAGAGCGGGAACTAACGTGACCTTACGCCTTGTCAACAGAGGGCGCTGTGGGAACACCGCAGAATAATTTTATTATTATTATTATTATTATTATTATTATTATTTATTATTATTTGGCTCTGGCCTGGCACCTGCCCTTATTAGTGTGAACCGCAGCCACAGCTGTCTGCTTCTCCGCGGGAACCTGCCCCTGCCAACAACCCAGACCCAAGAGCTGTTTTCACAGTTTAGACAGCTCATGAACTAGGGAGTGTTGATGCTTGAAAAATCGCTGCGACAGCTGTGGTCCAGAGCTCAGGACCTATCCTTGAATGTTTTCAGTCATTGGCGATATCCAGTCAGGGTTAGTAACTCTTTAAACTTTGTGCAAATTACAACGTGACATCTTCTCTCAAGGGAACAGTGACTGGCACACCTGAAACCTTGGCCAAACCTTTGAGCACCTGCCAATCTCAATGACAAAAATGAAGTAGCAAAACCTACCTTCTGATCCTGAGACAATTCGATGATACAGTCATGGAGCGTGGACAGTGGAAGACCCACTCGTGTTTTCTGATGGGGAGGAAACCCAAAGAAAACTGTACTGTTGCTACAGCAATAAGACATAGGTTGGGTTCTCGATGCCATTTTGTTGCTAGTTAGTTTTTGTTTGTTTGTTGTTTTTTTCAGAGAGAATCCACTAATTACATCTTATGCCTATGAGTGATTGGACATTCGTATGATTTATCTTCCTACTTTTGCGAATCTGTGTGAGTCCTTGGTTTTAATTCTTTAGATAAGAGGCTGAGGACCTGGGAAACCCTGTCCTTAATGATAGAATCACAAGTGTATGCGGCTCAAAACACACTATTAAAAAATGTTTTCTTTCTCTTCTGGGACTTTGCATGTTCTTGGTAAAAAGACTCTTGATTTGACTTTGGGAAATTATTACTCGACTGGCCTTTTAATCTTTGGCATCAGTTGTGTGCTTCCATGAATATGTGTATGTCCTGGAAAAGATGACTTGTCTCAGGCCTTATACACATACACTCCTCCCATACACACCAGCTGCTAGAACACAGTGAGACTGCTCTTCACATTGTCCTATCTATTCCACCATACTTTTCGGATGTTTCTGTTCTCAGAATACTCAAGACCTTGTCTCCACCCTGGGAAATGCTGCTCTTTCTTGTTTCTAGAAGGGAAAGGGGGTATTTCAGCAACAGCTTTAAATCCATACATAATATATTCACAAGTGACTCATCTAAGTCTATAACAAAGGGGATAAATGTTCTCCAACAGGGAAATCTTTATTATGTGAATATATTTACACAAAATTATATATATACACACACACATGCCCCTGTCCAGACCCAAGCAGAGTTGAATGAAAACATCCTAATCGCTGGCTGTAACTGAATCTCAAGGCACTGCTTTTGCTTTTGCATGATCACTTTCTGGTTTATCTACGTTGGCAAAGGTCAGGAAGACTTGCTCCAGGGTGATCTGACTGATGGAATAGTCTTCTAAATTGTATTCCTCTTTTGCTTTCTCCAGAATGCCAAACACCTTCAGCAGCAACAGAAGACATGCTAGTCACCATTGACAAGTTCCCTCCAGACCCCGACCCAGAGAAGTCCCTCCTTCTGCTCCCCAGTGTCCCCTGGGCTCACACTAGAGGACAGAAGGACAGAAGGGTGAGAGGGGAAAGCTGGAGGAACAGGTAATTGAGAAACCAAGAGCAGGCAGGTCTCTGTCCAGTTCTCTCGATGGACAGAGACTAATCATGGGATTTAGGGGCAGAAATAAAAGGCAACTAAATTCTAAAGGTATTTGAAAAGCAACATAAACGTGCTCCTGCCTCACAATGCTAGGCATGATTCCACTGCCTGGACCCCAGCCTCCCCATCGTTAGTCCTTGCCTATCGTTAGTGCATACAAGTGCATGGTTTCAGGTGTCACCTTTCCCCAGCTGTTGTCCTTGCTGGGAATGTAGTAATTAAGGATCCCTTGATTCTCTTGCTTCAGCTCACTACCTAGGGCAGAAAAATAGGACAGGTGAGTGATCTTACCAATTTCATTTAAAACTGCCAAAATAATGTTACATCTACATAGTAGTATATACAGTGAAGAAACTAATGGGCCTTACGAAGAAACATAAGTGGATAGGATCAAGTGTTCAAAAGCATGAGCCTTATGGGGGACATTCTCGTCCAAGCCACCAGAGCCAGCATGGCTACTGTTTTCAGAAGATTTATTACTGAGGAAACTGTATTGTCGTGGAATACAAGGCAGTTATTGAGCATACATTGTTCAACTCACATGTCTAATGTTAGATACTGGTCCTCCTAAAATTAACATGAGTCTTTACTGCTAAACCAGTGCTGAGAATGTGGGCTAGGGCAATGTACTCCTGGTCATGCATCTTCCTATGGTGGCTTTGGAGGGGAGCAGGGATGACACCGCCTCAATATTCTTGTGATTATACAATCTTGCTGCCATGTAAAAGGAAATACCCAGACAGCATACAGGCCACCAAAGTCTGTTAGTTTGCTTTACAAGTGTGTAAGAATTCACTAGTACAATCAGAAGGAAAATAGTAGTATCCTGTATGAATTTTGAACACACACTTGTTTATATCTGAATTATGTATTTGTAGAATAAATTGACTGGGATTTAAAAATTGAAAGTAACTCATATGTAGTTATAATGATGTGGGGTTTTCTTTAATATCAGCCCCAAAGGATGCATAGCCACACAATTTTTTTTTATTATATAATGTTTCAAACACAGAACTTAATTATTTGAAATCAACACACAGGAAGCCTCCCATTCAGGTCAAATAATAACAAAGCAGCTGCTCCCACATGACACCTTCCAGCCTCTGCCCAAATAAAATGTCTCCAGTGTCTTCAGTGTAATTGAGTAAAATAACCCATTATACGTTATTTTCTTTTGTTTTTATCTTCATGGTTTGATTTTGCCCATTTTTAGTCCTCATACTTGGTAGATAAGTCATCTACCCCCAATCTATATTTTAAGCCCAGTTGGGTAAAGTTTCTAATCCTTCTTTCATTGTATACTGTTTAAAAGGTTTATTCATGGCATTTCATATCATCATAGTTAACTCATTATCTTTTCTGCACCAGTCAGTATATAGTATGTTAATACCCTATACTTTACTTTCATTTGACTGCTGAGAGTTGTTTCTTGTATCAGAATGTTGCGATTATCTTTTTTTTTTTAAAATCTAACCCTTAGCACAGGTGATTTAAATGTTTACAGTCTGTTTCTAGACATGGAATTTCTGGGTCACTGCCCTTTTCAGTATTTTTTTAAGTCAAATTTCAGCTTACATTTGAAGATACAGAGAACTGCAGAGATGCTGCCCCCACCATTCACAATGAGACTCTTTCTTGAATATGTGTGTTCTGTGATAGGCAAACACTGAACAAATGACTAAGGCAGCATCTGTGGAGACAAGTGCCTACCGTGGAAGATGACAGGAGAATCTGTTTACATAGGAAGATACTGCAAACTGGCTGAACAAAACCAAACACTTAAATAAAAAATTAACTCCCAAGTGCCAAGTATTGGGTTAGTGAGAGAATATGGGGCTAGGGTTTTATATTGTTTGCATTCATTTAAAATTATCATATGTATTACTAAAACATTTATCAATTATATGCTATGTGATTAGACAGAGAGCATTCATTTAGCCCAGTGCTCTCAAGCCCCCCAATGCTGAGACCCTTTAATACAGCTCTTCATGTTGTGGTGACCCCCAACCATAAAATTATTTTCATTGCTACCTCATAACTGTAATTTTGCTATTGTTATGTGCTGTGGGAATTCCTTCAGCCAATAGTCTTTAAGATATCAGTCCACTTGGGTGTGGTCTCTTACGCTATAAATGCAACCATAAAGCTTGTCTGTGCTTGCTCTCTCTCTAGTGCTGGATTCAGTTCCGGTTCCCTGTTCAAGCAGAGGACTGTGATCTGTAAGTCTATCCCTGAATAGAGAACCCTTTATTATACTCAGTTCTGAGCTAGTGTAGAATTACTTATAACATCCATCTTTAGTTATGAGTCATAATATAAATATCTAATATACAGGATGTCTGATATGCAATCATCAAAGGAGTCAGGACTCAGGTTGAGAACCACTGGTCTGGCCTTTTGTTTTCTTTTCAGAATGAGGAAGGTTCTCACTGTGTAGGCCAGGTTGGTCTTGAACTTTCAGTCCTCCTGCCCCAGCCTCCCTGGTGCTGGCATTCAATTTTAAATGTGTACTACCGAATAAACCCAGCCCAATACTCACCATTAGTTCTTATGCAGATGTTTTTCCAACATTTTCAATTAATCTGAAAATTTTCACCTGCATATTCTTCAGAAAGAACTTATGGGAACAATAATGCCTGGATTTTTGTTTTTGAGACAGGGTTTCTCTGTAGTTTTGGAGCCTGAACTGGAACTAGTTTTGTAGACCAGGCTGGCCTCAAACTCACAGAGATATACCTGTCTCTGCTTCCCGGATGCTGGGATAACAGGCATGAACGACCACAGCCCAGTGCCTGTTTTTTTGTAACTCTGAATCCTTAAGATCATTTTGGGGTTAAAATTTTTTGTTTCCATTTTTCCTTCCCTGCATTTCTTAAATATATTTACAAGCTGTTGTTTTAAAACATTCTTGTCAAAGATTTGTGTAACATGGAGGGCCTGCTTGTTAGGGTTTCTGTCCTGCCCAGTACCCCACAGCTGGCAAGCCCCAAAGAAAATCACACAGAGAGTCTGCATTACTTATAAACTGATTGGCTCATTAGCTCAGGCTTCTTATTAGCTCTTGTAGCTTTTATTAACCCATTGTTCTTATCTATGTTAGCCACATGGCTCGGTACCTTTCTCAACAGGGCAGCTCACATGCTGCTTCTTCGGTGGTCTGGGCTGGAATGGTGGAAGAGCTTCCTTCTTCCCAGAATACTCCTGTTCTCATCACCCCGCCTCTACTTCCTGTCTTGTTGACCTGATTATACTTCCTGCCTGGTCAATCAGCATTTATTTAAAACATGATTGACAGCTGGAGAGATGGCTCATCGGTTAAGAGCATTGCCTGCTCTTCCAAAGGTCCTGAGTTCAATTCCCAGCAACCACATGGTGGCTCACAACCATCTGTAATGAGGTCTGGTGCCCTCTTCTGGCCCACAGACACACACACAGACAGAATATTGTATACATAATAAATAAATATTTTAAAACATGATTGACAAAATAAAGACAATTCTCCCGCACCAGATTGGAGGATGGCTCAGTTGGTAAAGTGCTTGCTGCATAAGCATGGGGACCTAGGCTTGAATCCCAGAACCCACATAAAAGCCTAGGTGTGGTGGCATTCACTTCTAATTCCCTGTGTTGGAAAGGTAAAGACAGGGGAATCTCTGGGGCTCACTGGCCGCCAGCCTAGCCTACTTGGTCTTGGTGAGGTCTAGACCAGTAAGAGATTATGACACAGCAATAACAAAACACTGTGTCTGGGGAGATGGCTCAGTCAAGAAAGTGAGTGCTGCCTAAATATGGGGACCTGAGTTAATATCCCCAGCACCCACATAAAGCTGGGAGTGCTAGCCTATGCTGTCACCCCAGTGCTAGCAGGGCAGAGACAGGTTATTCCTAGAGTTAGTTTTGTCAAATTGGGAAGCTTCATACTGAGTGAAAGGCACTGCCTCAAAAGACAGAGAGCAACTGAGGACCTCACTGACCTGAGGACTACACCGACCTCTCCTCCACAGTCATATGTACGTACACATACACTTGCATGTATAGGAGCACATACCCATATGACAAAAACATATGCTACATACCTATGTGTGTTGTGTGTAGGTAATATGGGTGGCTCTAATGGAAGGATATCTGAGGTTTTCTTCTGGATTCCTCATGCATACACACGTGAACATACAGTGAGACACACACACACGTGCACACATGCTTGATCTATTCATTCTGCTTTTCTTCTGCTTGTCACTGACTTACGTGACTGTTGGTCTACAGAGTGAGCTATACTAAAGGGCAGTGATTTCATTAGAATATGCCTTGGTGCTTGACTTTCATGTTCGGTCTGTCTTCTTTGGCTTCAGGAACACGACTGACAAGTTTCAGTACTGCTTCTCTTCTGCTGACTTCACTCCCTTTGTGACCGGCTTCCCTGGCCTGTCCCTGCCTTACTTCACTTTCCCACAGATCCATATATACATTAGTTTGTTTTTCCCTGTTGTTCTCTTCTGCAATATCCATTTCCTTTGCACACGGCATGTTGTTTATTCTTTAGTTAAGTATTTACGAAACTTTGCTGAGAAAATCCTCTCCAAGGCTGTTGGCTGTCCTGTAGATCCTTCTATTGTTTCGTCAGCCAGTTCCTTTGTTCTTCTATTATGGTGTCTATCCCACTTGTGGCACGTTGTGAGGTAATGTCTTTCTGTTTTATAGCACTGTGCTTCCATCATGCCAGGGTTTCTGCTTTTCACTAGCAGCACTTTCTGCGGAGATCAACCACAACCTTGCCAATTCCTTGTGCCTGTGGGAGATGAATTGCCTTGTAGTTTAGGAATGTAGGAAGTGGAGTAGGGCAAAATGCTTGTAGCTTCACAGCTGAGAGTCTTCTAGGATCTATTAACAGACAGCAGCAAGGGAGCTCTGCCACATGCTCTTCCGAGTCTCCTTCTAATCCAAGCCTGGCTAAGGGGCACTTTCCTCCAGAGCAGAGCTGTGCTCTCTTCTGCTTGGAAGAAGATGCTGCGGAGGATTGACTTTTATCCACTTTGAAGGCCCTGCCTTTCTGTGGCCCTCTCAGCATGCGCTCCTCAGAGACAGCCCAAGGCATCACCTCAGATCCCAGCAAAGGCATGGCTGCTAGCTTCTAGGATTTATATTTTCTTACGGCTTATTTTTCTGTTTTATTTCTTTTATGTTTTTCCTTCCTGTTATTAATATGTTATCTTTGGGGCTAAGAGGGAAAATACTTTATTTTTGAGCCTATTATTTCATTAAAACATTTTGTTACAATTTTACAAGATTCTAGATTAATTTTATCCACAATGCTTTTCAGAGATAAAATCTATATTGAAGACAAGAATCATCCTATTTCTGACATTTTTTTATAAAACAAATATATGGTTATTTAAATTTTCTTGAGTTTATATAAAACTTATATGCTAAAAGCATCCGCTTTCTTGTGGTAACCCCACAAGAAATGCTTACTCAACTGCCCTCTGGCTAATGTTTCTTATTTTTAAGGATTAATATCTACTCATACTTTACTCAAGAATCATATAGGGAAGGGCTTACACTTAAGGCCTTTCTCAAGCCCACATTCCCATAAGATATGTGTGTCCACATCCTTAGTGGGGGTTAGTATTTGGTGTTCCTCTGTCAAGTGCCACAATAAGCAGAAGAGCTAACAGCAAATCAACTTCTTGGACCACAAGGCACCACAGAAAATAAAACTTTGTTGAGTATTCAAAAATGTTTGCGAATGGGCACATAATGAGATCTTTAACTCTCAGGACATACACACCTGCATTCCCACCACATCATTATCACCGTGGCCCAGGACCACACGCCTACTCCCACAGCCGCCCTGCTGGCCTTCACTTACTTAGTGATCCCAGCTTCTCCTGTGTTATTTCCCATGGCTTCAGACTGTAAAATTCCAAATCCTCAGCTTAACCCTAGAGGGACTTCTGTTATTGTTTTGCTCAGCCCAATAAGGTGGAAATGAAGATAAAGTCCACAGGTGGGAGAACCCTGACTGGAGAGTGCTTCTAAGTTTGGGAGAGTGAGGTGAGAAACCGCAAGCAAAAGTAGCATCTACGGTCTGCACTGTGCCATGTGGCTAGCAGACCGGTTCTTGTTGGATTTAACGTACCAAACGGAATTGCTTTTTAAAAAATTTTTCTTATCAAATGAATACTTTATTAGAGTCATAACATTTATAAAATTTCTTGTCACCACTGAGTTATCAGATTTTTAAGAGCAACCAACATCAGAACAGAAATTCTTGAAAGAAAACATACTCATTTGCATTTCAAAACCATATCCTGGCTGAGACCGCAAATGGTCAGAGTTACAATTTTTTTGTTTGTTTGTCTGTGTTTATTTTTTGAGCAGGGTTTCTCTATGCAGTAACCTTAGCTGTCCTGGAACTAGCTCTTGTAGACCAGGCTGGCCTCGAACTCACAAGAGGCCTGCGTCCGCCTCCCGAGTGCTGGGATTAAAGGTGTGCACCACCACCACTGGCAAGAGTTATAATTCTTAATACAAGACAAAAATACTTAATATTTTTCACAGATTATGTTATAGACTGAATTTTTTATCTCTTTCAAAATGCATGCACTGAAGTCCCACCTCCCCAGAAGACTTTGGAGATAGTGCCTTTATGGAGGTAACTGAGTCTAAATGAGGTTTTAAGTATGACATTGCTGATCCACTGGGACTGGTATCCTTTGGGAGAAAAAAAAAAAGAAAAAACAAAACTAGACACCAGGGCACCAGGGAAATGCAAAAATACAGAAAACAGCCTATGAGAATAAAGTGGGAAGATGCTGTCTACAGTGTAATCAGAGAGGTCTCAGAAGACACCAGGGCTGTTGGAGACTTGATCTTGGACTTTCAACCCCCAAAGCTGTGAGAAAATAAATGCTGGTTAAGCCACCCACTCTGTGGTATTGTGCTATGGGAGTCAGTCCAAGTAGACTGATATGGATCATATTTTAAAAAATTGGAATTGCTTAAAAACAAAACCCAAACCTTCAAACTTTAAATTCTATGACTTCGGGTTGGAGAGATGGCTCAGCGGTTAGGCGCATTGCCTGCTCTTCCAGAGGTCCTGAGTTCAATTCCCAGCAACCACATGGTGGCTCACAGCCATCTGTAATAAGGTCTGGTGCCCTCTTCTTGCCTGCAGGCATACACACACAAACAGAATATTGTATACATAATAAATAAGTAAATATTTTTTAAAAATTCTATGACTTCTCGTTCACACACGAGACTGACAAATTCTTACCATTTTTTGAACACTTGCATAAACAGAAACAGCTACAGGCACAAACCTCTTCCAAAGAACTCATTATTAGGTGTCAGACATACAAAAGCCTCACAGGAAACCATGGTTAGAGACGGACAGCACACAGATGGTCAGACAACAGACATGACTTACCCGGCAAAGTTAACCTGACCCAACTTACCTGGGAAAACCTGGGCAATAAATCCTTCAAAATCCTTTATTACATCATCACCAGTGTCAGTTTTGAACTTGACATTCATGATGTAAACATTGCCAAATTTGTTCTTGAGATGCTGAGGGCTCCCCAGGCACACGAACTTTCCCTGCACCATGATGGCCAGCCTGGTGCAGAGAGCTTCACACTCCTCCATACTAGAAAAGCAAGATGCCAGAGGACATAAGGCAGAACTATATTATTTGAATGTTAGAGGACATTCAAATACCCAATGTTTTGTGAGCCTCTTGAAGAGATAATTCTCGTTTGCCAGTTATTAGGGCCATAGGGAATGGAGTTATTTTAAAATTCAGAACAGGAGAGGACCAGCTCTTCAAATGGAACAGCTCATGAATATCTTCCCCTTACATATTCAAACATTTCTTAGGATTAAATGCTAAGAAGCTCACATACTCAGGCAAGTTTTCTATACACTATTCCTGGCCCCAGGCATTTCTTCCTCATAGCCATTGAATTCTGCCCTCGCCCACCATGAGCCACACCTGTGAGAGGTTATGATGATGACCTTGCCACTCTCTCGTGTCCTTATCACTGTGTTCCAGAGCATGCGCCGGGCTAACGGGTCCATGCCAGTGGACGGCTCATCTAGGAAGACGACGGATGACTTCCCCATTATGGCAACAGCGGTGCTCAGCCTGCGTTTGCTTCCTCCACTTCAGAGTCAGGAGGAGGGAAAGAGAAGTGGAAGCACAGATAGCTTTAGAGTACAGTAATTTAGTAGGTAACATATCGAATTAGCACTTGGACTTTAGTTACAGGGAAGAAAAACGCTGATTACACGTGACTGTAGGGGGACATGAGACCAAACCCAACTGTACACAGAAATTTGCTTTCATCTGCAATGCAGAATGATGACTTTTGCTTGTTCCATTTATTTTTTAGCTATATTATCAGTTAAATTCCGATTCTTATTCTTGTAGTTCCTTGGGATTTTCTAACTTATGAGCTACATGGCAGTCAGCAGAGCAACACAGAGAACCTCATCCTTGCCCTTTATGAGGAGACAAAGAGCCGCAGCAAGGCAGGAAGAGAAACACTCATTTGTCTAGTTCACTGGCTAGAATTCAAATTGGACCAGGCCTGAGAATTTATCATTAAAAAAAAAAGGAAAAGAAAACGGTGTGCTGCTCCTAGGGTCTGCTTCATTGCAGAAGATCACCTGAGTACTCCAGCCCTTGCCTGCCTGTTACAGAGCTTGTTTAGACAGGTGGCAATCCATCCCACAGCTGTCAGATCCCAAACATGGGAGATGCCAGAATACGGCTGCAACGGGAGCAGCAGCACGTGATCTCACCTCAAGGTGTAAATAAACTTCTCGGCTTGTGGTTGCAGGTACAGCATTTCCAACAAGTTGTCCACATAGGGTCTAATACTGTTCTCTGGAAGCCCCCACACCCTGGCATACATTGTCAAGATCTCCCGAGGGGTCATGAAATCCAGCAAAGCATCAAACTGTGGACAATAGCCAATTTTTGACCTTACCTAAAATAAGAGAACATTGATAGAGATAAGACAACTACCTCACTGAGCATCACACAGTGAATATGAATACCACTGGAAAAAAAAAACCTCAAAGTTTTCTGACCTATGGCCTGGGAACAAATTGATGAACTTCTAGCAAATAACTTTGTATCTTTCAGTGGTCACAGGATCACCATGGCCAGGGTGACTGCATGTATTAGAACTCTAAGGCATGAAGAACTTCATGCATGAAGGTGTATGTGTCCAGGATAACTGTTATAAGCTGACATTAGAGTTAGAGAAATACAAGGATATTTGCCTGGAGGAGGCCGGACTACCATTTCTTAATCTATAGTCTTGGTAAGTTAATCAGTAGTGTGAAGTCTATGCTCAACAAGTAAATAAATACTTTTGAAATTTGGAACATTGTTCATTAACACACCTTTATTATTCTGTCCCAAGGAACAGCAGGTTATCGAGACTGAAGCCTGCGATGGAGGTGGGAGGACAATTAGCAATTGGGTTTAAGAAGCCCCCGAATTCTTCTGTGTTATGATAAATGGACGAGAGGAGTGTCGTGGGATATTTTGATCCCACTCTGATACTTCTGAGAAAACAGAGGGCAGAGATAGCTACTAGCTGACCAGAATTAGCCATAGAGGTTTTGGAGGATCCAGGACATATAGAGAGACATAGGAAGTACTAGGGAGGGACTTAGATGACTATAGAGACGGAGGTTAACATAGGTTAACTACAGCTGACGAAGCATTATGAATTAGAAGACGCCTCTGCAGGTGTAGCTATTTCTATACCTGCTTCAACAGGTATGGTATTCAATACAACAACATACTTTACAAGTTTCTTGGTTCACATGAATTTTTCAATAAATGTCAAGTACAGCTGCATAATAATGAAAGGAGGCAGGAAATAACGTCAGCTGAGTTGTTTCGTAGTGAGTTATTTTGTAATTTGAGCTAGGTCATATATCTAAGATAAGCATGGATTATTTCAATTATCCTATTAAAGGTGCATTCTTAGAAAAACAAAAAAAATAACAAATCCTAAAATCAGGGACAAGGCAAGGGTGTCTATTCTCTCCAATTACATTCAAAATAATGCTTGAAGTAGTAGCTTCATCAATCAGCATGGTCTATTAGGTGCTTCTTGATTTTTCCTCTTCCTTTAGGTGGGACTAATGGCTGGAGCTTGTTGGAGTTGATCATTTCCTTCGTCCTGGTCTTTCAGGCCCTGGTTGAATAACTCCACCTATGTGCAAACTTCTTAAGGACAGAACATTCTGTGTATTGGTTCCTGTCTCCTTCCTCCTGCAGGCTGTCCAAGGGATTTTTCTCTGCCAGTCACACTAAGAACCTGATTGTACCCAAGGAGATAAAATTCACAGAAGTACAGAAGTGCCAGCCAAACGACCAGCTTCCTGTTGAAGTTCTATACGTGTTAAGATTTGCTCTGCCCAAGCTACCAGCAATTCACCATTAAAGGTGGAGTTCTTCTGCCCCAATATTGGTTCCCCCAGAGTTCCTACTCTGAAGTTGTTATGTCTGGGTCTGGATGTCTATGAGCTTGCATGCATACGAGTATGGGAATTTGCACAGAGGTCAGTGGACAACTTTTACCTTATTTGAGGCTGGCTATCTTGATATTCACCACTGTATACACTCAGCTAGCTGCCATTCTCCCATCTCTGCCTTCTTGTCATAGGAATGCTGGGACTGCATAGGAGCATCCTGCTGTATCTGGCTGTTACCGGGCTCTGGGTATCCGAACTCAGAATGTTAGGTTTGCACGACAAGCACCTGAACCACAGCCATCTCCTCGGCCCTGCCCTGGAGTTTTGTGCCAGATTAAGTAGTGATTCGTGTTTCACTTTCTCAGGGCCTTAATTTGGGGTGTCAGCTGGTTCCCAGTAAGACAGGTCTTACTGTGTAGACAAGACTGGCCTAGGACTCCAGAGATCCACATGCTTCTGCTTCCTGAGTGCTAGCATTAAAAGCATGTACCACCATGCACATCTCGTTCAGAGTTTTGTCAAGTCTCTTCTTAGACACTAGGCTGGAGACTCTCAGTCTAATGGACGTCTGCACACACCAGGCACATAGTGTGGTGTGCTGGAGACTCTGAGATGTCTGCACACACCAGGCACATAGTGTGGTGTGCTGGAGACTCTGAGATGTCTGCACACACCAGGCACATAGTGTGGTGTGCTAGAGGGGCTGCTGAGAGGTTGCACTTCACTCAGAGGACTCTGCCCTTCATACCTCCATGTGTCCCCTTACATTTTCCTTCTCTTTCCAGAAGCATCCGATGGAATGCATTGAATCATCTCAGTACCTGTCACCAGTCCTTTCTGGGGGCTCCTGCCATTTGCCTCCCATCTGCACCCCGAAGGCACCATGCTTCTCACCTTCAGACTGTACACTAGCATACCTTTCGGATATTTTCTGTGATGCTGTAGCCTTCAATGAACACATCCCCAGACGTAGCAACCTCTTCTCCAGTAAGAATTTGAAAGGTAGTAGTTTTTCCAGCTCCATTTAGTCCAAGCAATCCAAAACACTCCTCCTTTTGTATGGTGACAGAGATATTTCTCACAGCCAGAATGGGTGGCACTTTAAAATATATCTTAAAAACAAAGAAAATACAAAATACATGGAACTATGTATTCAGATGAGTCAGACACACAGTTTCAAACCTTTACAGACCACAGTACTTCAGACAGTCTCATAAGAACCCTTCTTGGAGAACAGGCATAGATCCAAAAGGCCCACAGTGATTCCTTGGTGCTCATTTTGGGGAATGGAGCCATGCGCTGGCCCTGGAAAGACATTACCTTTACAAGCTCCTTAATGAGCACCGTAGAGTTCAGGGACTCTTGAGGATGCTGCAGGATAGCTTCCCTTTCATTTTGTACATCTTCATCTTCAGATTCCGCGGATAACTCTCGGGACAGTCTAGCCTGTATTGTGAAGAAGAGAATGGATGGTAGATACTGCTTTGAGCATCTGCTCTAGACTGGATGAATTCATGAAGGTTAAATGAGGATTGTTTCAGATGGAGATCAGTGAAATGGATAAAATATGTCAAAAAGAAAAAAGAAAGGAAGGAAGGAAAGGTAAAATTTAAAAAAAAACAACAAAATTTGGTGGTTTAGAGATATTGACAAGGCCCTAGCAAAGGTAATCAAGTAAAATATAATAAAAAAGAGTAAGTGGGGGATAAACCACAAATTTCTAACAAACATCAAATATACAAAAATAAATTGTAAGCAAATGAGTCCTTCTCCTGGCGTCTGTGAGGATTTCCCTGACTCTGCGCCCAGGTCTTGACCTGAGGTATCCATCTGCAGCTCTTTGAACAGCCACTGCTTCACCGCCTGAGCTGTCCCTACCCCATGTCTTGAATTTACCCCCTTAAGTATTACACATTCGCCAGATCTTAGTTTGGTTCCTACAGGATACAGTTTCAGTATTTTATACTTTTTAAAATCAAAACCCTCATTCCCGTGACTGCTATCTGTCTGGTCTCTGCTGTGGTGCCCATCCCGGGGCCCTTTCTTTGGACTATCCATGAACTCCTCCTCTCACCTCTCCTGCGAGATATGATAGATCGGAATTGAGCATTAGGTTTTACTTCTAAGGAGCAATACTTCTGGTGCTGGCCAGCTATTGCTGGTTTGGCCTGATTCCCTAGTCCTGAGGCTATGCCCCACCATTAGGTATTTCTTCCTTCATTCTGAATAGGAAACTCCCATCAGCTTTGGACACCAAGCTGCCTCTAATGGTGTCCTCAAGGCTGAGTCTGTGTTATTGTGTCTTCCCAAACTATAGGACACAGCCTGGAAACTTCTGCCTTATATGCCTCACTTAATTCCAATATTCATTTCTCTAAGCAGCAAAAGAACCAGTGGGGGACATGTTACATAAGCAAATTTTCAAAGTATACCCTAAATTTACTACATCAGAAACACAGGAGGCGTGGTGTAGACCAGCAGTTTATAGTGTAACAAGCCCTGTGCATACGTCTGAGGCATGCTGTGGATGAGAATACCTATCACATGGCCTTACGCTTGAATGTGTGTTCTATGGATTGGCAACTTGGGAACTTTTACAAAAGCCAGAGTCAAATTGGGACAAATGGGCTGATGGGGGAGGAAATGTGCATCTAACATACAAATTATTCAAAGGAAAAATTCCAATAATAATCAATGCATTACAACAAAATCACAAAACTGACATTTTATGTAGACTTCTGATTCATGTAGATGTCAGTCAACATAGATTGATTTTCTTGATGAACTGCTATGATTTGAGTATGAAATGTTTTCCACTGGTTTGGTCCCCAGGATGTGGCATGATTTGGAAACCAAGAAGGAGAACCGAGCTGAAGGAAGTAGGTCCTTGGACTTGGCCCCCCTTTTTTTGTTTCATCCTAGGGTTCAAATCAGGATCCTCAGCCATACTCTCCTGCTGCTATGACGCCCCGCCCAAGCACATGGGGACAAGCAACCATGAGTGGAGCCTCTGAAGCCATGAGCAAACAAATCCTTCCTCCAGTTGTTCCATCAGGTGTTCTGGTCATAATGATCAATCCAGTAATGGAATTAAACATGTATGAACGCACTTTTCATTTTAAGAGTTAACTCTAACCCACATCAGGACAGTGTGCAAACTGAGAGATTTTTGAAACACTCAGTCCTAAATAGTATGTTTGCATCAAACCCCTCCCTTAAGGGCTCACGGAATATGATGGTTTGAATAAAAATGGACCCTGTGGTAATTTTAATGTAACTGGCCCCCATAAGCTCATAGGGAGTGGCATTATTAGGCGCTGTAGCCTTGTTGGAGTAGGTGTGGATATACTTGGTGGAGGCAGGCTTTGAGGTCTCATATATGCTTAAGATACTGCCCCGTGTCTAGGCCACATCCTGTTACCTTCAAGATAAAGGACTCTCAGCTACATCTTGCCTGCATGCCGCCATGCCTCCCATCATGATGATAATGGACTAAACCTTTGAACTGTAAGCAAGCCACCCCAATGAAATGTTTTCCTATGTAAGAGCTTCTGTGCATAGTATCTCTTCACAGCAATAGAACACTAAGACAGGGAGCTATGTGGAAGAGGAGGCAGAAAAACTGTAAGAGATAAAGGGAATAGATGACACCAAGGAAATTAAGCCTTCTAGACACAACAGGATAGATACACATATGAATTCCCAGCAACTATGGCAGCATGCACAGGGCCTGCTGCACATGTGAGACAGAATGCAAGGCACCAAGAGGGGGACATGGACATGAGCTCCATCCCTAATCAAGAAGCTACCTCCAACTGACGCCCACTTACAAAGGAAAACTTAGTTTTTGTAGGGTTAAGTCTCACTGGGTATATAAACCACACTTAAGGGCAGGGCCCCGTGCCCAGCAGGAGATAACTAACACAAAATGAACTCACAGGCAGGTATTTTGTAGGTTTTTTGGTGTCAGTTTTTGCTTTGTTCTGGTATATTTTGTCTTATGGCCTTCTGTTTGTATGATATAGGTTCTGATTTTGTGATTTTATGGGTTGTGTGTGTGTGTTTGTGTTTCTTCTTTTTTTTTTTGTTCTATTCTGGTTTGTTTGTTTGGCTGTTGTTTTCTAAAGAGAGAAAGAAAGAAAGGGCATAGAGTTGGGTGGGTGGGGAGGATCTGGGGGAACAATGATCAGAATATATGGTATGGAAAAAACCGTTTTTCAATGAAAGTATGTTTTAAAACGAGTACCTTAAGGTCTACATTCTGTTACTTACCTTACTAAATATCTTATAAATTCCAAAGAGAACACAGCGATATACAAATGCTTGTAAATTCCATGAAGTAAGCTCCAGAAGGAAAATGAGGAAGAGGTAAGCCGCTCCTGTGGCAGCCATGGCAATCACATGTCTTCCAATTGAGCTTTGGCTCATACTGTATACAGAAATACCAACTGATGGAGAGAAGACCAACACAAGAATGTTAGCAGAATGAGATGTCACCAAGGTGCTTGAGTTGGAGATCCCTGCCTTCACTCCTCCTCACGAGCAGATCAGCTGTCAGCTATTAGCAGAAATGTTTTGCAGTAACCCACAAAACATAAAAATAAGGATGAGACATCTCTGTGTTCTGTGGGCCTGAATAAAAATCCATACTGAAAGACTGAGAGAAATGTAAGGCTATGGAATGTATCTCAGTTCCCATTCCAGAAGACGGCATACCAGCATACAGAAGAAACACCCCCAGGCAAGCAGAAGGTGGGGAGCAGATACCCGTTTCCATATTGTTCTAAAGACCCTCTTGGGAACCCTATCAGAAGACTGAACGTTGGGCCACACATAAAGTCAAATAAAAAGAAAGTAAGCAGGTAAAACAGAGTCCATAAAACCATTTTATTGAATGAGAAATGCACCGGCCAATAGTGGTATATCCAGCTAACACAGTTCTTCAGCTTAGCTGCTCTCTCTATTCCCAGAAGGGGGCAGAGCTTACCTGGATTGATTTAAAGAGAGCTAGCTTTCAGGTATACCATCATTCCATCTCCTGCCATGTGCCTTAAACACCACCCCAGAGGAATCTGCTACACTATGAGAAAAAAACAAGTCCCTTGGTCCTGCCAGATCCATGGCATTTTATGCTAGCTATATTCTATATCTAGTGGCCTTTCTAGATCAGGGACCAAACCAAGGGTACACTTAAATTCAAAGCACAGCCAGTAACCAAGAGACCTTTAAGAACCTGAAGGAAAGGCTTACTAGCTGAAGGACATTGCTGGCTGGCCCCACTAAAATAGTGAAAGCCTGTCATTCTAAGAGAGAGCTTACTAGTTCTTTAAAAGGTGGTGGCCTCAAGAGCAGCCCTGAGCCAGTGACTTCAGCCAGAGCAGGCCTGAGGGAGCAACCTCCACAGGAGCAGGTACAAGGGAGCAACCCACCAAGGGAGCAGGCCCAAGCCAGAGATCCCTGTGGGACCAGGCCCAAGCCAGGGACATCTGTGGGAGGGGCCTGAGCCAGTGACCTCCACCAGAGCAGACCTGAGCCTGTGACCTCAGCTGGAGCAGGCCCAAGGCAGTGACCTCTACAGAAGCAGGCACAAGGGAGCAACCCACTGAGGGAGCAGGCCCAAGCCAGAGACCTCTGCGGGACCAGGTGCAAGTTAGGGACCTCAGAGGGAGCAGGCCCCAGCCAGGAACATCAGCAGGAACAGGCCCGAGCCAGAGACCTCTGCAGCACTGGGTGCGAATCAGCGACCTCCACCAGAGCAGTGCCAAGCCAATTACCTCCACTGGAGCAGGCCTGATACAGTGACCTCTGCCTGAGCAGGCCCAAGGCATCAACCTCAGCAGGAGCAGCCCCAAGCAAGCAATCTCCATAGGAGCAGGTCCAAATGAGCCCAGGAACTGCAGAGCAAATACCCAGAGCACTGAGCAACCTTTGTGAACACTGAGTAACCTCCAGGGTGACTGGAACCGTGGCCCTGACTGCACCACGAGGAACAACTGAGTCTTGGATCCACTGGCACCTGGAATATTGATCACCAGAGACACAGCCCCAACTACACCAATCAAAGGAAAAGATGGGTAAACAAGGTAAGAACACACTCAACACCACAAAGAGCAACACGACACCAATAAAAACTAGTGGCCCTACAACAGCAAGACTTGAACACTCACACATAGATGAAGCAGAAGAAAATGACCTAAAAAATAACTTTAGGAGAATGTTTGAGGCCCTTAAAGAGGAAGTGAAAAATTCCCTCAAAGAAATGGAGGAAAAGACAAACAAAAAACTGGGAAGAAATCAACAAATCCCTTAAAGAAAATCAAGAAAAAGCAATCACAGATGAAAGAAATGATTCAAGACTTGAAAACCGGAATAGAGACAATAAAGGAAACACAAACTGAGGGAATGATAGAAATCGAAATTATGAGGAAATGATCAGGAACCACAAATGCAAGCATAAGTAGCAGAACATAAGAGACTGGAGACAGAATTTCAAGTGCTAAAGATACAACTGAGAAAATAGATTCATCGGTCAAAGAAAACATTAAATCTAACAAAAGGTGGTAGCCTCAACAAATGTGCACAAGAGTTTACAACTATTTCCACAAGGATCACAAGACCCCAAACTGACACCTTCACTAATGGACTTGCAGATGAGGTTTGATATGAGAGAGATGGCTCAGCAGTTAAGAGTACTTTCTGCTCTTGCAGAAGACCCAGGTTCAGTTCCCAGCACCCGCATGGAAGCTCACAACCATCTGTAATTCAACAGATTTTAACAGCAAGCTTTATCAAACTAAAGAAAGAATCAGCAAACTCAAAGACAGAACATTCAAAGACAGTCAAAAGAACAAATTTGAAAGCTAATAAAAAAAATGAGGGATGGCTATCTAGAGGATTTTTCTGGCTCATCATCAAGAGATCAAAGCTACCTGCAATAAAATTTAAAGAAGATAAGAAGGGAGAGAGAGGGACTCAGAACCATAGTTAAAGCACTTGTGTGGAAGTTCCCATGTCCCAGAAAAGCGTCAATGACTCAACCTCTGGAAGCATGGGATTGCTAATGAAACCCAAGCCAGGTGTTCACCAAAAGCCTGATGGTCAAACTATCAGATCTCAAAGACAGAAAAAAAAGTATAAACAACATGGAATGTCCTCACTAATAAGTGGATATTAGCTGTAAATAAAGGATAACCATGCTACAATCCACAGCCCCGGAGAGGCCAGGTAACAAAGAGGGCCCAAGGAGAGATCATGGATTTCCCTGAGAAAGGGAAACAGAAGAGATCTCATGAGGGTGAGAGGAAAGATGAGCGATGGGAACAGGAGAGACTTGGTTGCGCGGGTTGGAGGTTGGGTGGAGGAAGAGAGTAATGAAAGAGATAACTTGATTTGGAGGGTACATTTTGGGGTTAGGGAGAAACCTGGTGCCAGAGAAACTCCCAGGAATCCAAAGGATTCTAGAGACTCCTAGCAATAGTGGAGAGGGTGCCTGAATTGGCCTTCCCCTGTAATCAGACTGGTTACTGCCCTAATTGTCATCAGAGAGCCTTCATCTGGTAACTGATGGAGGTGGATGCAGAGATCTACATGCAAGCATGGAGGAGGGGGATCCTGTCAAAGAGAGGGAATGATTGTAGAAGCCAGGGTGCTAAGGTCATGACGGGGGAACCCACAGAGACATCTGACTTGAGCTACTGGGAGCTCAAAGACTCTGGACCAACTGCTTAGGGAGCCTTCATGGGAGCAATCTAGGCCCTCTGCCTGTGTGTGTGTGTGACAGTTGTGTATCTTGGTCTGCTTGTGGGGTTCCTAGCAGTGAGATCATGACTTGTCCCTGGGTGCTTGAGTTAGCTTTTGGGAGCCTATTTCCTTTGCTAGGTTGCCTAGCTCAGCCTTGATTTAGGATGAAGAACTTACTTGTTCCTGCCTCAGCTTGATGTACCATGCTTTGTTGACTCCAATGGAAGTCTGAATAGAGACAGAGGAGGAATGGATGAGGGGAGAGAAATGAAGGAGAGGAGGGAAGGAAAACCATGGTCAGTATGTAAAATAAAGGAAAAATAAATAAATAAAAAGTATAAGCAGCAAGAAATAACTATATCACCAGGCTGGAGAGTTGGCTCAGTGGTAAAGAGCCCTGACTGCTCTTCCAGAGGACTAGAATTTAGTTTTGTCTACCCACATTGAGTAGTTCACAAACACTTGTTATTCCAGCTCCATGGGATCTGGTGCCATCTTCTGGCCTCCACAGGCACCTGCACTCATGCATGTACACATGATTAAAAATAAAATATTAAAAAATATACAGTACATATAAAAAGTCTTAACAGAAAAACCAGCATACTTGTGTCACTAGACACAAGGCCAACAAAGAGCACATGGGATGGTACGTTTGAAATACTGAAGGGAAAGCAAGACAAACCAACAAATAGAACGAAAACATGCCAACTGATAATACTATGCCAGGCAAACTCTCCTTTAGAAATAGGGAGACAGAAGGCGAGAGGGGGAGAGAGAAGGGAGAAGGGAAAGACTGGGGAGAGCTTGCAGGAGTGGGAGGGTGGAGATGGAGGAAGGGCAGATATAGGAGCAGGGAAGAAGATATCTACATTAAGGGAGCCATTTTAGGGTTGGCAAGAGACTTGGCTCTAAAGGGGATCCCAGGTGTCCACGGTGATGTCCCCAGCTAGGTCCTTGGGCAGCAGAGGAGAGGGTGCCTGAACTGGCCTTGCCCCACTATCACACTGATGATTATCTCGAATATCACCACAGAATCTTTGTCAGGCCATAGATGGAGATAGAGACAGAGACCCTCATCAGAGCAACAGACTGAATTCCCAAGGTCCAGTTGAAGAGCAGAAGGAGGGAGAAGATGAGCAAGGAAATCAGGACCGCGAGGGGTTGGTCTACCCACTAAGACAGTGTGCCTGTTCTAATGGGAACTCACCAAATCCACTGGACTCTGACTGAATGAGCATGTGATCAAACCGGACTCTCTGAATGTGGCTGACAATGCGGGCTGACTGAGAAGCCCTTGATAAAGGCACTGGGACTTGTTTCTACTGCATGTACTGGCTTTTTAGGACCCTAGTCGATTTGGATGCACAGCTTCCTAGGCCTGGATGTGGGAGGGCCTTGGACTTCCCACACGACAGGGTGCCCTGCCCTCTCTTAAGGAGGGAGAAGGAGGTAGGATGGTGAGTGGGGGAGGAGGAGGGGGATGGGAAAAGAAAAAAAGAATTCAAAATAAAATAAAATTAAATTTAAAAAAAGAAAGAAGGAGACAGGCAAAAACACATTCTAAGACATGTAAAGGCTGAATTTATGATCATTTGACCTAACTTGTAAGAAAGAGTGGATGCCCAAGAGCTTCAGTGAGTCACAACAGCCACAAACATCCAACAATACAAAAGCTACAGGCAAAATTAACCATCCAGGCTAAAACCTTCAATGTCACTATCCTGGGAGAATAAAAACCACAATTCTAGATGGGAGGATTCAAAAACAAGTAAAAACAAGCAGCTGTAATGACAGCACAAACTGAGCCTTCAAAACTACAAATGTGTGGGCAAGCAGACATGAGGTAGGGGAACTCAGTTAAAAGACAAAATTTTCCTTTCCTTTTGTCCTTTAATCAATATCACTAGCCCTGAGAGACGTGTAGCTTGGAGCGGCAACAGTATCATCTCATTCCTTATGCTCAAAGGGTGACAGTGACAAGGGCCATGAGGATGTGGGGGCAGAGGAAAGGCCACTACTGGTTGGATGTGAATTAGCACAGAAAATGAAAAATATACAAAGGTTTCTCAAAACATTAGATGTGAAATTACCGTTACTCAGTAGCAACAGTAGTGTGTTTATATACAAGGGAAATGGAATCAAAGAGACATCTGTGCTTCTGTGTTTACGGCAACACTATCAACAACGGCCAAGGAACAAAAAGTACAATGTCTGCCACCTGAAGACCAGACCAGGGAAAACATGGTTCCTATAACAGACAAGCAGGGGACTACTCATCCATAGAAAAGGATGAACTCTTGGCACTTGTGACAACCTGGATGGAACTGAGGGACATTAAGTAATATAAAATAGGCACCCACACATATGCACGCGCACACTGCTTTACACGCATAAAGGAGAACTGTTCTGTAGTCTGTTTTGGTGAGCATTCTATGCACACACATGAAAAACATGCATTCTGCTGCTGTTGGATTAGCCTGCATGAACTTGGTGTAGCTGCTGGCTAGAGTTTTTCAGCTCCTATGTGTCTCTTCTGATCCCCAGACTTCTTGTTCAAAAAAGAGCATTAAACCTCTAGCCAGCTCTATGGACTCAACTTTTTGGCTTGTTGCTCTCAAATTTGACTTGAAGTTTCCTAACTCTTACGAATTGATGAATGATCTGACTTCTTGGCTACACACCTAGAGTGCTTCCATTCACACTTATTCCTAAACTGTTTGTTGGATTCTAGAAACGAGGCTGATAAAGTTACCCGCTGTATCTTTCTCCAGACTTTCCAGACTCCCACTCCCCTCTCGCTTCCCCTCTGGCTCCATCCTTTGAACTCTCTTGGCATGACTGGAATTTGGGGCACAACTGCTTCTATTTTCTCCTGTCGCACAAACTCATATTTACTGTGACATCTAGAGCCTAGCTTGTACTTTCCAGGTGACTTGCCAGCACTGTGAAAGGGCTTCACAGTGTACAACAGGTGTGCGCCCTCCTCACGAGACATCTCTCAAGCTGGAATGCTTACCCTTGCCTCTTCACTGAGCTTGTGCTCTTCCTCTCACTACCAAAGTAGCTCTTTCCACCCTTTAACTATGCATTCACAAACCTTTACACATGTCTCATGTGCCCAGCCCCATGTTAGACAAGACATAATCTAACACTGGTTGGCACCTCCTCTTCAAACACTAGTATGTAGGGGAGCAGCCTGGCAGAAATGTAAATTCAATGAAGAATGTAACAACTCTCCTCTCTGTGGAGACCCTTCTCACGAGAGGAAATGTGTACACATTTTGAATCTTAGCTAAGCTGCGTTTGTGACATAGTGCATGACATTCTCTCAAACAGTAGATGGCAATGCATAACTTGATCTGCTGCACAGACACCCAGTGATACTAAAATTATTCACATGTAAGTGATAGTTCTTGACTCTCATGAATCACAGAAAGCCTCAAATACTTACGAATTTCACGGCAAAATTTAGTGTCACTAACATATTCTGAAGAAGTACATAGTTTCTTCATCTCTTGGATGTTATAGTATTTGTAGATGCTCAACCCAAGGTTATAGAGGGGTAACAACAGCAGCGAGTTAAGTATGAAGTCCTTAGTGCTGGTGCTGATGTCTATGATTTAAAAGATAACATTAGCATGCTTTGACAAAATTAAACTGAGAAAATGACAAGGCATAGTATTATTCTCAAGGAATTCTAGTCTGGAGGAATGCTTGATGTTCTAGAACACAACTTATATCAATGATTACAGCTTGGGAAAATCCTTTAAGAAAAGCTGATGTGTATATGATCTGCTATCTGAGAGAGCAGAAGAGCGTTGGGTGCTACTGCCTACACCTCCTTTCCTGTGTGATCCATGAAGAAGAAAGGTTATATCAGGCATGATGGTATGTACTTGCAGTCCTAGAACTCAGAAGCCAAGGCAGGAAGATGAGGAGTTTAAGAACAGCTTGAGCTACACAGTGAGAGTTCTAGGCCAATCTTCCCTAAAACTCTATGCCCTGTCTCAAGTATTACTTAACTAAAGGAAATTTAGTTTAACATTCAACAGTAAAGAATGGGTAAGAAGTGATTGATCAGTTGAAAAAAAATGCATCTTTAAGGGAACAAATTTAAATTTAAAGCTGAGGCTCTCAAAAGACTAACAGCATAATTAATTATACAAAATAGGTTTCATTATGACATTTTGTTCTGATGTGTCAATTTAACTATATATAATCTAGATACTTTCTATATTTATAATAACAAAGGTAGAGAAGAACAAATGATAGAGGAAGAGAGAAATCTTTATGTAATTTATAGTTTTTTTCAGTAGTTGATGTCATGACAAGATTATTAAAAAGGAGATCATAATTGCTGTTAGTACATAAAGTCTTAAAATAAAAAATAATTTGGGACATCGACTTCTCAATGTCAGGAATTACTGGATAGTGTTAAAGGGTAGTTACCTGGCATCTGTCACCGAGCATACCAATATCTTCTAAAGAGCAAAGTGACTCCTTGGGAGATAAGGTGCTAGAAACTGACATAATGGGGTACAGAGCAACATGAAAATGGACAAAAATGCAATGTGGAGGCTCAGGTATTAAATTATTTATCCCTTTTTTTCCATTGTATACTTTCAGCTCCTTTATCGAAAATCAGGTGTTCCTAGGTTTGTGGGTTAATGTCAGGGTCTTCTATTCAATTCCGTTGGTCGACTTCTCTGTTTTTATACCAATACCAAGCTGTTTTCA
>NC_022015.1:15340650-15351291 GCF_000317375.1 Microtus ochrogaster
TGGCTTTGTGGGAGCCTAGGCAGTTTGGATGCTCAACTTACTAGACCTGGATGGAGGTGGGGGTTCCTTGGACTTCCCACAGGGCAGGGAACCCTAATTGCTTTTTGGGCTGACAAGGGAGGGGGACTTGATTGGGCGAGGGGGAGGGAATTGGGTGGCAGGGAAGAGACAGAAATCTTTAATAAATAAATAAATTTATATAAAAAAATTATTTATCCCTGAGTAAGCATGCCACTTTCTGTGGCCAAGTATTAACCAGACAGAGCAAGATGCCAACAAATCACACCATGTACCAATCACAACAGCATGGCCTTCTTGTTGGATCTGCTCCACGAGATTCTCCACTCTGCACTTGCAAAGGCCAGGGATGCACTGCAGGTCTTGCCATGGTTCATACGGAGAATTTGTGCCGCCCTCTGACATTCCACTGTAGCTTTAAATTTCATTTTCTAATATCTAGTGCTGCCGAATATCTCATATAGTTGGCATTCACGTATGTTTCATGGGAAACACTTGATGCTCAAAGGGTTTCATTTGGGCGATGGTCAATTCACACACCTTTTCCTCCACAGCCTGTACTTCTGGTGTCACATCTAAGATTCCTTTGCCAAGCTCAGAGAGACTTAGTACTGATTTCTTTCCTAGCTTTATGTTCCAACTCTGAAATATAGACCACTGAGCTCACTTTTGTCAATGGTGTAACACAGGTTTCAACTTCACTTCTCTGGGTGTAGTCTCTCATTTTCAAGGGGGGAGGGAGGGCACTATTTATCAAAGACTCTATTCCATTGGATGATCTTGGAGTCTTGTTGCAAATCAAGAGACCCTATAAGTGAGGAGGTTTTTTTTAATGTCTGGGCTTTCCGGTGCATTCATCATATTATCCGTACACAACTTATGCATTTGTTATTGCACCAAGACCATCCCACCTGAAGTGCTGCGCATTCACAGCAAGTTTTGATGGCAGAGCTGCGAGAAGCCCACCGTTGTTCCACTGAGCTTCCACAGGAGTCTGGAGCATGCTCATTTCTGTGAAAATCAATGCTGTTGGAATCTTCCTGGGGACTGTGCTGGGTGTATCTGTCAGTTTGGGTAGGATCTTAGCATTGTTGATACAGTCAAACTGTAAACTGGGCATCTTTGCATTTCCTTTGTTTTCAGTGATGTTTCACAGTTTTTAGTGCACAAGCTTTTTGTCTCCTTAGAGTTTTCTGAAATATTTTCTTTAGATCCCATGATGAGTTAAATTTCTTTAAGTTAATTTTAGATTGTTTGTTGCAGATGTAGAGAAATAAGCTGAGGCTTGTGTGTTACTCTTTCAGCCTGGAATTGACTGAGCTTTCCCTAGCTACAGTCACTTTCCTATGAATTTCTTGTGATTTTTCTCTATATATGATCATATTTCATTAATTATTCAAAATGATGGCTTAATATCATATTTTATACATGTATATAATGTACCTTAGTCATCTACACTTTCCTTCCCGCACTCCCACCGATCCCTTATTCTTTCAAAATGTTTACTAATCTACTTCCATAGCTTTAAAAGGGCTATTAGTGTATTCTGTAAGTGATGTAAATTATATTATATACATGAATGCCTTTGAATGATATAATTTCCATGTTTGGGGGTTTGTTGTTGTTCCTGCCCTTGGACAGTCTGTTTTCTATCTTAACTGTAATGTCATCTTCCAAACATTGAAGAGTCATTTCATAATCTACAATCCTACTAAGTCGTACACTATTTCCCATAACAGCTGGATTGTGAGCTAAGTAAAGCAGAGAGACAGTTCTCTGAGCAACCCCTGCTTAGGGCAGAATGGACCAACATACAAATGTAGAAAGCCTGCTTCTTTTCCAATAGTCAAAGATTGGGTTCCATATTGGTAGCATGAACTCCTTCAAGACTTCAAGACTGCCATCAAGCTGACAAAGGGGTAGGCAAGACATGCAGGCATGCCATTAATCTTCCCTAATATCTTACACTGCTTCAATATTGATCCAGTAGTCAATCATTTCCAATAAATGTTTGACACTTTGTAGAGCTTGGTCAGAGTCAGTTTTGATGGTTTCTGTTGTATTTTCTTGATGATATTTTGAGGAGAAGATGGGGCATTTGTTGTTCAATATGCAGCTATTTTTCCAAACTTCCTATCTAAATATTCCCAGTACTTTATTACCTCCATCTTATGGTACAATTTTCAAACAGAAAAAGGTAAGTACAGTTTCTAAAAATCCTCCATGAAGTCATTGAGATATTCCCATGAGTTTTTTCTCATTTTTAATTCTTTGAAAATTCTACACAGTGTATTTTATCATATTTACACCCTCCCTCCTCCCAATTCTCCCTACCTCTCTGTCTCTCTGAGACAGGTTTCTGTGTAGTTTTGGAGCCTGTCCTGGAACTTGCTCTGTAGACCAAGCTGGCCCTAAACTCACAGAGGCCTGACTGCCTCTGCCTCCAGAGTGCTGGAATTAAAGTGTGTGCCACCACTACCAGGGCCTTTCTCTTCTTTCTTAAGCACAGAACCTTGCTCTCTCTCTCTCTCTCTCTCTCTCTCTCTCTCTCTCTCTGTTTCTCTGTCTGTCCCTCTGTCTGTCTGTCTCTGTCTGTCTGTCTGTCTGTCTGTCTCTCTCTCTCTCTTTCTCTCTCATTTTTAACCGTTCAAGCAGTTTATACTGCATATATACTCTTAGATATACTCACTAGAAGACACTAGAGGCTGTGCCCTTAAAGAAAACTGACTCTTCCTCTCCCAGTACCTATCAACTGCCAATAGATGGATTTTTATATGGTTTAAGTTGCCCAGCACTTGCAAATGCTGTCTCATTTGCTTTGCAACTGCCCCGATGTGTCCAGAAAACAGTTTTCTTGTAGTCATCCACAGCTTCTGGCTCTTACAATCTTTCTGCCCACTCTCCTGGCATGATCCCTGAGTCTTGGGAGGAGGGAATGTGATACTGATGTGCTCTTTAGGATTGAACATTAGGAAGTCATTCTCCATGCATTGACTAGCTCTTTTATTTCCATGTGAAACTTCTGAATGTCTCTAAAGATTCCTGAGAGGAGATGTCCCTACATCTGCTCAGAGTTACTGCTGAATAAACTCTTATTTTAGGTGAACATGTAAGAGGCTCTGCACACTCAGATACTGATTTCAAGATGACTGAAGGGTATTTTGTATTCTTCCTGCTTTTTCAGTTATGTAAATAGTTCTTTTCTCTAAATCTACTGTTTAGCAAACTTACAAAAATGAAGTTATAAACAGCAATGATGATCTATCAAATAATAGAATCCATTTCAAATCAGTCATTCTTGACTTACTTCCTGATTCCCAAATGTCAGGCAGGTTTATGGGACAGGTAATATGTAGTTGTGTTTATTTAAGGGCACTTATTTAAAGCAATATAAATTGTACATTAGCGGTAATTTGTTATAGCAGAAATAAGAAATACTGGCCGGGCGGTGGTGGCACACGCCTTTAATCCCAGCACTTGGGAGGCAGAGGCAGGCAGATCTCTGTGAGTTCGAGACCAGCCTGGTCTACAAGAGCTAGTTCCAGGACAGGCTCCAAAACCACAGAGAAACCCTGTCTCCAAAAAAAAAAAAAAAGAAATAAGAAATACTACAGAGGATAATTGATAGCCATGTGACTAATTTGGGGAATGAGACTGAAGAATAACTTCTACAAATTAAAGAACAAATTCCTTCATTTGCCTTTAGTAGCATCCCTTGAAAAGTAACACCATAAATATTAAAGCAGTCTCAAATAACCAAAGATCCGGTGAGAGGACACGACTTGATGGCAGGGGGTTTGTTAGAAGCTTCTTTCTCCTGGTTTCTCCAGCACATATTGCTATGTAACTCGACACATGGATATTTATGCTGTGCTTTGGAGAAGGGGCGGCAGCAGCCTTCAGTCTCCAGTGTCCCTATTTGTGATCATCATCCTGCCAGTTCTTGAGTGTCACAATCAAAGAGGAAGGCCAAGAAAACAAAGCCTTAAAAAGGTGATTAATTTATGATATTAGCGGCTCAATGTGGCCTTTTGTTTCACTCAATCTCATGTTATAATATTAAAGGCACTTAATAAGGCTTATTAACTAATTTATTTTCCTCAGAAACCCAGAACAAAAGAACTGTGTAGTGCTGCTTTTCCTGAACGTCATTTTTCTTTACTTATAAGAAGCTCCTGAAAGAAAGGAAGTTTGTGAATCCCTTACCTGGGATGATGTTTACCACAGCATCTACAATTATACTCATAAACCCTAAACAGTGGTTGAAGACGAAGATCTTGATATAGGCGCCGGTGCTAGTATTGTACCAGAAGCTCAGCAGGTAGATGAAGGGGATGGCAGACCATCCAAAGAGCATGAGGATGAGCATCGTGTCCAGGAAATGGTATTTCTCCAACAGTATGTCCACATCAGTGATTAGGAACACCAGCTGAGATGGACACAAAGCAAATGACGTGTGTTAGCTTCTGTCTACATTGCCGAGTTTCATGGCGATAACAAGTGGCAGGTACTTTAGGGAGAGGCTCCTCAACTTTTTGGCTGACAAGGAGGCAAGGAGCTGCTGGAAGTAAGGGCTTGATGTGGGAGTGTCATATCAATCTGTTGATTTCATTGGTTAAGCAATAAAGAAACTCACTCAGTTCACTTTGTAGAAATCTTCCTTTATTTCTTTCCTTCTTTTTATTGGCTTCCTTTTGTTAAGGTTAACACTAAAGGATCTACCTTGTAATACTAAAGGATTGCAACATTCACTATTATTAAAATAATGATGTTCTTGTGTTGGTTATGTTAATTATGCTAGCTTAAATTTTCTTATCATTATAAGGTTTTATAAGTCAATGGGAAGCTTGCTTCACAAATGAATTTAGAATTATTTTAATCAGCCTCTTGGAGATGTTGGTTTATAATTGATAGCCTTTGTGCCTTAGGCATTAAATAGATATTTTAAATAAAACAATTCATCTTGGAGTTTTCCTTTTACAAAAGTTGTAATTACAGATTCCACATGTGCAATTTGTTTTTTAATTCCTCACAGGTTTTTTTGGGGGGATCCTCAAATTTCAGAGTTATTAAGACCATATTTTCTACTTTAGGGTGTGGGGTTTTGCTAGTTTTTTCATCATTATTATTTCTATGCAGAGGGCAAATTCTTTAAACAACTTTTCAGTTACTTCCCAGTAAACTGAAGTGTGGAGGAAATAATCTGAGATTTCAATCCTTAAAAAAGTTTTATGGAGTCAACATTATGAGGAATGAGTGGAAAAACAAGAATCTGAGGGAAGTTCCTCAAGGTACTTGGTGGGGAAGGAGGGAGAGGGCAGCCCTTGCCAAGACTAGGGATCAGAGTGTGGCTGTAGCACAGCTCCTGTCAGCAGTTTCTGACTGGATGAGGGAGACGACCCTGTGCTATCAGCTGCCAGAGGAATGGCTTAAGACTCTGAAGGACATTAAAACCATGATGGCTCTGTGGTAATTTCGTTTTGCTGAATGAATCCATAAAGAATCAGAAGGAATACCAGAAGATCAATTGGTCCAAAACTAAGAGAAAATGTAAAAATGGACACATATACCTACCTCAACGTGCTCCACATATCAATTTTTCCATAATAAGCTTAGAACACATGTATTTGACATAGTTCTCCAGTTAATAAGAATGGTTACATAGAGAAGTGGGCATGAATGGGATTGCTACAGTGAGTGGTATCTTGTTATGTGTTTCAGAAATAGCTACAAGAATGGACCAACACCAACAACTTTTCTATGTTTCAATTCTTTATGGAGTCATACAGTAAAATGAAATTACCACAGAGCCATTATGATTTTAATATCCTTTTGCTATACAGAGAAATGAATGGGTTCTCTTTAACTTTGAGTATGGAAGCTCACTTTTCCTTTAGCCATATAAATGTGGCTGTGGCGAGGGCACCAGATGGGGAAAAGCAAGAGAAAGTAACAAATGCAAACAGACCAAAATTTTTCTCCTGGTCTTGCTTCTGGAAGACTTACATTCAACTTCTATTCTATTACCTGTAGTCTTCAAAGCAAAAGTTTTACACATATGTGAGTGCACACACACACACACACACACACACACACAATTTGAATGGTACATGACATAATCTAAAAGTTTCTAAAGGAAACCTTCAAGAGCTGAGTCCAAATATCTCTTGTATAATCCAGCAAATGAGAAGCACTGGGAAAAGGACAAGATCTGTAGTATTTGCTCAGGAACCAGCAGTCTGCTGGGACACATTCCTCCACAGAAAACAGCTTTGAAGGCAGAACATGTTGGTGCTCAACTATGTCAGAAGTTAGCTGTTTCAGCAGAGAATGTTTTCACTAAAAGAAATATAAAAAGAAGATTTTCTTTTTGCTCTGAGAAATATTCCCCAATGGATTCTCTGACTTGATTGATTAGTCAAACCATTTTATCCTTTCCTGAAGACATTTACATTTTAGTAAATGTCAGACAAGTAGACGATGTCTACAGTATATGAGAGGTGACCCTCAAGACAGTACATGAAACACTCACCAGCAGTAGAGCACAGGCAACAAAATGGATGATGAGATCCCATAGCAGAGCTGAGAGCCAAAAATTAAAGGTGTAGACCCCACTCACAAACTGGATGTGCTTTGCTTTACTAACTCGCTCAGTCACTGTCATAAGGGAAAAGCCACTGGTGAAAATACTCATCCCAAACAACAAGTTAAAGACTATCTGAAGTATCAAAGTAGACCTACAAAAAGAATACATAAAGGACACACAATGGTATGATGATAATATTGATTGCTAACAATAGCACTTCATTACAAACATGGTAAGACAGGAAGAAAAGGATCAATTTAACAAATCCCAGACTAGAAAAACATACATACGTCTCTTCATATTTGTTCTCAGTGACACGTTGAGGCTGAGGCTTGTTGGAGACAGTAATGGTGGCATCCGAGCCAGAGAGAGACATAAATATAATATTGTCTAAAACTGACAAGGATAGTGACGGTGAATGGTACGCCTCGTTGTTGAACCAGAACGTAAACTCCTTCTTGTCTCTGGTAACGGTGAGGGAGAATGCAATGATGCATGAATAAATGCATTTTTTATTTTTCAGCAAGTAGCCCTGGACATCACCTGGAAGGAGGAGATAATAGTGGTCATGAGATCAACTGCAATAAATATCACTGACTACATGGTTATTTTTTTGTGGGGGTGCATTTTTTTGTTTTGTTTTGATTTTGCTTTTTGTCTTTTGAGACAGGGTTCCTCTGAGTAGCCCAGGCTGCCTAGAAACTCTCTCTGTAGACCAGGCTGGCCTTGAACTCAGGGATCTACCTGCCTCTGCCTCCCAAGTGCTAGGATCAAAGATGTGCATCACCACACTTGGCAACCAGGTGTGTTTTAAAGAGAAATAGCCCAATAGTTTACTTGTCTGGTGCTTCACAGCAGCCTCAGAACATCTTGGTCATGTACCCCAAAAATCCATCCCTCGGCCACACAAATTTTATGCCTTTTAGCTTAATTTAACTAAAGAAAAATGAAAATGAAAAAACACAGGCTAGTGATATTAACACTCTCAAATTTCTTCCTTCCTTTCAAATCTTTCCGTTTCTACATGAAAATGTTTATAAGTACTCCTGCTTCTGGCTTTTACAAATTACCTCATAGAAAATCAAACTCTTTCTCAGAGAATATGAAAGCTAAGTAAAAACATAAGTCTATATGAAGGAACAGAGAGTTACTGTTACTTGGGATTGTAAATATTTAAGAGGGAAAAAAACTCAGATGATTAAGTTCAAAAATCCATACAACTCTTCTTGTCCCATCCTTGTAGAAAAACAAAGAGTGCTAAGAATTATAGTAAAAAGTTAAAAAAAAAGCTATGAATTTATAAGAACTTTTAGAGATCCCATGAATCTAAGAAGACACAAATTAAGAACTACAAATCTTCCCAAACCACCCCAAAGTAAGAATCTAAGCTCTAAAAAAGAGAAGTTCCTAAAAGTAAGCTTCATATTAAACCAAACTTGTAAAACTATGAGCCAAGGCTATTACCTATGCCCTCAAAACTAAAAATAATTTTTAGATCTTCAACTGATAGAAAAAAAAGAAAGAGGAGGGAACCATTAGTAAAATTATCCAAAAGAAAAAGAAAGAAGACGAAAATAATAAACTTAAAAATGAAAAAGGAGACAGTTTAACACATACAAAAAAACTCAGAAAATCAGACTTAACTTAAAAAAACTCATGTTTCACTTGCTTGGAAAATTGAAAAAAAATTAAAATGGATGAATCTCAAAACACATAAAACCTTTCAAAGTTAAATCAAGTTAAAATAAACAATTTAAACAGATTTGTAACAAGCAAAGAGACTGACTAAAGTAGTAATTAAAACTTTCCTAAGGGGGAAAAATGTATCAGGACCAGAGCAATTCACTGCAGAATTCTACCACATCTTCAGAGAACTAATACCAATACTATTCAAATTATTCCATTAGATAGAAAAGGAAATAATGCTTGCAACTGATTTTATGAATCCACTATTATCCAAAACCCAAAAATATACAACAAAAAGAAATAAAATTATATACCAAATTTTCTGATGAACATAGATGCAAAAGCTCTCAACAAAGTACTGCCAGGCTGGATTGCATTAACAAGATTACTCATAGGGATCAAGTTAGTATGGTCCATATATCACGACCCAATTTATCACAGTCACAACTACAGATATCATGATTGTATCAATAGATGTAGAAAAGGCCTTTTACAAAATCCAGTGTGGACTCTAGGGTTCATGATCACCTTAATAGATGCAGAAGAGACTTATTGACAGAACTCAACAACTCCTCACATTAGAAGTCCTGAAGAAACTAGGAATTGATGGAGCATCTCTAAACATAACTAAAGCTACATACAACAGTGTCCTAGGTAGGTGTCTGTTTCTGTCATAAAACACTATGACCAAGAGCAGCTTGTGGAAGAAAAGGGTTATTTCCACCTTAAGACTCTCAGGTCACAGTTCCATTACTAAGGGAAATCAGGTCAGGAACTCATGGCAGAGCACAGAGGAACACTGTTTAATGGTTTGTTTACTCCTCATGGTTTTCTTAAACAGCTCAGAGGTGGTACCACTTACAGTGAGCTGAGCCCTCCAGTTTCAACCATTAATCAAGAAGATGCTTCCCAGGCTTGCCCTGCCCACAGACTAATCTTACAGAGACATTTTCTCAACTGATATTCCCTCTTCCCAGATTACTCTAGCTTGTGTCAAATTAAGGAAAAACTAACCAGGATAAACAGATATATTGCCAAATTATTTTGGCAAATCTCAAAGTATTTTTGCTTTTAAAATCAGGAACAAGACCAGGATGTTAACGTTCTTCATTCTTGTTAAATATAGTTCTGGAAGTCTTAGTTAGAACAATAAGGCAAACAAATAAAAAAGAATACAGACAGGAAAATAAGTCAAAATGTTTTTATTTGCAAATCATATGATTTTATGCAAGACAATACTGACTTTGACAGAGAACTAACAGAGTTGATAGGTACTTAACAAAGTGGGAAAGTACAAGGTTAACACTCAATAAAAAGAAGCAAAAGCGGTGGCCTTCCTAAATACCAGTTACACACACACCAAGAAAGGGACCTGGGAGATAGTCCCTTCACAACTGCCTACAAAATACCATGACATTAATTTAGCAAAGGAAGTAAAAGACCTAGACAGGAAAAATGAAAACCCTCAACAGCAAATTTCAGGGAAACAGTATCGGATAGAAATACCCCTGCCTCGCTATTCCCTGCTGTGGTGACAAACACCCTGGACATAACTGAAGACGGAATGGGTTCATTCTGGCTCAGAGTCCAAGGGCGGTCCACCATAGAGGGGAAGTCAGAGCCCAAGTGCTGATGACACCATGTGCGCAGTCAGGCAGGAGCCTGATGAATGCTGGCACTAGACTGCCTACCTCCTTTGTATGCAGACCAGGCCCAAGCCCAGGAAGTGGTGCCACATACTTTAGTATGGGTCTTTCTGCCTCAATTAATTTAACACAACCCCTCATGTGCTTATGTGGAAGCTAAGTAATCCCTCCCAGGTGTGCCTGGGTGCTTGTCTCTAAGTGAGTCCAGATTCTGTTCAACCGAAAAGCAACGCTGACCATCACAGTCTCCCTTATTCATGGGTTGGAATGACCACCACCATTGTAAAAATGGCTGTCTTGCCAAAGCAATCTAGAGATTCTATGAAGTCCTCATCAGAATACCACCATTGTCGCTCTTCACAGAAACAAATAAAAAATAATTTGGAAGTGCAAAAGACCTCAGAGAGCCAAAAAATATTAAGTAAACATTTAAAAGAAAAAAAAAGTAGTGTGGTTGCGGAATGCGGTCGGAACACCGGGCGGCGGAACGCGGCCGGAACACCGGGCGGCGAAATGCGGTCGGAACACTGGGCGGCGGAACGCGGCCGGAGGATGCCTACCACGGCCGGTGGGGACCGGCTGGGACCGGCTGGGACCGGAGCGACAGCAGAGGACACAGGCTGCTGGCGGCGGGAACCATCCCAGCAGCAGAAGCAGGCTGCAGGGACCGCGCGCAACACCGAGATCAGATCGCCCCACTACAAT
>NC_022015.1:15357377-15357903 GCF_000317375.1 Microtus ochrogaster
AGGGAAATGGGAGGCGGTGGCGGGGAGGAGGCAGAAATCCTTAATAAATAAATAAATTTAAAAAAAAGTAGTGTGGAGATGTCACAGTAGCTGACTTCAAGGCACATTGCAGAGATACAGTAACAAAAATAAATGCATGGTACTAGCGCAAAAGCCAACAGTTAGATCAATGTAATATAAGGCCTAAAAATAAAACAATTCAGCTACGGTCACCTGATTTTCACAGAAATTCTCCAAACATTAGTTAGAGAAAAGAAAGTCTCTTTAGCAAATGGTGTTAGAGAAAGGGAATATCTACATAGGAGAAGGAAACTAGACTTTATTTTCACTCTGAATAAAAACTCACTCCAAAAAGATCAAAGATCTTAACACAGGCCTAAAACTCTGAAACTGCTAGAGGAAAGAGTAGGAAAAATGCTTTAAGATACAAGGACTTCTTGAAGTTTGCGTACTAATGGATGGAAATAGAAAACACTATCCTGAGTGAGGTAAGCCAGACCCAAAAAGAGGAACATGGGATGTACTC
>NC_022015.1:15358555-15366623 GCF_000317375.1 Microtus ochrogaster
TCAAGCATAGATAAGGGTTTTCTGAATAGGACTGCAGTTGCTCAGAAAATAGAGTGAATACTTGACAGGCTGGATCTGATAAAATTAGAAACCTTCTGGGCCGCCAAGAGGATGGTGAGTGAGTGGAGACCCTATCTCCAGGACAGGAGAAAACCTCTGACAAATACCTAATATCTAGAGTATACAAAGAACCAAAACCAAACAGCAAGAAAATAAACAACCCAGTATTGGCATATTTATGTATTAGCTGTAACAGTGCATGTGTATGTGCGTGCATGTGTGTGTGTGTGAGACTTATGTATTTCTGCATATCAGGTTACATCTGAACAGAAATAGTTTCACCTCTATAACCCCAGCTGGCTATCTTTCTCTTTCTATTTTTTACCTAAATTTTCTAGGTAGGACTTAAAGTTTTATATGAATGGAAGTAGAAAACCCCACTTGCTATGTCTGTCATGTTCCTAGTCCGAGGAAAGGCTTCCAGTCTTTTCTCATTCTGAATGGAGTTTACCTTTAACTCCCAGAATGAAGCCTGACTTGATCTTAGAGCATAACTCTGTTAAATGCTCCACTAAACTACTTGCTACTCTTATTAGGAACTTTTGCAACAGTACCCACCGGGGATATCATATTTATTTCTTTATGATATCTTTTCCTGGTTTGGGTATTAAGAAGAATTCTGGCCTCATAGGATTTGTTGGAACTATTCTTTCCTTTCCAATTTTTTCAGAATATATTGAGGAGGTTGGAACTCAGCTGTCTTTGATTTTTAAATCAAATATAATAAAGATAATAAAGATATCTGGTCTTGAATTGCTTTTTAATGGGCAGATTTTTTCTATTACCAGCTTAATCTTTTCATCAGTCACAGATCTACTGAGCCTTGATTTATGTTTGAATCTCAGTAGCATGTGAATTACTGAAATTTTGTTTATCATGTAGGACATCTTGTTTCCTATACAGATTACCACAGACCTTCCCCGCAATCTTCATTTTTATAAAATGAGAAGTGGTGCCCTTTCCCTAAGTTCTCATTAGGCTATTGAGCCCTCTTCCTTTTTAACATATGTAAAAATGTCTCAAGTTGGGTCTTCTCTAAGAAGCAAACTTTGATTTGTTGGCTTTTTCCTATTGTTTCTCTTTGCTCAATCTCTATTTTTTCTTTTCTTTGATAGCAGAGGTTTATTTTGTTCATTGAGTTACTTAAATGTAAGGTTAGGTTTACCCACAGCTTTTCTCAATTAAAAGTTTTTCTCTTAGCATTGTTTTACTACACCTGATACATTTTGATGTGTTATTTGGGTCTTTTAGTTCCCTTACAAATTCTTTGCCCCAATAGTCCTTGAAGAGTATGTTATTTCTACTGTATGCATAAATTCTGTGACTTTCTTGCTGTTACTAATTTCCAATTTTATTCCATCAAGATCTTAAGGAATATTTCATGTGTTTTTAATTTTTAAATTTTATTAAGACTTATTTTAGATCACATTACTTATAACATATCTTGAATAATTATCCCCATGTACTTGATACAATTATAAATTATCTATTACTAGACTGCACAGCTTTGTGAAGGTCTGTTAGGCTTGTTTATGCTGCAGTGTTGGTTAAGTGCACTGTTTATTGTTGAGATGTTGTCTACTGATATGCTCATTGTTGAAAGCAAAGCTTCAAATCCCCTGCTATTATTGTGGGGTCATTATTTTCTCCTTCAGGAGAAACACATATTTAGGATACATATTCAGGAACTTGGACCTTTTGCTGAGAAATTGCTCTCTTGGGTGTTGTGGACTGTATCTGCTCAGGGGAATAATCTCTATAGTTAGAAGAGCACAGGCTTAAAATCTTCTTTGAAGACCCTCTTCTAGTTTCCTGAGATATGACTGCTTCTAAATGTCTTAATTTCCCTAAAAATTTCATCTTGGCTCCTCCTTATGGTAGATGACCCTTCCTATCTTAGAGTATCTCCATCACCAACAATTGGCCTTCAAGGATGGTTCTTGTCTGTGATTGGCTGGTTTTGTGAATCCTATTTTGTAATAGGATTAGAGAAGGGATGGGGAGAGATGAGATGGGAGGGGAGAGGAGGAGAAGAGAGGAGAGGAACAAATTTCTAAACATTCCACCTGAGACTGTCCCACAAGCAGGTCTCCATCTACTGGTGCTCTTTCTCTGGTTGTAAGAGACTTACCTTGCACTTCATGAAGTTCTTGTTTTTTAGCCTTTAACATGATCTCAAGATTTTTGGTGAGATTCTGGGTCAAATCAGGATCTCCAGAAATTGAGAAGGGTACAATGGTCTCCCTGTACTGCTCCAAATCCATCACCCTGGCAGGTTCTCGAGCTGTTGAGAAGCTTATGCCTCTCATCATAAGATACATGAGACCCAGAAGCGCCAGCAACTGCAATAGCAGCAGTTTCCAGTTGCGCCAGGAGAACACTGCCCTTTTGATGAGCATGGCTCGGAACTGCTGGGCGTAGAGAATCCACTACAAGAGAGAGAAGGTGGCATTACAGTGGTCACAGATTTTGATGGAAGTCATTAGCATAAATGTCTTCAGTTGTGTGGTGACAGATGTACAGAAGGAAGAGTGGGGCTGGTAGACCAGATACTCCATCTTTTCTGAAGGCACCTAACTTCATTACTGTGGAAGTCCCCAGAGGGGAGTCACTGTCATTAATGTCACTGTTCATAGAGCCTCTGCAGAACAACATACCCATTCTCTTATGCTAAACACCATTTTTCAGCATTACGTTTTGCATCAAGTTTCTATGGCTACCTTTTAATATCTGGTCTGCAGGATTGCAGAGCACCAGGAAACAGAAGAATAACTTAGTTTATGATTACAATGTGCCCAGTATATTTTTACTTAACCTCTAAGTTCAAAGCAATCCCCCATAGTTAATTAGAAAATGTACATAAATATATAATTTTGTTTACTTTTCAAGCTTTGGGGGCAATGTGTAGTTGAGTATGGGTTTGTTTTTCAGTTAAATAATGGAACCCTTTGCTCTAAATACATACCTCTTCAGAAAAGGTACTTGAGAGTCAAATGAGAACATACTAAGCATACTGAAATTTTAAAATACAATTATTGTATTCTCCCCAACACACGGACATAACATGAGTCAGAGTGGGACAATATCCCTAGTCAACCAATGCGTTCTGAGTAGAAGAAACCACACTGGTGTTATCTTTGACCAGAAGTACAACAAAGTGTGGTGGGAGAACCCTTTGCTCCCATCATGGTCCCGAAAGGAAGAAGGCAACTTCTGCTTTTAGGATATTAGTTCATGTGTGTGTGTGTGTGTGTGTGTGTGTGTGTGTGTGTATATATATATATATATATATATATATATATATATATATATATATATACGTTTCTAGAATGAGAAAAATAAAAAATGTTTTAACACAGTGATCAGCCTTTCTGGACTGATCTGAAAACTCAGACTTCACCCTCAAAAACTTAAGAAAAACAGAAGAGCAACAGAAATGCCCCATAGTTTGTTTGCATACAAGGAAGAAAGAGAGAGAACAGGAGAGGAGGTGGCATAGGGTGGCATCTCACGTCAGACATTACACAGTGCACATGACTATACTCTGCTCCCTGAAACAGCCTCATCCACATTAACTGAGCTTGATCAAAGACAACCATCCAGTAAATGACAGCGAGGAATCACAACTTTGACTCAAAATTCTAGACACTCATTGTATATAATACCCTATTTCACAAGCTTCCAAATCCCATGGGGAAAACATAAGAAGTGTTTCTAGGAAACTTGGACAGATATATCCATGGTCTAAGGATCTCTGCTGCATGCCCATGCAAAAATTTTTAAGGAAGATAAATCAGGAGAGCAACACAACAATGTTAGACAGTGAGGCGACAGTCCAGTGCTGACACGGGGGTCCTGAGGCACAGCAGCACTCGAGTGAAATGTGAGTGAGGGCAGTGATTGTAATCGTTTGTACCAGCGTTCTTCAACTCGGAATGAATTGATACTTCTGAAAATGGAAGTAATCCCTATGAGGAAGATCAGCTATGAAAGTAAAATCTGGGCTGGCAAGATGACTTAGAGGCTAAACATGCATGCTGCACCACCTGCTGACCTGGGCAGGAGCTCCAGAACCCACAGGGTGCAAGGACAGCACTAACTCCACGTGTGGATGTGCACACGTGCACACCCACACATAATGAGTAAACACAAGGAATAAAAACAATTCAAATAGATCAGTTTTGCCCCTTCACTATTTCATAACTGAGTAAGAAAATTAAGTGAATTTCCTTATAAGGTTTTCCCTATGTGGATGGGATTGCTCTAAATACTCCAAAACTTTTCTGAATTCAGCCAATAAAATAAAATGTCATCTTTTATTCCTCCCAAACATACTAGCACTATATTCTTGGTGAAGGTGCTTACCCCAGTATTGAATGAAGAATTAGAATATCTTCTTGGATAATTTTTTCTATCAAAATTTCTGGGTACATTCATATTCTGGTTGTCTTGACTTGTGTTTTGGTCCTCTGTGGAAGTTGAATGGGCAGCCTCAGTATTCAGATTCAAGTCTTCCAGATTACTGACCCTACAAACAAACATACACACACATACACACACACACACAAACACATATGTGTCAATATATATTAAGAAATAACTTTTAACTATAATATTAGTTCCCTAACTCCTGCCCTTCAAAGAGACATTTTTTAAATGACTGTTCTACACAACACTAACATTAATGATGAGAAACATGCTTTGGGTGTGGGTGTGGGGGGAACATTGAATCTCAGTGGTCAAGAGATTGTCCAGTATGCCTGAGACCTGGGGGTTTAATATCCAGCTTCCCAAAACTGGTGAAAGGCTTTGTGTATGTCAGAAAAGCACTTGGCCACCAAACAACGGCCCCAGCTCCAAGGCACAAAATAAACAAAACATGAACAAAGTTCCAAGACCATGTATTTCTTGATTTTAGAGTAAAATGGTTATTAAATGCTCTACATTTTACAAAATTATATTAATAATTGCAGTTTTATTTTATATTTCTAATTCTATAGAAGTCTAATATATGTATGGATTACTTTATAAAACAAATGAATATATGGTCAATATGCTCTCTTTGGTTGATGGTTTCTATGTGAGAAGTGTATATGTGTGTTAATACAAAGGAGAAATGCTATACAGAATAACAGAAACCACAGTATAAGGAAATATTAAGGGATTCTGGGTCAAAATGGTACTTTAGAAGCTGCCTCCACATGACAGATGAACAAGCAGAATTGTGAGACCAAAGACTATTCCAAAGACAGGGCACTGGGAATCACAGAGAGCAAATGATGTCACCTAACATGGAGGCAGGGCACAGGTACTCACTTGAAAAAAACCTCATCCATGGTAGTCATGGAGACACCAAAGCCAATGATACCCAGCTCTTCTTGTCTTTTTTCTATTTCTGCGAAAAGTTCTGAAAACCTAAAAGATAACAGAGACAGCATTTGTAAAAACATACATACCCATGTACACAGGTGTGTGAACACATACATATGTATATATCTGTTCTGGGCTGATGTTAATGCATCACTGAAAAGCTTCTGATGTTGATGGGTTTCCATGTCCCTGGCAAATCACAATGTGGGGAAACAGAAGGAAGATACACCAGCAAGTGGTTACAGCAAACTGCTTCCTATTTCCCTGATAAACCACCATTAGCTTCCTTTATATATTGACTTTCTGCTTTCACTGCTATTTAGATCTAATTTACTTACTACATGTCATGGCTTCTGTGAAACACTAAAGTGAACAGGATAAATATTTGTAAACTAATAAAAAGATATCTAAAACAGAAATAAAAATAATTAGTCCCAGAAGTTAGAGACCAGATGGAAAGTGCCCTTCCCAAACCAGGGAAGTCTTCAGCAATCTTGAACACAGGTGGCTGATGGTGCAAGACTAGGTTCTCTAAAATGTCTTAGATCCTCATTCTTTAAAATCCACTTGCTCCGGGAAATCTTCCATTCTTGAAAGCCTCCGCTGTGCTCTAAGGACTTGCATGGCCACAGGACACAAAATCCATTGTGTAAACCTCAGACAAGTTTCTTATATTTTGAATCAAAGTTGGATACAAACTCCTTTCTCTCAACATCAGAAATAAGGGTAAGTTTTATACATTATTTTAATGTATTTTTCAAGATAGTGATAAGTATGCATATGCTAGTGATAAGTATGCCTATGCACACATTAACAAATGCACAGTGTAGCTTCAAGGTTGTACTAGAAACCCAGCAGTTAGAACTGGTTCATCCTGTGCAGAGATAGGATGAATTTTTAAACCCTTTAATTCAATTCATTCATTCATGTAATGAAAAGCCTCTGGGTATGTGGACGTGTGCGTATTATCAACAATATTCCAGTTTTTACATAGGTGATTTCAAAATAAAATACAATGCTAAGAAAAGACTGTCTATACATATACATGTTAACTACCAAACTCAAAAATAGAAAAAGTCAGAAAAAAACCACAAAAATTACAAATGTCATTTTTATTATTATCATATTTTGGTCTTTTCACAGAAATAGGAAAAACTATTCGAAACTTCTCAGGGAAGCATAAAAATTCCAAATACTGAAAAGGACCCGAGCAAAAGACTCAGCTGGACACACAATATAACATAACTCCAAAATCTAATAGAAAACTGTAGTCACCAAAACAGACTATCACAGCCTGAGAGGCCAGCAGAACAGGGCTCAAAAGGAATTCACAGAGTTGGCATGCACTATGACTTTTATCTGAGGGGTTAGGGAAAAGGACACTCATGCACTCTTGATGGTTTCCTTCAGACTTTTTCTTAATTCTTCTTTTGCATTCTCTACTCTTTATTTTCCTGGTGATCTCTCTCACTCATTCTTGATGCTTTTCTTCTAACTCATACTTACTCTATTTTTATCCTTCCCCATACAGCTTATATATCCCAGGCAAAATCTTTCAAGCAATATAAAAATTACAATGTGGTTACATTCTGTTTTTCAAGTAAATGATTACAACAAATACAAGTTTAAAAAAACGGCATGTATTCCATGTCCCTTACATGATTAAACATTTTACAGGTGAAAACAAATTATCCCAAGAACCCACATACATTCATATCCAAGCTATTTGTTATAGATTGACAGTGTATCAAGCAAGGTGTTCTTTTACTGGCAGGCTCCAAAGAAAGGACCAGTCACTTTATTTCTTATCTTGAGACGTGATCTTATAAGGAATCTTAAAGAAATCACAAAACTAAACTTTTATACATGAGAAACAATCAGTCAGCTTTAAATCTTTAGGGCACAGACCCACTCATCGATAGTTTATGTCAGAAGGTTAAGGGCAGAAATGGGTCTAAGGAATTAATCATCACCTTTGGTCATCAGTGAATCCTAGCAAGAAAGGCATGCAGATAATGACGATTGGGCTGCTTTGTTCTTCCTCATCCAACTCTGTGCCTTTCTAAAACTTCAGATTTTCTTGTTGGGTTTTTCACCTTCAAACTATTTGACAAAAACATCTTAGTCTAAGTTATTTTCAAAACTTTGTTTTGGTTAGGATATACTCTGAAACCTGTGAACACATCTCCAAACATTAAGATTAGAAGAATTTAAACTAGCTGGGCTGCTGGGACTCAACTGTTCTTCTAAATCATTAACCTAAGCCACAGTCTCTTACAGCTCCTCAGTGGAAACTCATGTGTTCTAGCTGCGGGACACTTCCTTGTTTTATTTTTTCTCATCAAAACTCTAAAGTAGCATTATTATTATTGTCAATTAGACAGTACAGATTAGGAAGAAATCATCTTCATAATAATCCACAGATAAAAATGCCCTGTAGAAGAGGATGTATCCATGAGATAAACATGCTGTATTATAGGCGGTGAAGATTTCCCACACCCATTCACACCATGCCAGATACCAGAGACAGATAGCAACAGCAAGCGGTTTGGATGCTCAACTTACTAAACCTGGATGGAGGTGGGCGGTCCTTGGACTTCCCACAGGTCAGGGAGCCCTGATGGCTCTACGGGCTGAT
>NC_022015.1:15366723-15368885 GCF_000317375.1 Microtus ochrogaster
AAAAAAAAAACATGTAAAGGCACAGCAGAAGCAAAAGACATTCTGTGGTCTGTGGGGCAATATTATACAGGCCCCACATTGTATGGTGGCCAAACTCATAGACCAGTTCATACCTGGCCACACACATAGCCTTCCAGATAGGATGCCGCCATCCTAAAAGGATCAGGATATGCTAATATTGTTCTGCTCCTTCTTTGTAATTTGGAGGATGCCTGGGATAGAGATGTTAATTCTGCCTACATGACAGAGCTAGCATACAGAGCACGAAGATAGGAAGACGTGACAAAATGGGCATAGAATAGGTGTGGACGTGACCTCAGACATCCGCCTAGTTACCCAGCAAACAGAATGCTAATGAATTTCCCCCTCAGTTTATGTTTTGGTATAAAGGCTGTTTGGAGAATAAACACGAGGAATTTTCAGGATGTGAACTCAGGATTTCATAATGGATCACTGAGAATCTCCCTCCTGATAAAGCCATGTGAGTTGTCTCAATTACTCCCACACCTCCCCTCTGGTCCAGAGAAATAATTTATGGTCCGGGCTGGCACCAGACCACGACAGGGGTCTGCAGTCTCGGGGTCTTTCCTATCCTAGATTTGCCCACCAGGGATTTGCTTGGTAGGCTGACACCCTGAAGTCAATTGCCATCTGCTGCTCCGCTGACATGTCTACCAGCAACAGATACTGAGCCATGTGACAGGAACAAACCCACACAGCTGACAGGCGATACTTAACGGTGCCCCACAAAGACAAAAACGGTGCCAGGAAAGCAGTTACTCACACGCAGAAGAATTAAACCAAACCTTATCTTATATTGTATGGAACATAATTAGCCTACAATGCCAATAAGGGCTGAATAATAAGATTTTCTTTCAAAAAACAAAAATCACCGCAAATGGATTATATCGAACATAAAATCTGAAAACTGTAAAACAAGCAGAAGGAACCAGAGTAGGACATGCATGATGCTGATCTGAACACGTATTTCTTCTTACATAGAATTCAAAAGCATAGCCAACAAGATCACTTATTTTAAAAAAGAGGGATTATATCTAGCTAACAACTTTCTAAATTAATGCTAGAATGAAGTGAAAGACCTGGATAAATCCAGACCCCTCTAGCAGGAAGAAAAGAGCCAAAAATCTAGGCTAGCCGGTTCAGTGACTCTGTTCCAGGAACTGGCTGACCACAAAGTCAGATTATAATCTTGAGAACAAGCTTGGGAAACGGGGAGTTACCCCCTTGTGATGATCACTGGGATTTTTGCAATTTTCCAATGACGCCCTCCCTAACCCCTTTGGGTTGTGGTTTCGTACCCTAGATACCCTTTCTCCCAGCTACTTGGGGTCAAACTCTCTACCCCTGCATGGGAAATGAGTTTCAGCCCCAGCGTGCTGGTTCCTGTCAATAAACCTCATGTGATTTCAGCAAGGACGGTCTCTCATGAGTTCCTAGTGTGTGTGTGTGTGGGGGGGTGTCATGTTATCCCAAGACTTGAGTGAGAGTCTCTCCACTCCAGGGGTCTTTCAGAAGAGACAGCTCATATTTTGGGGTAAATATTTGAAGTAGAAGGGACTCAATTATGAAGGAAACAAACAATCCAATCAAAGTGGAACTCATAGATACTTCTCAAAGGAAGATTTGCAAATTTTTAACATAACCAAAACCCAAGGAAATAAAAATTAAAAACACAGCAAATATCAGACCTGTTAGAACAGCTATTAAGAGAGACAAAGTACATTCTGGAGACATTAGAGTGATGGTGACTCTTAACCACTTGTCCTTGGTACAGCAGTACTCACAGGGAAGATTCCAGAAAACTAAAAGTAAAATGTTGTATGATCCAGCCACCACCTCCTGGTTATAGAGCTAAATAAACAGATCAGCATCTCTAAATGCCTTCATTTATCACAGCATAAATCAAGAGTATCTGAGATACAGGAGAGACATGGTTAAAAAATGCCCTACACTGTGTAAGTGCACAGTGCAGCACCATATGACCTTTAAGACGAGAAGAGGGTCATTCTTCATCCATTCTTCCATTGAAGGGCATCTAGGTTGTCGTGAATTTTGCATGCAAATGGATGGAAATAGAAAACACTATCCTGAGTGAGGTAACCCAGACCCAAAAAGATGAACATGGGATGTACTCACTCATA
>NC_022015.1:15369765-15400269 GCF_000317375.1 Microtus ochrogaster
GGGAGGAGGCGGAAATTTTTTTCAACTAAATAAATAAATAAATAAATAAATAAATAAATAAATAAATAAATAAATAAATGAGGGTCATTATCCATTTCAGCCGACATATGTCTAGGAGACACTATCATCCGTGAAAAAACACAGACACAGAAAGGCAAATGGCACATGATTTCCTGTATATAAAGGTCTACAATTTAGAACTCACAGAAGTAGAAAGCACAATGGAGGTATCAGAGCCTTGTGGGAGTGGGGTGGGGATGAGGCTGTTGATCAAAAAGTACAAACTCCCAGTTAGATAGGAGCAATACACATCACTGATCCTAGCACAGAATGGCAATTATAAATTTCATGTGTTGTACACTTTAACATGCTTTTTCTGCAAAAATAAGTATATGAGGTAATGCATTTATTATTTGATCATTCTGTAACATAAGCATTTATCAAAGCTTCACAATGTACCTTAGACATTATATATTATACATATAAATTATATATTATATATGTGTACTAAAAATCATAAGAAAACATTAAGAACCCCCCTTTTTTGTTTTTTTTTTTTTTGAGACAGGGTTTCCCTGTGTTAACAGTCCTAGCTGTCCTGGAACTAGCTCTTGTAGACAAGGCTGGCCTCGAACTCCCAGGGATTCATCTGCCTCTGCGTCCTGAGTGTTGGGATTAAAGATGTGCACCGCCACTGCCCAGCCAAGCAACCTTTTTATAGAGCAATATAAATTCACTTGTCTCTACTCAGCAAGAAAAAGAAACATCATTATAGTGCCCTATCTTATCATTAAGTAATCCCAGTTTCAATGCTTGCTCATAAAGGTCTATGGACACTACCTTTGTGGCTTTCTTCTGTATAATTAGTGACAACTTAGAAAGCAAATGCTCTTACTAGTATGTCTCGAAAGGCAAGTAGCAAGGATCTATTTGCCAAGTCTGAGGAAGCAGAGAAAGGTCACTGCAGTTTCTAATGACCCAATGGTCGCTGTGCAGCCTTTCTGGATCCTTACCTGTGTGTGTACTCTTTTGGCAGGATAAATGACAATTCAGCTGCAACATTCATCTCCATCTCAGCAGTTGGTATGTAATTCTTAATCAACTCGGAAATTTTTTCAACATCACATTCAAGAGTCTTCACCATGACTAGGTGATATCCCACACCTGAAAGTTTCCATTTGGATGATCAAACACAGGGCCTTAACTCCTTGACAAGCATGTGCTCTACCACTGAGCTATATCTCCAACACTCTTTTTATTCTGTAAATTGTACTTAGTTATGTGTGAGGTGTATGGGGCTATGGAATGTTGTGTGTGAACATATGGAGATGTTCCAGGTGTCTTTGTCAACCGGGCCTCCATATTCTTATTTTTTTGAAAAAGGGTCTCTCACTGAACCTAGAAGTCCCCAGTTTGGCTAGACTGCCTGGTCAGAAAGGTGCAGGGATCCTCCTGTCTCCCTCCATCCTCCCATCACCGCAGTCACAGGGGCAGACCATCATGCCCTGCCTTTTACTGGAGACCCCAACTCAGATCCTCACGCTTGCGTGGCACCAGCTCTACCCACTGAACAGCTCCCTAGGTCCTCTGCACTTCTGGAGACAACATCCCCCTAAATTGCCAAGGCTGGATTAGAATTCACTGTGTAACCCAAGCAGTCCTTCAACTCACAATTCTCCTGCCTCGGCCTCTTGGATTGCTAGAATTACAGGCCTGTATCACTAGGCCTGGAAATAATTTAGTCTTACTAATCAGACTGCATACTCACTCAAGTCAAGGCTATTTGATCCTACTTTTCATCTATTTCTTGTCCATTAAGTTCTGATTGATGCGGTGCTGCATTTGAGGAATAGTTCATGAACACTAACTAGAAAGGGTTTAGCTCACACAGCAGGGATTTGGTACCAATGTTCAAATGAGAAAACAATGTCAAATATCAGTGTGGTCATTGACTTTCTTCCCTATCAATCAATGTCCCTATGACAAATTATCAGTTATTATCAGCCATGTGAAAGAAATAAATATAATGATTATGTTCATTGGTTCAATAAGGAGCATCTTCCAAGTCAGAATATGCTTATTGGGTCAGAATGGAAAAAATTGAATAGATAGGTGATGTATGAGTTATATCCAGAAACGAGGACCAAAATACTTAATATCTAATGCAATAGAACTTAGGTCTTTTTAGAGAAAACAAAAAGAGAATGAAATTGACGTTGGAAATGTTTTTTGAGACAGGGTCTCCCTATGTAGAGCTTCCAACTCATTGTTCTACCCTGCCTCAGCCTACCATGCACAGTCACAGGCACACACCACCATGCCTAGCTAAGAGGACGTCACTACAGCACCAGTATCCAAAGATTCAAATAGACGGACCATATAATTTCTTCAGGAAAAGTGAAGAGCCACAGCACTTCAGGGTCCCCATGACTAGGATGGCAATGCGGTCACCAAGCACATCAGCTTCGTCCATGTGGTGTGTGGTCAGCAAGATGGTACGGTTCTCTTTATATTGCTGAAGTAAGTCCCAGGTGGCCCTCCTTGAGACTGGATCCATGCCAGATGTTGGCTCATCGAGTATCACCACCTAGAGACAAGGATAAGTAACCGTGGCTCTATTTACTGTGCGCTTACTGGATAACCCACTGTACATAAGGGCCATATTTAAGCAAAGATACAGACTTTAGCCTACCCTAGGATGGAGAACTGATAAATTATGGACTGTCACACCTATGACCACATTATGTAAGCTACATTAATAATAGGAAGCCCCTCTCCTTACATTTGGGAGAGCTGAATTTGTGCCTGCTTTTGTGTTTGAATCTGGAGGAGTAAAGACCTATTTTAAGTTTATTTCTTACTGTGTGTTTACATGTGTGGATGTCAGAGATTGATGTCCAATGTCTTCTTTAATCACTCTGCATCTTCTCTTTTGAGACAGGGTCTCACACCGAACCCAGAAGCCATCGATGAGCTGGGCTGGTTGGACAGCAAGCTCTGGGGATCTGCTTGTCTCCATGACATAATCTCTGCTTTAAGATTATAGACACCCACAAGCATGCCTGGTTCTTACCTGGGTGCTGGGGATCTGGAGGCAGATCTCCACGTGCTCCACAGGGACTTTGGAACCATCTTGCCAGCCCCACAGGAACCCGTTCTAACTGTTATTTACCTTGGTGTCCCCTATAAGAGCTATGATGATTGAGAGTTTGCGCTTCATCCCTCCACTCAGATTCTTGGACATTGTATCACTTTTATGCAGCAGGTCAAAAGCAGTGAGCATCCTATGAATTTCTCTGGTTCTTTTATTTGAAGGCATTCCTTTTATCTAAAAAGAAGAATCAATGTTTATATAGTGGTTTTAACTTTGTGCTTAGAACATTCTTACATTAGGACTTTAACAGAGCCGTCTGCATACGCTTGTCCTTCTTGTTGCCTCTAGCAGGAACTTTTGATGAAGGCAGAGCTGCAGGTCCTTGCTCACACTGCCTGGAGGATGTGAAGAGTGCAGAAAAAAAGTGCTCACCACACAGTAGAAATCAAGGTGTTCTGACACAGTCAGCATCGGGAACAACAGGTCATCCTGGGGACACAAGCCCAAGCTTTTCCTAACTTCAACCATGTCCATTGAGATGTCATATCCACCAATGTAGACCTTTCCTCTGGTAGGAAGATACAAACCTGCAATTAAGCAAAGACATGGCAGGGCTTAGCGTCAGCAAGGGCGCATGACATGCTTTGCTGCTCCCTAGAGCCGAGCCTACAGAGTCTATAGATCATGCAAAAGCAATAATGTCTCCCACAGAGATACACAGTGTCAATGGCCATGATCTGACAATGATGGAGAAAGAACTTACTTTTCCTTTTTGTTTAATTTTATATCTTTATTGAAAATAGTTTGGTTTTGGAATTAAGATGTAATTACAGCATTTTCTCCCTTCCCCCAACCCCTCCCATTTACCTCCCTTTACTCTCAATTTTGTGACCTCTTTTTTAATTGCTGATAAGTAGGTATATATGTATTTCAGATATGTAAATACAACCTTCACAGTCTATATAATGTATAGCCAATTAGGAGGTTCTTCCCTGAGGACTCTCTCTCTCTCTCTCTCTCTCTCTCTCTCTCTCTCTCTCTCTCTCTCTCTCTCTCTCTCTCCATCCCTTAGTTGCCTGAAGTTCTCTGTGGATGGTTGGGACCCTGTGAGAACTAGTATCCTCCTTACTTGGGTCTTTTTTGGGAAGTCATGTCATTGAGATTTCATGGGTGTAGTTTCCATGACATTTCTAGGAGACACAATTCAGAGTAGACTTCATATCCCTCTGGCTCTTACAATCTTTCCACACTTTCTTCCTTGATGCTCCCCAAGCCTTAGGTGCAGGGGGTGTGTTGTAGATGTATCAGCTGAGCTAGGCACCACACACTTGTTTTCTGAATTTTGGTCAGTTGTAATTTTCTGCAATGGTCTCCATCTATTGAAGTTTCTTGATAAGGGAAGAGGTCTATAGTTATAAGAGTAAATATTTATAATATAGTCAAGGATTATAAAGGTTTAGTAAAGCTGTGGTGTAACTGCCCTCCAAGATCCATCACCTCACTAGCCCTGGGTAGTTGACCAGGTTCCAGTAACAGGCATGCCATCCTTCTTGTTGAGCAGGCCTTAAGTCCAATTAGTGAGCTGTGGTTATTGCTGAGGCATACATGCCACTACTGCACCCTTAGGGTTACCTTGCCATGTGGGTCATTGCTGTACAGAGGTGCCACAGTTAGACAGGGCTGTTGATTGCTTTCCCCTGTGGAAGGTTGCACGGAACCTTCTGTTACCATGATAGCTGGTCCTCAGGGAGGATGCTTTCAGGGGAAATCCAGGTCAGATCCGCAGAATCCTATGTCTGAAGTATATGGTGTCATCAGGAATAGAGATTTACCTTCAAGCCCTAGAATGAAGACCAATGGCAACAGCAATGGCCTATGGAGTTTAGGGAGTCTCTTAGATTTGCCCAAACAATCTGGAAAGGGGCTTCTCATATCTGGTATTGGGGTTTCTGTCACACAGTCTATGGCTCCTGTGGGGAGCACTGTCAGCCCAGATGGGAAATTTTTATTTAAACTATATATGTATACCTTTAGACTTGTATTATACGTAATTTTAAGTAATTAGAAACAATACAATTCTTTGTGGGGTTGTTTTCAGACATGTTCACTGTTAGTTTGCACTCTTCCTCTCCTGTATTGATCTCGTCTCACCTCCATTTTCATTTCTCCCTTCAAATCACTTGCACGCTGATATTCTCCTCTCTGTCGCCACTCCTGCAGTGCCCCTTTTGCTTTCCTGGTACCTGCAGTTACTCCAGGGTATTTACCCACACCTGAAGATTTGCAGCTAGGAGCCGCAGATGAGAGACATCACTCTAGTTGTCTTTCTGGGTCTTTGTTACCTCACTCAGTACAGTGCAACGTTCATGATTTCAGGGTTTTTTGGTGTGCTGTTTTTACAGCTGAGTAGTATTCCATAGTGTATAGGTACCGGATTTTCATTATCCATTCATCAGTTGAAGGATATTTAGGTTGTTCCTATTTCCTAGCTATTGTGATTAAAGCAGCAATAAACATGACTGTGCAACTATATTTGGAGTAGAATATTGAGTCCTTGGAGGCATATACCAAGGGGTTAAATAACTGGGCCAGACAATGCACTCATGTTTAGCCTTTGGAGAATTCTCTGATTTTATAGAGCCCGAAGCAATTTGCAATATCCAATTAACAGACTTGAAGACTAATTGCATATTAGTCTTCTTTCAAATGTTTAGCTGGAAAAGATTCTTTTCCACTCTATGGGCATCCTTCTCACTTGAGCTTCTTCCTTTTATATACAGAAGCATTTTCGTTTTACAATGTCCCATTTATCAGTTGTTGCCCTTAATTCCAGGGCAAATGGAGTCCTATTTAGAAAGTCCTTTTCTAGACCTGCATCATATAGACCTGTCAAAGACCTTCCACCAGCTTCATGTTTCACATTAAGGTGGTTGATTTGGAGTCAGCTTTTGTGTTTGGTGATAGGTGATGGCTCTAGTTACATTCTTCTTCATGTGGACATACACTTTTCTAAGCACCATTCACTGAAGATGCTTTCTTTTGTCTAACATGTTTTTGCAACTTTGTCAAATATCAGATGGCTGTATCTACTTGTACTCATGTTTTTTGAATCTTCAGTTTTGTTCACTTTCAAATTTGTTCACATGAACTCACAAAAACACATGTCTGCTTTTGTGCCAGTACCATGTTGTCTTTATTCCTATGGCTCTGTAATCTATCTTCACGTCTAGAATGTAAATCTCTCCAGCACTGTTCGTTTTACTCAGAATTATTTTAGTTATCCAGATTTTTTTGTGCTTCCATGCAAATCTTAGGATAGTTTTTTCTATTTCTTTGAAGAATGAGATGGGAATTTTAAATGACATTATATTGAATCTGAAAATGGCTTTGGTAGAATGGCCATTTTCACAAAATTAATTCCATCAGTCCATGAGCCTGTGATGTCTCTCCATTTTCTAGTGTCTTTATCTCTTTATTCCAAGGTTTAAGATTGTCTCTGTAGATGGCTGTCACCTCCTTGCTCAAGTTTACTCATTGCTATTTATTGTAAATCAGAGTGTGTCCATGATCTCCTACTCATTGTTGGGGCACAGGAAAGCTATCCATTTGTGTGTGTGTTGAGTCTGTGTCTACCATGTTATTGAAATTGTTCACTGATTTTTAGAATTTTTCTGGTAAAATTTTTGAAATCTCTTATGTATATTATCATCTGTAAATAGACACAGTTTGACTCCTTTTCCCCTGTTTTTATCTGTCTAATTCACTTCTCTTTCCTTATTTCTCTGACTAGTGCTTTGAGCACAATATTGAAAAGTTAGAATAATTGAAAGTCTGTCTTGTTCCTGACTTCAGTGAGATTGATTTAATTGTTTTTCATTTGGAATGATGTTAGTTGTAGATTTCTCATCTACAGCTTTTTAAAATTTATTTTACTGAGCTCTACATTTTTCTCTGTTCCCCTCCCTGCCTCTCTCCTCCCCTTCAGCCCTCCCCCAAGATCTTCATGCTCCCATTTTACTCAGGAGATCTTGTCTTTTTCTACTTCCCATGTAGATTAGATCTATGTATGTCTCTCTTAGGGTCCTCATTGTTGTCTAGGTTCTCTGGGATTGTGATTTGTTCACTTGTTTTCTTTATGTTTAAAAACCACTTATGAATGAGTTCACACGATAACTGTCTTTCTAGGTCTGGGTTACCTCACTCAATATGATGTCTTCTAGCTCCATCCATTTTCCTGCAAAATTCAAGATGTCGTTATTTTTTCTCTGCTGTGTAGTACTCCATTGTGTAAATGTATCACATTTTCCTTATCCATTCTTCGGTCGAGGGGCATTTAAGCTTTTTCCAGGTTCTAGCTATGACAAACAATACTTCTATGAACATAATTGAGCACATGTCCTTGTGGCACGATTGAGCATCCTTTGGATATATACCCAAAAATGGTATTATTACTGGGTCTTGAGGAAGGCTATTTCCTAATTTTCTGAGAAATCACCACACTGACATCCAAAGGGGCTATACCAGCTTGCACTTCCACCAGCAATGCAGAAGTGTTCCCTTTAGCCCACAACCTCTCCAGCCTAAGTTCTCATCAGTGTTTTTGATCTTGGCCATTCTTACAGGTGTAAGATGGAATTTCAGAGTTGTTTTGATTTGCATTTCTCTGATGACTAAGGATGTTGAACATTTTCTTAAATGTCTTTCACCCATTTTAGATTCCTCTGTTGAGAGTTCTCTGTTTAGGTCTGTACTCCATTTTTTTATTAGATTATTTGTTCTTTTGATGACCAATTTCTTGAGCTTTTTGTATATTTTGGAGATCGGTCCTCTGTGTGATGTGGGTTAGTGAAGATCTTTTCCCATTCTGTAGGCTGTAGTTTTGCCTTGTTGACCATGTCCTTTGCTTTACAGAAGCTTTTCAGTTTCAGGAGGTCCCATTTATTAACTGTTTCTCTCAGTGTCTGTGCTGCTGGGGTTACATTTACAGCTGTTATTATGTTAAGATGTGTTCTCTCTAGTCCTAGTCTCTCTAGGATTTTATCTGAAGCTGTGTTGAATTTTGCTGAAAGTTTATTCTGCAGCTACTGAGATGATTATGCAATTTTGGTCTTTAAGTCCATTTATGAAGTTTATTATATTTATTGACTTGTATATGCTGAACTACCCCCAAATCTCTAGGCTAAATTCAACTTGGTCATGCTGTACAATATTTTTTATGTATATGTGTATTTGGTCTGCAAGCATTTTATTGGGTATTTTAAATTTTATGTTAAGCAAGGATATTGGTCTGGGGCTTTTGTTTTTGTTCGCTGTTGTGTCTTTACTTGATTTGGATATTACAGTAATATTTCTTTCGTAGAGCCAGTTTGAGAGTGCTCCTTCTGTTTCTAATTTTTAAAATAGTTTAAGAAAGATTGGATGTAAATTTTCTTTGAAAGCCTAATAGAATTCTTCTGTGAACCTATCCTAAACTTTTTCTTTTCTTTTTAAGCTGGAGGGCTTTGAATTACTCTCTCAATCTCCTCATTTGCTTTCAGTCTGTTTACATTGTCGACTTCTTCCTGATTTAATTTTGATGGATTGACTTAATCTAGAAAGTTGTCCTTTTTTAAAAAGACTTTACAACTTAATAGAGTACAGGTTTTTCAAATATCCTGTTATGATATTCTGTATTCTGTGGAGTCTGTTGTGATGTTTCCTTGCGCATTTCTGATTCTGTTCATTGGGTTCTCTAATTCTTTTATAATTGGGCAATATCCTGCCAATCTTATTTATTTTTTCAGGGAATCAGATTTTAGGCTTATTTATTTTTTGTATTATTTATTTTGTTTCATTGATTTTGACTCAGACTTTATTAATTCCTGCTGTCTACTGAGTTTGGGTTTGGTTTGCTCTTGTTTTTGAACTTTTGAGTTGCATAACTAAGCCATTTATTTAAGAGAAGTACTCAGTAAATGTTACCTTTCCTGGGAAAGCTGGGGTATAGGTCAGTTGTACCTTTAGGATGCAGGTACAGCCACCAGGAACCTGGAACGTTACATCATTGGTAAATGTAGATAACGTCTACTTACATTTTTATAGGAAGTAGATTCAAAAGATCCTGATCGAGACCAAATAGAAAGTAGTCTAAACATGTTTCTTTTCCAGCTCTGTATTTATCATATCATATGATTATTCAATTAATTTATCTTTTTAAGTTTAAATTTATTTTTTAACACATAAAACATAACATTGTCTGCATTAGTTAATGGTGAGCCATGTGATCCTCCAAATGCATGAATGAATGCATTATATAATGCTGGAAGCTTTCAGAATCCTCTCCTCCAGAATTTTTAACATATGGGAACTACTGCGATCAATACAGGTGCTTTCTTTCTGTACAATAACACACTAGAACTTCTTATTCTTAATTCAGTAACCATTAATCCAATGTCTCCATCCATCCCTTCCCATTGTTCTCCACACTCACGTAATCACAATTCTACTCTCAACTTCTAAAGTAACAATTTTTATTCCATATGCAAATTTAACTGTACAGTTTTTGTCTTGTCTTTCTGTGTTTCATTTGATTTTTCCATTTCTGTCTACATTGTCACAAAAGACAGAGCTTCCATTCTTTTTATGGCTAAATAGTATTCCATTTTGTATCATATTTTCTTTATCTATTCACTGACTGATAAAACTCTAAGTTGCTTCTTTTCCTTGGCTATATCCATCCAGACTCTCCCCCAAAGATATCTCCACATAACCAATACAGCGTGAGTCTGAAAATAATAACCTTCCCTGCAGGAAATCTACAAAGTTCTCCTTCGAAGTAAAAGGAAAGATCATGTGACAGTCATTCAAATCCTCACACAATGGCTACATATCAGTCAAGTCCACTGGTGCTGAAATCATACTGGTGACACTCAGTGGCTGGAAAGATGGGACATTAATCAGAAAGTGACAGCTGAGAGTTAGAGGCTTCCTTTAGGGCAACTGCTGCACAACAGTATGAGTGTACCAAAGCCACTTAACTGTATGCTTGAAATGGTGACTTCCGCCAAACTTACCTAAAAAAAAATACCACCATTTAGAGAAGTTAACAAATCATGATCCTCACCTCAAATAATTCAGATCTAATGATGGAAGTAAAGGAATGAACAAAGGTGACATGTGGTTAATAAGCCCTGCATGCGTCTGCTGAGCACTCTGTGAGGGACCATTCTTGTCACTGGGGCACACTGGTTACCAAACAGGCTAGAGTTAACAGTTATCAGTGAGGAGATGTGGAGACCATCTTAGAGCTGGGCTTTCATAGATGAGTAGAAAAATCTAAAGTGTGAGGAGAGGCATGACCAGTTAAAGGAATTTGTAAGGATATGGACACAAAGAGGTGCCTCTTGCATCCAGTCAACAAGTGTATTTGCTTCATGTCTGGTGTAACAAATTATCACAGACTTGGTGGCTAAAGCCAGATTTATTTAGGTTTAGAAGCCTAAAGTCAATGATGCTAGGCCATAAAGATCTTTAGAAAAGCATGCCTCCAATAGAAGCTCAAGAAGAAACTGGTCTGTTGTTGGTTTTTATTTTTCTTTTTGGGGACCCATCACCAAGCTCCCAAATAAACATATGAAGTTTTATTCTTATTTATAAATGCCCAGGCATAGCATGATTTGTTTCTTCCTAGCTTTTCTTAAATTAAACTATCCCACCTTCTTTTTGCCTCTGGGTTTCTACCTTTCTCCACACTATTTCACTTTCTTTACTTCTTACTCCATGGCTGGGTGGGTGGCTGGGTGGCAGCCCCTGGTGTCTTCCTCTCCTTTCCTTCTCTAACTCCTTCCTCCTCTCCTTCTTTTCTATTTATTCTCTATGCCTGGTAGTCCCACACATTTCTCTCTGTGGCCTAGCTATTGGCCATTCAGCTCTCTTAAAATACAGGTGTTTTAGGCTTCACAGCTTCACAGAGCTAAACAAATGCAACATGAAAAATGCAATGCATCTTTACATCATTAAACACATATTCCACAGCATAAATGAATGTAACACATCCATTACAAATAATATTCCACCACACTGGCCCCTTGGTTTAACAATGCTGCAGTGGCTTGTGGCGGTGTTGGCCCCTCTTCCACCGCCACCGTTGCACCGCCAGCTCTCTTGTGCATCCTCTTCCACTCTACCTCGCCCTCACAAAGCACTAGCCACTGCATTGTCCTTAAGGACATTTGAAAATCTCTGCCTTAGAAAGCAACGGGGACGGGTTCTGGGACAAAGATAAATCTTTGTGCACACTTGTCATGTACATGTAACACATGAGTGTGTTCCAAAACAGCAGATACAGGCACATTCGGTGAGTGGTAGGCAGTCCGGCCCTGCTGTCAACCATGACAGTGATTCCTTCACAGCCATGTGATACTAGTTCAGAAAGAGTGCCCTTAAGCAGGGGTTTTCCAACTGAGGTTCAGGGGAGATTCGACAACATTCAGTCTGCCTCAGTCACTGTTACAGAAGCCCGACTCACCTGGCATGCGCTAGAGATTTCAGGCCTGGTCTGTTCTTTCTGCCATTCCTCATTCTTTTCCTCTTCTCTGGTCACGTGGCAGTCTCCTGCTCTTGTCCCCAGGCTCTGTATGTCCTTTTAATGCACCTCACTCTTTCTGTTTATGGTTTTTGCCATCTTTCCCCAGACTCAGATTTCATTCCCACCAAACCACCTCCCTAAGCAGGAATTAGTCAAGATTGCCAGGGTAGAACCATCCCTTTGAGATCTATCTGTTTCTCAAGCCACATTATAAAACCTCTGTCTACACATCTGTTATGAGCATGGAAACAGATTTCTCTGAATGAATAAATAAAGGGGCATATATAGTGTAGATAGAACAGGAAATTTATAGAATAAGAATAAATGCAATGTGGTGTAATATAAAAGCATTTTTTCTTGTGTGTGGTGTGGAAAATTACTATGGTGAAATATTAAGAGAACATTTGCCCGCTTGAAGGCTGCCACACCCATCTGGCCCTGCCAAATGGGGGGGGGCTGCACCCAGCAACCGTGGTAACGAAATAATCTTGCCACACAAGAGGGACCCCCACCCTTCTGTGGCCAGTCGATACTGATAACCTAGGACATCTGGTTATCGGAAGGATCAAACGAGGGGCAGTTTTGAATGGCATAAAAGAGAGGGCTGAAACAGGATGGTTATCTCATTTCTCACAATGGCTCTGGCATCAGGCCTCCATGGAAAGAGAGATCCTCCAAGCCTGCCTCCTAAAAGCAGCAATATTAAATGCCTTGCCTAAACATTTAATGCTCTGTCTCCCAAGTACAGAGCTTCATCTCCCGAAAACAGACATTTAATGCCTTGCATCCCGAATGCAAAGCCTCATTCCCTGAGAGTGGACATTGAAGGTCTGTCTCCCAAGAACAGACAAGATACTCTCTGCCTTTCAGAACGCTTTGCCATCCCAAGAGTAAAGCTTCGTCCTCGGACTCAAAAGCAGACAGAATCTCGAGAGTAGAGAACTAAAAGCCTTGTCTCCCGAGACTCGGTCACCCGAAAAGCCGAGTCCAAAGGCCCTACATTCTGAGACAGACTAGCACCAGGCCATAGACTACATGGTCAAGGATTAATCCAGCACCCGATACCAGCCTGGAACAGGACATCGGAACCTTATCTCCTGAGTGCAGACTATGGGATCAAGAGTCAATCCTCGCTATCCAGCCCCCAGTGTGGACAAGAGCCCAGCCTGAAGAAATTCAAAAAGCCCTTTTTTAAGCTGGGGAATACCAGGTCGTATGATGCTATTTCATGAGTGTATGTGATATTAAGAGAAGAGCATAGACGTGTTAATACATATGTTTAGTGTGTAAAATGTTAAGAGATATCTTATGGATAATTGATAAGATTAGGAAATGTTAATGGATAAGTTAAGGCTAAGAAGTGTTTTATAGATAAGTAATGGACAAGTTGTATTAAGGTTAAGGAGTGTTTTATGGATAAGTGATAAGTTAGATTAAGGTTATGAATTGGTCTTATGTATTAGGTTTAGTAGGATTAATAATTATCAATTATCAATCCCCCATGCCTATTAAGATTGTAAACCCCATTGATGCATTGGATATTAAAGTTGCTAGTAAAGAAACATCATAAAACAATTCTCTTGCTTGGTCTGGTCACTCATCGCTCTCTGGGGAAAAGGGCACAGAGTCCTCATAGATATTACTCGAAAAGAACCTGGAGCTGAAGTCCCCCAGTTTGTAACAGATCAGAATTCCCATCCAATATAAAACCCCTGGAGGTAAGGACTTTGGGCCTATCCACTCACTTTGGGTTTCTATCCCAATACTTTGCATATTAATAATCTATATTTATGTAATAAACATAGTTATTGGTTCATATGACATGTGTTGGTAGAAATGAATTAAAAGTGGAATTCTTAGGCTGGTGGGATGGTTCAGCGGGTAAAGGCACTTGTTGCTACACCTGCCAGCCCGAATTTAATTCCCAGCCCCATGGGGAGGAGAGAGAGATGCTAGGGTTGTCCTCTGATCTCTACGTATGTGCTGTGGCACAAACTGCCTCTCCCCAGACCCCAGACACAAAAAATAAATAAATAAGAATGGAGTTTATTTTTAAGTGGATTATTTGAGAAATCAGAGAATTTTCTATGCATCTTAAGACACATCTGTTGGACTACACAGATGTGTACATATGTCAAAATTCAGCAAATAAATTTTAAACATTACAAAATATTTTTATCAAAAAAAAATTTCTAAGTTATATAATAAAAAGAATATTTAATGTCTAAAATTAACTTTGAGTATTTTAAATGGGTTAATAGGTACATAAAAGTATAGTAAAATGTTGGAATGGTAGGATAGGGGTGACACATATAGGGACATTCGAATTCAAAACTTCAATTTAGCTGTGTTTGAAATATTCTCAGAAAATTAGTATGTATTCATAGTGTGCATTCACAGTGAGAGCCACGCAGGCCAGGAAAACAGCAGTGGCTTCCTGCGGTGTGGAGAGGGCAGCAGGAAGTGAGGCAAACACATGGGGGCGTGGACGATCATTCAGAATGGCACTCAAAAGATAGGGAGCTGGATGTGTCTGAGACATAGGAATAAGTGCTGATCTGACTGTATGATAAGGACTGCACCTTACAAACTGAGTGGATTAACTAGCTGCACTACAATGATGTTGGCTTCAGAAATGTCAGCAGAAACCTCACACTTGACCCTTGGTCCACTGAGCTTGTCCCCAGTGTGACCCCAGATACACACCTGTGAGGATCGATAAGGTGGTGGTCTTTCCTGCCCCATTATGTCCCAGAAGAACGGTGATCTGCCCCTCGTACAGGTTCAAAGACAAGTCTTGTACTGCCATCACGGTACTACCTTTTAATGTGAATTTCTGGAAAGGGAAAACAAGGACTAATTTGATTACTGTCACATGTAAACCAGGACTCAGTAATTATTCAGAGTTGGAGAAAAGTGCCATTAATCTCAAGGTTGGAGGAAAAAAAACAAAAAGAGATTCAATTAACAAACAATGCTTACAAGTCTCCTGTTGCTCTGGTTCCAGTCTTAAAGCTGATAGACCCCATCCAGCCCCAGCCAGCCCCAGACAGCCCCAGTCAGCCCCAGTCAGCCCCAGTCAGTCCTTCTCCAATGTTTTCAGAATGATCTGCTGAAAGTCCCACTGCATTTCACCAGCTTGTAGCCACTCCAGACTCTACTTGTTACACCTAAAAAGAACACTCTTGCCTATGATCTTACCTGCATGAGCCACACAGCTATTTGCCTAGCTACACATTCCAAAATGTGGGGCTGACGGACCTCAGACATCTCCGTCACTACTAAGAAGTCATCAGTCAGAAATGGGTGGGAACCGTTGACTGAGAACTGGTGTCGCATGCACTCTGAGGGTTGCTGTGAAGATGCCATACACAGCACCTTCCCCCATGACAGAAAACTGTTACAGGAGAACGGGAAAAAGTGTGCATATATACAATGGTACAAGTAGAGAGCTTAGAGCAATGCTCCTGTAAATATAGTCAGATTCTTAACAAGGAAGAAAGGCATTTTATCAGCTGGGCACATGGGAGCAGGCACCATGCAAACCGTATGTCTAACAGTGGACTGAAACTTGCGAGGACTAATTAGACACACGGTTCTCCACCAGCGCCTGAAGGAAGCGGGGCTTGGGAAAAGAGGGCAAACTGCACGTGGACCGCTTGTCACCTCGGTGGACCGCTTGTCACCTCGGTGAACATCTGCTGTGCTCTCCATTTAAGTCACTTTGGTTGCCTTAAGTTAAACTTTTTCCCCCGAATTTGTGAACTGCCATTTTCTTTTAAGTGGTGTCTTAAACAAAAATAAAAATCCAATGTGTGCCATCAGCCCATTGAGAGGGGATAACTGGGTGGGCTTTGGGTCACTCACAGCTTTAAAGCCATCTGCAGCCCCCACAGTCTCTGCTTTCTCTCTCCATTCTAACTTGAACTCCAGCCTGCCTTGGTGCTGTCTGACACACAGAACTGCAGACTTTCTGCTGCGGACGTGAAGCTGACCCTGACCTTCAGCAATTCCAGGCACTCACGGTGCCATTTGAGGTTTTCACCAAACACTGAGACATGAACTCTTGCTAAAAACACCTAGACATTAGCTCCTGCCCTGAACCAAGGTCCTTAAAGCCCTATCTAAAAATCTTCCATCTGACCTCTCTGTTCTGTAGACACACTGAAGTACATTCATGTTCTCCCTCCCTCCTAAGTCATCTCCCTTCCTCCCACAGTGCTGCTATTCCAAGATGAAACTTCCCCTTGATGTCTAGAAGATACTACCTCACAGTAGACATTCTCTTCCTCTGGTTTTTTACAATTTTCCCTCCGGGTTTTCCACAATTTCCCCCAGTATCATGTATAAGGTATTCTAGGGTGCACTGTAGTTACACAGATGGGGGCTGGCCACCCACGGCTCACAGGCTCTAAGCTGGGTAGAACTAATTATTGCTTTTCTTTCTAGACAGCTTCATAGCAGTTTCTGATAGGATGAGACCTAGTCCTGAGAGAGGAGGCTTCCAGGTCCATTACAACTTAATTTCTCAAAGTCCTAAGTCCAAAATACGTGGTATCTTCTGGGAGACAAACAAGGGCAATAAGAATTATATTCTTTTCTTTGATATTTTGGGCTTTCTAATTATTCATCTTTTACTGTTTTTCCCACTCTGGTGAGAACAACACTCTGATTTTAGTTTATGGTGAGATTGCATCATGATGGGCTTTTATGGCATCTTTTGAAAGCATTCCACATGTACTTGCTTTCTGAATTTGCTAAACACAGTGTGCTTATCGGATCATATAAATAAATTATGGGCTTCAGTTGTTTATATACTCACTGACTAGTCTGTTTCTATGTTCATAGTCTTACTATTTTTCTATTTTTATTATTTTAAAATTATTTTCTTTAATATACTGATAATTATTTTTAAATCTATGCCTACTAATCCTAACATCTCTAGCATGTTCCTTTTAAAGCTCTTCCGCTGTAGATGTTCACTGTTAATTATGGTCACTACTTCATGCTTCTTCACATGTCTAACACGTTTGAGTTGTTCAATAGACGTGGTAGGAGAAAAGCATGGCTATGTGAGAGCTGTTATCGTCCACCATAGAGCAACCCTTTACTTGATTAAATACACAGAAAAGATGCATCACTTCCATCTGATCTGGGAACCAGCAGAGCAAAGACAGATTTTGGGTTTTGTTAGTTCACCTCCAGCTCATTTCTGTTCGAGCTGGCCCTCTTGCTTCTTTATAGACTGTCTTGCAGATCTAAATTTCTTCAGTTTCTTTTGTCCAAGGGTTTGGAATTATTTCTTTAGTCTGTTTTATTTCCAAGCTCCAAAACTGACTTTGTTTTTAGAGTACCCCAAGAATAGAGATCTCATGCTTCCTTTTAGAGCCATAGCACCTCACAGGCAGCCATACAGATCACTAAATGACTGGCCATCTGTCTAGATCCTCCAAGCTTTGAATCTCTCATACCAGCAGCCATGATTCCCTCTCTTCCTCCCCGCCCCCTAAAAAAAAACTTTATATGTGTCTCATTATTCTAGTAGAGTTCTTTTGTGTGTGTGTGTGGGGGGTGATCAGTCCATGGTTATAATTAGCACATGGCTTCAAAGGAGGAAAATACACAGACCTTCTAAGTTCAGCTTAGAAGGCTTACCATCCGTGGGTATTGTAAATAATCTGTTCCTGTTGATTTTACAGATGTCTAGTTATCTGATGTGCTCATTTCTGTATCCCTAACACCAGTCATCTTCTAGAAAACAATGAATTCTCAGAAGCCAATTGTTGACTGTCTTGAGTAACAATCAATGCTACAGAAAAGGGCCGTGGGTCAGCTGAACACTCATGACACTCCGTATGCAAGCTCGAGGAGAGAGCTGGGAAAATGAACTACCGTAACAGCAGAGCTGTGTGTCAGCGCCATTCTGAATGGACCACTTAATCAAGGAGCATGCTGGGCAATTCTGCAGGCAAAGAAAGCTGAAGAGAAGAGAGACAACAGAAAGGGCACAATGTACCTCCTTTGCTATAGTACTGCCATAGTAGGAAAATGGCTGATGTTAGTAAATACCCAAAGAGAACCAGCGGAAAGGCTGCTTGACACCTGTGCTAATGTCATCAAAGCAGAAGGTGGAGGCAGCTCAGTGGGGGAAAGCAGCCACATGACCAGTCCTCCACTGGCCCTTAACCCATCAAATAGCAGAAACTCTGAAAAGGATTCAATTGCCACGAATTATGAAATTAGACATCCAAATTAAGTTGGAATAGTTCTTTGGGAGGCAAGGGAATGTCAACAGGCATGAGTTTCCTGGAAAAAAATATATACCCTTTCAGAATCAGAAATGAACAAAAGCCTAACAATTCATATTTGCCAATATTTTGACATAAAATAGTGCAAACAGTATAAATTCTAACTTGTAAAACAAATCAGGGCATAATTTTCAACTATTTGATAAATGTTGCATCTTGACTCCACCATGGAGGATCTTGGAGGATACCGTTATTAGCTACGTGGAGTAGATCAATAACAGTATGTTTAGAGACAGACTTTCATTATGAAATCCAAGGGAGTTAAATTCACAATTTCTCTGCCTCAGCCTCCCCCTCCACAAAGGGCTGGGATGACAAACCTGTGCCACCATGCTCAGGCAAACACATAGACTCGTGATTCTCTTGTATACACTTAAAGTATATCTTACTAAAAGACTCTTAATTGGCATGGTTGTAGAGTTGTGGCTATGTCAAACATTTAATCTTCATAGATAATCTCCTATCAAGAAACAGAAACCTGTTGAATAAATACCTTGTACAAATGTTGAATATGGATGCCAGCCACTAAGCCAACAGGTTCAGGCTCAACAAAATCATTTGGGGGTAGATCAGTGACTTGGCTTTCTTCCTTGCTTGAGGATGGTTCTCCAAACCAGTAGGTTTTCTAAAATAACAACAGCCAAAATAATAATTTTGGAAATACTAATATTTCCAATGGAATAATAATATTGGAAAGTTAAGTGCTCTAAAGATTTCAAAGTTCTCAGGCTCATTTCACTCTAGTTTTGAAGAGAGTTACAATAACTAACTTTATGATGTGAAGCAAATTGTCTGTCTGTACTATGAATTTCTAAATACAATCACAGAACATATATTGTGCTTAAAGCTCAGCTTTTCAAAAGAAAGTCAACGAAGTTGCCTCAGAAGTGCCTAGTGAGCAGCGCTGCCTCACTTTGAGTCAAATCTTTCTAACACGGTTGATCTATTCATTGTGGATATATCCTACAACTTCTCAGTGAGTCTGTATGGATAAAATCATTTTCATAAATATTAAACCACTTTGATTTTTCCCCCAAACTGTCCTTTTTACTGATGCTATATGTAGTGATATTCTGTTTGTGTTTTAACAAATAAAGCTTGCCTGGAGATCAGAGTGCAGAGTTAAGCCACTAGAGGCCAGGCAGTGGTGGCTCAACCCCATTAATCTCAGGATATGGGGGACAGTTGGATCTCTGTTAGTTCAAGGCCACCCTGGGCTACACGAAATTGATCCAGGTTAAAAGAGAAACAGCTCACACAAAGGTAATCCCAGCACTAGGGAGGTGGAGACAGGAGTGATATGACTGAGTGGAGAGAGGAATATAAGGTGGGAGGAGACATAAGCTCGGTGCAGTCTGAGCAGCAGTAGTCTGAGGACAGGATCACCCTTTTGGTCTGAGCACTGGTAGAGATAAGAACTCTCTAGTGGTTGGCCACTTTGCTTCTGATCTTTCAGCTTTCACCCCTAATATCTGACTCCAAGTTTTTAATATTAAGAACAATTAGAACTCATGCTACAGTTATACAAACAATGAAAGGCAAGTCCATGGTGTCTCAGTTCAAAACCAAGAAGGACAACACACTGTACTATGTAGTCCCTGTCTTCTTTACAATTTAAATATTTATAGAGAAAAGCCTGCTCCACTTAATTATATATTTAACAAAGTTATTAAGTTTTGATACTTAAAACATAGCATCTCTGATCACCCTTCGTGATAGCCACAAATAATATAAAATATCTCTGGGTAACTCTAACTAAACAAATGAAAGACCTGTATGAAAAGAGATTCAAATCTTTGAAGAAAGAAATTGAAGAAGACAACAGAAAATGGAAAGATCTCCCATGCTCTTGGGTAGGTAGAATTAACATAGTAAAAATGGCAATCTTATCAAAAGCAATCTATAAATTCAATGCAATGCCCAACAAAATTCTGTACAGAGCTCAAAAGAACAATACTCAACTTCATATGGGGAAAAAAAACAGGATTGCCAAAACAATCCTGTATAGTTGGAGGTATCACCAGCTCTGACTTCAAACTCTACTATAGAGCTACAGTACTGAAAACAGCCTTGTATTGGCGTAAAAACAGACAGAAGGAGCAATGGAATTGAATCAAAGACCCAGATATCAATCCACACACCTAAAAACACCTGATTTTTGACAAAGAAGCTAAAAATACAAAATGGAAAAAAGAAAACATCTTCAACAAATGAAAAATGCAAATAGATCCATATCTATTGCCATGCACAAAACTCAAGTCCAAATGGATCAAAGATCTCAACATAAAACTAGCCACACTGTGCAGTGAACCTCAGAGAAGAGAAAGTGGGAAGTACACTTGAATGCACTGGCACAAGAGACCACTTCCTAAATATAACCCCAGTAGCACAGACTCTGAGAGAAACAATTAATAAATGGGACCTCCTGAAACTGAAAAGCTTCTATAAAGCCAAGGACATGGTCAACAAGACAAAACAGCAGTCTATAGAATGGAAATCCCACATCAGACAGAGGACTGATCTCCAAAATATACAAAGAGCTCAAAAAATTGGTCATCAAAAGAACAAATAATCCAATAAAAAAAATGGAGTACAGACCTAAACAGAGAACTCTCAACAGAGGAATCTAAAATGGATGAAAGACACTTAAGGAAATGTTCAACATCCTTAGGCATTAGAGAAATGCGAATCAAAACAACTCTGAGATTCCATCTTACACCTGTAAGAATGGCCAAGGTCAAAACACTGATGACAGCTTATGCTGAAGAGGATATGGAGTAGAGAAAATACTCCTTCATTGCTGGTGGGAGTGCAAACTTATACAGTTCCTTTGGAAATCAGTATGGTAATTTCTCAGAAAATTAGGAAAAAATCTACCTCAAGACATGGCAATATCACTTTTGGGTATATACCCAAAGGATGCTCAATCATACCACATGGACATTTACGCAACTATGTTCAAATTAGTGTTATAATAACCAGAACCTGGAAACAATGTAGATGGCCTGCAATCAAAGAATTGATAAAGAAAAGTCAATACATTTACACAATGGAGTACTATATAGTGGTAAAAAAAATTGACATATTGAAATTTGCAGGCAAATGAATGGATCTAGAGAAAAAAACATCTGAAGTGAGGTAACTCAGACCCAGAGAGACAAATATAATATGTACTCACTCACAAGTGGCTTTTAGACATAAAGCAAAGAAAAAAAACAACCTACAATTCACAACCTCAGAGAACCTAGACAACAAAGAGGGCCCTATGAAAGACATACATGGATCAACAAAGGAAGGAGAAAACAACAAGATCTCTTGAATAAATTTGGAGTGTGGGGGTCACAGAAGAGGGTAGAAGGGGAATGGGGTGGAAGGGACAGGAGTAGAGAAAATTGTATAGTGCAAAAAAATAAAAAAAAATACAGCATCATCCCAACAGAGACAGAAAATGTGTTTGGTAAAAACCAGAATATCTTCATTATAAAAATGCTCAAAAAATAAAGTATGTTAAGAATTTACTCAACACATTAAATACTATTATAAGCCCACAGCCAACATCATCTCAAATTGGAGAAGATTGAAAGTGTTTCCTCTAACATCTGGAACAAGGGTGTTCATATTTTTACCATTCTTATTTAGTACAGTAGTGGAAGTTTTAGCCAGGCAATTAAGTTAGAGAAATAAATAAAGGTCACCCAAATAGGGGAGGAGGAGTCAGATGGTTTCAGTTTGCAGGCAATAACTGAAAAATCCAATGAGCTTCACCAATTAACCCACAGAAACGAAGAGACTTCTAAAGATACTAAAAACAAACTAACTGTAATAAATAGAAATCAAGAAAATAATCACACCAATAATAACAATAGCTACAAAAATGCCTGGGGTAAATTTAATAAAATGCCAGACTTCTATAACAAAATTTTGAAATTCTGAAGAAATTAAATAAGATACTAAAATACAGGGCTTGTTGGTCATTAGCCTCCTTCCAGGTTCAGTGAGAGGCCCTGTCTCAAAGGAGAGTGACAGAGGAAGACACTGAACATCTTCCACTGGACTGTATGCATGTGCTTATATGTGTGCATGGACACACATACACACACACATATCTGACCATAAAATCAACATTTCTTGTCTTTCCCTGTATTGTAAAGTTGTGGTATCTAACCAGGGTAAGCTGGAATAATAACATACACACATGAATGGAACACAACATAGAATCCAAATATAATCCCATATATGTATAGAAGTTGGTTTTTGACCAACGTATCAAATATTAAAAATGTATTGAATTATAAAAGTCTCTTCAGTAAATGTTGTTGAGAAAACTGAATATCTGTGCACAGAAAGAGGTCTGATACCAATCTTTCAGCACATATGAGATCAAACACCTAAAACTACTAGAAGAAAAATGGGGCGATATCAGGATAGGCGATACTTTTTTTTTTATATAATAAGATTCCCACAGCAAAACAACACAAACAAAATCAGCCCAATGGAATCACAAGGAGCCAAGAGTCATCTGCAAGCAGGTGTGGTGGTCAACACAGCAAAGCATACCTGTGAAATGGGAGAAAGTATCCGTAAACCAGTTGTCCAAAAGCAGTGTTTCCAGAAGATATGGGCAACTGCAACCTCTCAATATTGAGAAAAACAAATGCAATGCAATCTCAAAATGGCAAATTATATGAACAGGTATTTCTCAAAAGATATACAAAGGGCCAGCAAGTAAAAATTACTCAACATCACTACAGGAGGAACAGATCAAAATCACAAGGATATTTCATCACACACAGTGACATGACTATTAGCATAAACACAAACTCACAAACGCAGCTGAATGCAGAAAGGATGCTCACACACTGCTAGTGGGAATCTAAATTAGTACATCCATTAAGTAAAATGGCACAGAAGTTGATCATAAGAACAAAGATACAAACAGCAACTCTGTGGCTGGGCGGACATCCAATTATACTCTCATGTTTACTGCAACATTATTCTCAGTAGCCAAGACGCAGATTTGATGGATGAATGACATAGAAAATAGGGCATACTCATGCAAATGAAATATGGTTTGATCATAAAAGAAGACTGTGCCATTTGCTTACCTTGACATTGATGGAGGAGGGTCTAGGTGTTACTTTCATTGGTTAATAAAGAGACTGCCTTGGCCCTGATAGGACAGAAAATTAAGTAGGCGGAGTAGACAGAACAGAATGCTGGGAGAAAGAAGCCGAGTCAGTCAGTCGCCATGACTCTCCTCTCCAAGATGGATGCCTGTTAGACTCGTCCCGGTAAACCACACTCAAGTGGCAATACGGATATTAGAAATGAGTTAGATCAATCTGTAAGAGCTAGCCAATAAGAGGTTATAACTAATGGGCCAGGCAGTGCTTAAAAGAATACCATTTCTGTGTAATTATTTCGGGGCATAAGCTAGCCAGGCGACCAGGAGCTGGGGCAGCAGGAATGCAGCCCACTGATCTTACTACATGGCATGTGTATCTGGAGGAAATAATGTTAAACAAAATAACCCATATACAGGAAGACATATGTATTAATATATATATATGGTGTCATATATATGATATATGTATACATGTTATATATATGATATATATCATGTTCCCATACATGTGTGAAAGCTAAAAAATGCTGATTTCTTAGAAATGAGTCACTACAGGCTAGGCAATGGAGGGAGAAAATGGGAAAAATGAACTTAGAGGGAATATGACCTACTGTTCTAGAGAATGGTAGGGTGACTATAATTTACAGTAATCTATTAATGTATCTTCTACAAGACTAAAAGGAATTCAAAGTTTTTCAAAACAAAGAAATGATAATGCAAATGGCAATTAACCTGATTTAATCAAATATTCATCATATATGTATATTAAAATTATATACCACTGTCCATAAATATGGAGGCTTTATATCAATAAAAAATTAAAAATAGACATGGGCACAATTTGTCCTCTCCTAACTAGGGTCTACAGATATTACCATGTATCCATTCAGATGGGATTTCTTTGCAGAAAATAATTTCATTCCATAAATACATATGGCAAACAACAGAGTTATAGTGCAAGAATGAGGAATTGTGGTGGCTAATCTTCATTGTCTACTTAATTACCTTGAGATTTGCCAAGGTACTCAGTAAAACACATTTCTGAGTATGTCTCTGAGAGGTTTCCCAGAGAAAATAACTAAGGGGAAGAGACAATCTTGACTATGCGCAGCAACACCCAGTAACTCAGGCACTGACAGAATAAAGGTGAAGAGGGCAAGATCCCACCAGCAAAGACATCCCGGCTCTGTTTCTTGACCTCTGAGATGAGCGGCTTTGTTCTGTCAGGCTCTGCCTCTCCTCATCTCAAAGCGACATGGCTAAGGGACTGCAGACTGAAGCCTGAATCAATCTTTAACTTGTTCCTCTCAGTTGTTTGTCGCTGGAACAGTAGATCTAGACCACAGCCCCCAGGAAGAGACTGTTAACTTAATCCTGCTTACTCTTTGCAAACTAGCTACAGAGGGACTAGGGGTTCTAAACAACGTGTGTGAAGGTGCACTCACCTGCAGGAAAAAGTTCCAGGGCTTAGGTATACCATACTTCCCTGGAAAGACAGCATCTATGTACCAGGCCACAATGCCATACAGAAAAGCAGTAAATAAAAACATTCCTATTATATGAGCCAAAGTTAAGTCATCATCGGCATTTATTTTTGTAGCGATGTTGTACCACTGAGCACCATGCCCTGAAACAAAATGGAAGACAGTTATTTCAGATGTCCAACAATGGCTGAAGCAAACATGTACAAGGCATGTAGGTCCTCGGGTTCACAGATAAACACAAGGAAAACCAGAAATGTTAAACATGCAGTATTGACTCTTAAAGAAGCAGATATATAACCTATTGTTCTCCCAAAAAACTAGGAATGAAAATGGCTAATAGCATGGTGCCCTGTGCGCTACCTCTATGGCTAGCCCACACTGGCTCCCTCAGACCCTTATCTTGAGACTGTTCATCTCAGTCAATCTATAGCACTCTCTTCCTCCAGACCCGTATCATGAGCATTGTCTGCTTTCTTAGTTAACAGAAACTATCCTGGAATATGGAAGATATCACTTGTACTTTACAACAGTTTCAATGTAGTCATGTCTTAAGCTTTTTATGAACAGGGATTGAGTTCATTATCACCAGGAAATTTTATTCCAAATTTGCTGTGCTTAAATTTGCCTAAAATAAACTAGCCAGGGTCAGATTTTTGAAGTTTGAACCAACACTGGCTACTGAGTCTTGTTGAACCAGACTTCCATCTTGCCTCTTGCATATCAACATTGTGCTGACCACAGTGTTTGTAGAAACTCCCACCATTCCCAGCTGCTTTGAGATTAAATAAGGAAGAAATTGCCCTTGCATTCTAGAGACACATGCTGTTGAGTTGTTATTTGGTGATGCCCTTACATTTAGGTTGCCCAGGAGGAAAAAGAAGAAAACAGTAATGGAAAGAGACTTCTAGCCAAGTCCAACTAAAAGTTACAGGGACGTAAACAATCACACAAAATCATAGAACCATTAATACAAATATCTGTGTTGCAAGACAGCAGTACCCCCGTTCTCTAAGGCAAATCATCATGACAACAACCAAGAATACATATAAACTTCTACTCGTCAGTAAGAAGAAACAAGGTTCAACTTCTGTTTTCCAGGCTAGCATGTAGGAGATTGGAAGTTACTGCTGGGTAAAAGTAAAAGCTGTACTGACAAGAAAAATGAAAATATATATGAGACAGCACACTCCTTAAAGTGAATAACTAGTAACAGGTCCCAAAGATATCGAAGTGTGTGATATGCCAGATGAAGAATTCAATGGAATGATTTTAAAAGAGGCTAGTGAAAAAAGATAGTCAAATGAATTAAGGAAGATAATTCAAAATATAAATGAGAAATGTAGTAAAAACTCGCAATTTTGAAACAGAATTCAAGAGAAACCTTTAAAATTAGAAGCTCTGTAAATCAAGCATAAAAGCCTCAACAGACAGATCAGTTAGAAGAAAGATTATCAGACTTTGAAAAACAACAAAAACAAAACACAAGATCTCCAAGACATCACCAAATGACCAAATATCTGTCTAATCAGCATTTCCAGGGGAGAAGGGCTACAGGTTGAGGATCCAAAAGGTCTAGTCAATGAAATAATACCCCAAGGCATCCAAATGTTGGTAAAAATGTAGACTTTTTAAGGTACAGGAAGCACTTAGAACAGCAAAAATAAATTACACTCCTCCAGAGTAACCACGCTGAAATGCTTTACAGTTAGATCTTTGAAAATCCAGGACAAATAGAGAATATTAAAACATGCACGAGATAAGGACCAAGTAACACACAGAGAGAAACTAAGTGGAGTGAAAGTAGGTTTCGTGGAGGAAACTCTAGACGACAGAGGGGACAGAATGATGGAAATATGGAAGAACTAGCAGCAATCCCACTCAGAGGTATGGATACAAACTGAAGTCCAGGTTGAGACTATTAAAAATATACAAAATATGAAATAAGTTAGATGCCTGTCACAAGGCAAGGGGATAAAGAACATTGGCCGACATGCACAGTAGAACATTATTCAGAAATAAAGAAGAATGAAATCTTCCTTTGCAGTAAACTGGGTGGAGCTAGAAGTTATCTTGCTAAGTAAAATGAGCCAGACACAAGTGTAAAGGCAATATATTTTGTAATACGTGGGAACAGTGAAAAAAGATGACCTGAAAGTTAAAAAAAAAAAAAAAGCTACAAGATAGTAAGAACTATGCAACAGGAAGAATTGAGATAGGATAGGAAATCAATGACCATCAAATCATGATACATGAAAGTATAGAAATATCACAATCCTATTGATTTATATAAATAATATATATTAGAAATTAAAATAAAAACAGAAAAGTTGAAAGATCCGCAAAGAGATTATGTGGTGGTTTGGATGAGAATGGCCCCAGAGGCTCATGTTTGAATGCCTGGTCCCCACTGGTGGAACTGATTAGAAAGAGTTAGGGGATGCGGCCCTGCTGGATGAGGTGTGTCACAGAGGTGGGTTCTGAGGCTTCCAAGGCCTCCCATCATCTTGACTGTGCCTGGCTTCTGCTTGCAGCTTTAGGATGTGAGCTCTCATCCTACCGTCATGCCTTTGCTCTGCCCTCATGGGCCCTAACCCTCAGAAACCGTAAGCCCAGAGATGCTTCCTTTTGTGAGCTGTCTTGGCCATGGTGTTTTAGCATAGCAGTAAAAGCCTAAGACAGGCTGTATCTGTAAAGAGCAAGAACAATAAAAGTTCAGCAAAGAAACATCTAAGCATGTATGTTTTCACTGTGTACCTTACCAAATACTTAAAGGATAATTAACACCAGTCTTTCTCAGACTCTTCCAAAAAGAAACCAGATGAAGAATGAAATAATTCCTATGTCAATATATAAGGTCACCATTATGACAATATACCAAAATTAAACAAAGACATCACAAAAAGAATCATAGAAACTTCTCCAGTTATAGGATGCAAGATTAAAACACAAAGCCCATTGTACTAAGAATAACAAAGAATGAAAACACAATGCCACTTACCATCATTCTAAATAAAGCTAAACACTTAAGCATATTCTTTGATAGACCATAACCCTATTTGGATTTTTCTCAGTGGGATAAATTAATCTATGAAAAAGCTCAAATCATATCAGTGGTGAAACACTGACACCTTTCAGTGTGACAAGCTTCTGTTGTCTGGGGTGACAAAATTATCCCCTAGAGGAGACATAGATATGCATATGCACACAAACCTAAATACCTAATATATTACTTGTAATATTGCTTATGTAATTTTTAGTTCTCCTGTACATGTATATTTATGTCCACAGTAAGTACATGCATAATACACACAACACAATGCTTCATGATAAAGCCTGTATGAGAGACCACTCAAACACACTTGACCCATGCTCTCCCCCACCCCTGTATGTCCGGTCCTTTCCTTCCAGGTTGCAAATTAATGAAGGTGCTACCACCAGGGGAGACTTACCTTTCATTTCCATCTTGCATATTAAGTCAGCCCCGAAAGCTAGCGCTGTGTTTGTGATGAGGCTGAGAGCCAGCTTCCCCCCGAGGCTTGTCTGACCATACCTCTGAGCTATGATTAAGTAAGGAAAAAATGTGAGAAAGTGGAGGAAACCTGCAATGGAAGAGGCCACAGACGCTGCAAAGGGAGAAGGAAAAGATGGTTAGTTGACACAAGCTGCAGCAGCTAGAAACAAAGAGGGGGAACTCTTTCAGCCACCCCCACATCACCTGCATCTTGCACTGTGCCTAGTGCACAGAAGGGGCCCCATAGAGACTCTGACTTAAATGAACAGTATGAGAAGATGTGTTCCTGAAACTGATCAGTGGCATCTGAAACTGAGGGTCCCTCTCAGTCAACTCTCAGGATGTCTCATGGAAGGCGCCTCCGACTCACCTCTGTCAAAGAGTGTGCTGATCATGAAGCCAAGTAACACTGAGGAGATGGCAAAACACAGGAAATAGAAGGCAATGAACAGCGGGTCGCTATGTTGAAAGACTCGCTCGTGTGTAATCTGATGACATAATTACAAAGCTGGTTTAATCCCAAGTGAAGTGATGAGGAAAAAAAGGCACGAAAGTAAAGGAAAATACGAAGGGCTGGCCCCAGTGAAGTGAATCAAGCCACTCAGAGATTTTGAAGGCATTGCCTACAGAAGGGACAGTCACCTAGTCTCTTTTTCACCTTCTGATCGACTAGATCTTTTGAACGTCCACAGTGGAGTCAGGGCAAAACGCATTTACTCTTCTTCAGCAAACTAATACACTTTGCCCACACCTCTACTTCTCCTCCCTCTGAAAGCGGTGGTGTGCTGCATACACGTGGATACTTGCCTTGAGAAATAAAATTCCACACAACAAACAGATGATAATCAAATACATCAACAAGAAGGTGACAAAATACGAGAACCAGAGCATAGCATTGCTGAGTCCTACCATGAGCTGGTATTCCTGAAGGAGAAGCAACATAAGCCAAGTGTCATAAAAAACACATTTCAAAATGCCTCCACACATAAATTACCTCCATGGCTTGAATCTCACATCCCCGTTTATGGACAAAGAAAACCAGGCCTCGTAATAGCCAAATGACCTACCTAAAACTTTGTACCTAATGAGAGGTGTAATTTCTACCCAGAATTCTGGGTGCAGAATTTGTTGTTTTCTCCTAAGACTTAGCAAGTTCTGATTCTGAGATAAAAAACACCTTTAAAAACTAAAAATTAAAATCCAAGTGCACACCTTTGATCCCAACACTGGGGAGGCATAGGCTGGCAGATCTCTGAGTTTGAGGCTAGCCTGGTCTATAGAGTGAGTTTCAGGACAGCCAGAACTACACAGAGAAACTCTGTCTTGAAAAAACAGATAAGCAAGATTAATCTTCTTTTCATTATATCTGCTTCTAGGAAATAATTACATTTCAATTCCATTGTAGATTTGAGCAGGGCAAGGCCAATTATGACCCGTGAGTTGATTACCATCTTAAATTTTTATAAATAAAGTCTTATGGGCACGAAGCCACATTTATTCAAGTCAACACTGACTAGAGCTGCTTCATCTTACAGTGTCCAGGGGCCTAGAGAGATGGCCCAGTTGTTAAGATCATTGGGTTTCTAGTGTTGTGATAGAATACCACAACCAAAAACAGCTTAGGGAAGAAAAGGGTTGATTTTAGCTAACGCCTCTCAGGTTATACTTCCATCACTGAGGGAATTTGGAGAGGACTGGATGAAAGAGCTGATGCAGAGTCCTTGGGGGTGCTGGTGTAGAATATTTTAAGATGTGTTACATTTGTTAACACCTAATAATCTAATAAAGACCTGAACAACCAATAGCGAGGCAGGAAAAAGGCTACACGGGGCTGGCAGGCAGAGAGAGTAAATAAGAGAAATCTGGGAGGAAAAGAAGGCAGAGCCAGAGAACAAGAGGAGGACAATGGGGGCCAGCCCCTAGCCGCCAAGCCACCCAACCAATCACAGACTGGCTGCAGGTAAGAGCGAAAGTAAGACATACAGACAGGAGAAAGGAAAAGCCTCAGAGGCAAATGGTAGTTGGGATAATTTAAGATAAGAAGAAGGAGCTAGAAACAAGCCAAGCTAGTCAGGCATTTATGAGAAAGAATATGACTCCCTGTGTTTTATTTGGGAGCTGGGTGGCAGGCCCCTCAAAAGTCCTAAAAAGTAGAATAAAAAATAACAAACTACAGAGTGCTACTTGCTGGCTTGTTGCCATTGCTTGCACAGCCTGCTTTCTTATACAACTCAGGACTACCTGTCCATAGGTGGCACCACCCACAATGGGCTGGGCCCTCCCCCATCAATCATGAAAACGCGCCCCACAGATTTGCCTATAGGCCAATCTTATGGAGGCATTTTCTCAGATGGAAGTCCCTCTTCCCAAACAATTTTAGCTTGTGTCAAGTAATACACACACACACACACACACA
>NC_022015.1:15400369-15402735 GCF_000317375.1 Microtus ochrogaster
AGAGAGAGAGAGAGAGAGAGAGAGAGAGAGAGAGAGATAGCCAACCAGCACATTGCTCTTGCAGAGGACCCAGAGAGCCAGATTCAGTTCTGGCACCCTCATAATGCTGGAACCACCTGTAACTCCAATTCCAGGGATATTACACCCTGCCTGGCCTTTGCTGGAAACAGGCATACTCGTGTGTATAAACATGTAGGAAAAAATAAAGCCAGTTTCAGATCAGAAGCTAGACTGAGAGGCAACAGCATTACGACTCCTTCTGGAGGACTCCCTGTTCCTGCCTCCTCCAGCTGCCTCTGTGTGTCTTTTCCCTAGGCCAGTGACAAAGGAAAAACTTAAGACAATTCAGTTTGGCAGTTTATTTGATGAAAGAATGGCTCATAAAAAAAGGAGGGCGGTCCCACCCTGCACCAGTAGAGAGTCACCAACTTCTGCTGGCCATGGATGCAGGCAGCATTATGGGACACTGACATAGAGAATGTCTGGGTGTGATGACTGCTCAGCCAGCCAGTCCCTTCTTTTTCTGCAGGTCCAGCAAGACCCCAGCCCATGGAGCAGTGCTACCCATGGTGGGCAGGTCTTTCCATCTCTGCTGGCCTAATCTAGATAGCCCTTCACAGGACCACACAGAGGTCCCTTGCTAGGTGATTCGGATCCTTTCGAGGGATAGCATTAACTGTCAAGCATCATTGGGAACAGAACGCTGCATAGAGAGGTGGCGTTAGGAATACATTTAATCATAGTATGGGATTTATAATATCAGATCCTCTGGGTGAATCTCTATGACCTCTTTATGTTTGAGAGTTTGAAAAAAAATGCTCAAAATCTATAAAGTCTAAGATTCCCATGGTCTAAAATCCTGAAAGATGAAAGTGTAATATAACAAAAATACAATGCTAGAAAAAGTGTCTAGAAATGTCTTTAAAGACATTATTCATGATAATTATAAAGGAGGCTATTTATTTGGGAAGCACAAAAATGAGAAGTTGACTTTTAGGACATAAGAGACCAGGATTCAAAAGAAACAAAACTGTCCTACAATTGTGTTTAGTTTTGCTGAACTTATGGTTGGAGTGGGAGTCTCCCATGAGAGAATACTCTGAACATCGGGTGGACGCCCCCATATAAGAAATACTTACAGACTGTTGTGGTGCACCCTGATGAGAAAGCAGTTTCCCGCCTAGGTACCAATCTCAACTGTCAAACCAGTTGGACTCAGAAGTAGATTAGCGGAGTGCACTCTGGGTAGGTATGTGGGTTGTCTCTAGAGACAATGTGATCATTATGGATGGGTTTCTCATTTGATTCATAATACAACAACATTACTGGAAAAGGATGGCAGGTAGGAGCCTTCTCCTCCCCCAACTCCCTTTCTCTCCTGTGATGTGAGCTGCTTTGTTTCACCGCAGCACCACAGTTCCCGCTCACTCCACACGATGAAATGACAGCTGTGAAACTAGGAACCAAAACAAACCACCCTGTCCTTGTTTCTGTCATGTTGATGAGAAAAGTAAGCACACACCAGTTTAGAGGAGCCAGGGTGGGTTCTGGCAGTGTTTTGGCCACTAGCCTGCGCTCATCACTGCCTACAAATGACCACGGCTCTGAATTTAGTCCACATGTGAAGTGAAAACCATGCTTGCACTCTTTATGCAAGGACAAGAAGGAAAGAGCAAGGTGAACTTGGGAGAGGAGTCTACCCAGTGCTCAGCTAATTGTGAGTAACTGTCTCGCTGACTGGAGTGGGCACTGAAGCAGAGCCCAGCAGCTGCCTGTGGTGAGAAACAGAGTAAACCCAGAGAGGGCAAAGCAGCTGGAGTTTCAGAGAAGGCAGAGATTAGCAGGGTTAAGTGCTCCAGACACCTTTAGATGGTGCTCCCAGCATCTCCATCTTACAACTCATGACAATATACCCCAGGCCAGGACAGCAGCAACACAGGCAAGGTTGAGGTGGCAGGGGGGCGGAGAGGGGGTCCAGTTCCCTAGCCAGGCTAAATCATAACCACAATAACCACAGTCAAGAGAAGGCACTAACATGGAGTTTATGTTAGTAGTGTGCCCAATGTAGTAGGCCTAGACCTGGATTCTCAACCTAAATACTCCTGAGAAAATTTGTGTCAAACATCGTCCTGTGTCTTTATGCATTGTAGAGAGCTGCGTGGAACCACACCTAATGGTGCTGGCTTCCGCCCTCCGCGATCCCGAAAGCGAGTGCTCTTTGATAATCAACTCCTAAAACGGCTAAGGCCTGACTCATGCTATTATCACGCAATGATCGTCAACTGCTTGCATATGCGTGGACCTATGGGCAGTGCCCATGTGGCAATCTGGGGTTGGCGGGGAGAGGTTTGCCCGGGGGGGGGGGG
>NC_022015.1:15402835-15426907 GCF_000317375.1 Microtus ochrogaster
GAGAAGGAGAAGGAGAAGGAGAAAGATTGCTGTGAACAAGGTCCTGAATAAACTGCTTGCAAGAAGAGCTCCGGTGTTGTGTCTTCCTTGCTGGTCGAGGCGGGCGAGACAATGCATATCAAGGTTTCTCGACTTTGATGCTGACAGTTCAGTTTCTCATTACAAGACAATATGTTGGGCACTGTAGGATATTCGACAGTATCCATGATTTCTTCTAACCCGGCTGGAAGTAATATCTATCTTAGTTGTGAAAATTCCCTCCAGACGTTGCCAAGTGACCAATGAAGCAAACCTGCCACAAACTGAGAACCAAAGCTTTAGAATAAATCCTACTGCCGTTCTACCTATCAAAAGACTATAAAGTAATAGCTGAGTGTGATGGCATATGCTTATAATCCCAGAAGTTAGGGAACAGAATCAGGAGGATTATGATTTAGTGGCCATCCTGGGCTATAGAGAATGTGTAAGGTTAACCTGAGCTATATTTGAAAGCCTGTCTTTAAAAAAAATCAAAATTTGGGACTATAATTCAATGGAAGAGTATTACCTTGGAATATGCAAGGCCCCGAGTTCCATCCTTAGCACTGAAAATAAGAGTGAGAGAAGGTCTCAAAGGATAAACTGTTTCCAGGATACCTAAGTGTGCCTCAAAATAAAACAAAAATCCAGGAACACAAGATTATCGAGTTCCCAATAAATAAAGTAAACACTCCAATGTCTGGAATTCAATTAAAAATTACCATGTTTCACACACAGCCTCCAGGGTGACTGTGTCGCTTGTGTCTTCTGGTGTTCAGGTTCTTTTCTGGTTACTTCTCTTTGGTGTAAGTGGGTTACACAACTTGTCTCAGTCATGGGGTGTGCCAAGAGTGAACTCCTATGCCTGGAATTACACTGGACCCCATAAAGGAGGCTGCTGCACTTGAGTTTTTCAGTTGCTTTGGCCAACATCAAGTCCTGTGATTCTGAGAAGGAGCTGAATTCTGTTCACAGCCATAGAGCTAAGAAGTGAATCTCACCCTCTGGAGCCTCAGACAGGAGAACAACCTCGGCTGAAACCAAGACAGGGACAGCACAAGATGAAAAACAGGGGTCATGTGTTAAGTTGCAGTGGTCTTACATGGCAAAGGAGAAATAGGATTCTCATGAGAAAATGGGTGAACTGGAAACCATGAGATAAAGACATTATGTTTACAAGTCTAATAAAATACAATGAATAAGGAGTAAATTGCATATAGGCACACTAACAGCAGCAGCGTCAAATAAAGTAAAGGAGGAAGTTTCAAAGTGCAATTATCCAGTGTGACGTAATTATCATCTGGTATAACATAATAATTATTCAATATAACATATTATCCAGTATAATTACAGTCACAAGGGTTCGTTGCTGTTGCCACATTCCATCTGTTGAAACAACTTGTATAGATTACAACTGAACAGAACAGGGATGACTATCGGATGCAAGAGAGTCACTATTGCACAATTCTATTTATGTTCCAAAAGTGAGCTAACACTAGCATGGGCTTCCACACTTTAAAATATATCACTAGCCTTTGGGATAGAGACAGCATAATGATTTGAAAGGGACAGGAGCACAAACTGGATTTTGTTAATTATTTTTGTTTTGCTTTGTTTTAATGAAGGCATAAAGTTGGGTGGGTATAAAAGAGGCTGTGGATCTGGAAGATAGGGAGGTACACTTATAACCAAAATATGATGCATGAAATTCTCAAAGAATATTTTTTAATTTCATTTTGTTTAAGACATGGTCTCCCTATGTAGACCAGGGTGGCCTTGAATTCACAGTGATCCACCTATCTCTGTGTCTCAAGTGCTGAGATTAAAGCTGTGTACCACCCATACCTAGCAATGAAAATATTTTTAATTAAATAAAACAAAACTAATAGTAACTTAACTAATTTAAACTGGATAGTTTAAGTTTCTGTGACAGGAAGAATAAACTGGCTGTTTTGACTGATAGTTAAAAATACATTTGAAAAAGATTATTCCCCAGCTAGGGAAGAAGGAGAAAGGCTTTACAGTGAGAGAAAAAATTAAAGGGCCATTCAAAGTGAGCCGTTCTCACTGAGGGGCAAGGGATGGACATGAAATAACATGAGGGACAGACAGCAGTTGGTAAAACTGAAGAGAGTTGGTGAAACACTAACAAAAGCTTGAACAGAGAGAAGACAGCATTGCCAGAAATGGAAGAGGCAGAGGAGCCATGAGGGGACGGGAAGAAACGGGGTTTACATTCATTCCCACATGTAACACCCAAGGGAAAAAGACTGGCTTGCTCAGTGTGCACTGACATGGTCATGGTCATGATTGTCTCCATTTCAGAGATGAAGCACAGAGGAGTGAGACTTCACGCTACAGCGGCAGGAATGGTGAAGATTGACGGGATGCGTTGTGCTACACTCATACAGCTGAGGTTTCCAGCATGGAAGATTGGGGCCTCATGATTCGCTCCCTTAGCCAAGGAAGAAGAGGATGATGAATGCCCTCATGAAATCTGTCTCTATTAAACACAAGTATCACTGCTCATCTGAGAATCAACAGACTTACTCAGCTGGACATCATTTGATAGCTCCAAGTGTCTCAACAACAACCTGACGCATGGGAAAATCCTTAAAAGATAAATTTTAAAAATCTGCAGTCAATCATGTACATGTGCACGCCCACTGAATTCTACTTCCTGATCAGCTCCACACATTAATCTCTGTCTGTACATTCACTAACCCAACTCAGGGCAGCTTCCCCCTGCCTTTCCCCAGGTCAGAATCACCTTCAAATTATCTTCTTACCTTTAATCTTGCCTTGCCGTAATAGCCAAGCTTTGTCAGTAGATAATGACCCATGAACCAATCAATCTCATGTGTCATTTCTGTCCATCCTGAGACCTAAGAACGCTTTTTGCATTTTTAAGTGAGTAAAAAGAAGCAGAAAAGAATGTGCAGTGGTGATGCATACAAACTACAATACTCAACATCTTTGGCTTTCCCTTCACGTCAGCCAGGCCTCCACACCTCTCTCTACAGCTACTCTTTCCAGAGGCAACACTGGTAGGCTCACCACCAGTTTCAAACCCTCCCTCTGGTGGTGTCTACCTACTGAACCGCTTTATTCTCCACTGCTCAGAACAAGCAAAACCATCTCTGTACTTCAAGAATAACTTTTTCCCCTGGCTATTGTGAACAGAGCAGCCATGAACATGGAAAAGCAAGTGTCTCTGTACTTGGACATAGAGCCCTTTGGGTGGTAGAGTGAGATCTTGTGGCAGATCCAAATTCTGAGGAACCTCCATGCTGATTTCCATAGCGGAGGCACCAGTTCGCATTCCCCCCAGCAATGATTAAGTGTTCTCCTTTCCCTATAAACATGGCAAAATTTGTTTTCATTAGTTTTTTTGTGTTTTTTTTTTATCTTAGCCATTCTAACAGGGATAAGATGAATTTTCAAAGTAGTTCTAACTGAATTTCACTGGATAGTTAAGAATATTGAACTTTTAAAAAAATGTGTTTTAGTCATTTATATTTCATCTTTTGGAAATTTTGCTTAGTTCCATGCTCTGCTTTTTTTAAAAAAAAAATGGGCAGTTTTCTTGATGTTTAGTTTTTTGCATTTTTTAACATATTCTAGACATTAACCCTCTCTCTAATGTCCAGCTGGTAAACACCTACTTGGATGATTGACATTTCACATACTAACTTACATCATTACAAGACTTTGAACAATGTGTAAGCAAAGAGTCTGTATTCTCTTTTCTAAACTACCAGTTGTAGGATGATTATAGACTGTTCTAGACACTTTAAAAATAATATCTCATTTAACTACTGCACTAACTACAAAAGCAGCTATTACAGTCTTTAGTTTACATCTAGAGAAACAGAGGATGATCTCAGAGTGAGTTACTGATAAAGCCAGGATTTTAAACAAAGCCACCAAGTCCTTGGAACACAGGAGGTAATTAGTAAGGAAGCATTAAACAAATTAGTGGACAGATAAGTGCTTTAACAGCTTTCTGACTCTGTAGCCACAATTTTTGATAACACCATCTTGATTTACTTCATACTGAAAACCATCTCAAAGAAGACCACAGGATGAGCAGTTAAAGTATATTTTAAGTTATCTAATTCAAGACCTTGTCTGATTATTTCTTTGTTGCTCATCTCATTCCATAGATAATTTGGGGGCATTAATATTTGACTTCTTTATATAATGTTCTCTCTCATTTAGACAAATCAAAAATTTATTTCTAAAAATCAAAAACACAGAAAACTCATTGATGGCATCATGCACACTCCAGCCAGCCCATATCTGCATGCTGTTTCCATGGGATATTCATTAGCAGAGAAAAGCGTGCATAAAAACTCCCTGCACATACCTGTTCTACTGCCCCACAGTACTACAAATAAAATAAAATTACCTTTAATCGCTTTTCCTTTTCCATCATAATGGTCCCAACAATGACAAGTGCCATTTGAGTAAATGTAAATAAAATTGTCCACGGAAACATGGATATGAAAGACCACAAGAATTTGTCCTGGGTGAAAGCAGGGTATGGGAATCGGTTCGCATGAATGGTGGCATTAGCAAACATGTCTTCAGCCGCTCTGCCACTATGATACACCATGATGGCCTTATCTAAAGAATGTTGCACAACAAGAAATCCTTCTCTGATGTATCCTAAACAAACAAAGAAACAACAACAACAAAAAAAAAGACTGTTAATTTCAAGGTATTACCATATGGCCAGGGAGATGACAGTAGCAATTCAGATAACGCAAAACTCTTTTTTTCCCCATTATTTACATAGAGCGGCGAGCTGTTCTCGAACCCGGGACCTCGGGAACAGCAGTCGGAGCTCTTAGCCTCTGAGCCACCTGTGCAGCTGCTAATGCAAAACTCTTAACAAAGCAATTTTACAAATACCAATTGTGATTTGAGACACATGAAATCTTACTGCTGTCCTCAAAATTAAAATAGTGAATGAAAATAATACTATAACTTTATGTAGATCTTTATCAACCATGATAATTTAAAAATATTAAACAAAACTATTCCTATGCCTGTGTCCTTCCAAAATTCATATGCTGAAATCTAATACTTGGTATATTTTTAAAAGGTAACCTGTCAGAAATGACTGAGTTCTAAGTATTCCACCCACACGGACTGCTCTGAAAAAGGAAGGGAGGGAGTGGTCTAATCCTTCCCCTGCTTCTCCCTCTCCTATGTGATGCAACAACCACCAGTCTTCCCTCCAAGGATGGAGCAAAAAGCTGCCACTTGGGAAGCACACAGCAAGCCCTGACCAGAGATCTAGTCTGTGGGCGCTGGGAGCTTGGACTTCCTAGCTTCCAAAACTGTGAGAAACAACCTTCTATTATAAGCATCATGGCATTTTGCTATGCCACCCTGGAACTGGCTAAAATAATTCTACACACTGAGATATGTCATTGGAAGGAAATTCTAAACAAGAAGTAAATCCCATTTACAATACATCAAAAGGAGTAAAGTCAACACAAACATCCCAGGAGAGGAAAAGCTTACAAACACTGGGGAGATAAAGGCAACACACCTAAATGAAAAGATGTCTACTATTTGGGGGCTTGGAAAATGAATACTATTTAAATGTCATGTCTAAGGAGACTAGATAAACATCTATGTGGAACCTCAAAGGACCAACAAATAACCAAAGCAATCTACAGAAAAAAAGATCAAAGCTGGAGCCTTTATATGTGTTGACTTTAAAACTCATTATAATGATAGTGTAACCAAAAAGTGTATATATCATAGACTATGTGTAGAGACATAGACAATAATGTAGTCATAGTTAATAACACTGTAGTGTGCACTTTAAAACACCATTAAAGGTAGACATCAGGCTTGACATTCACCTGTAAAGTTCATGGACTGCACATGGTGGCATACACCTTTATTTAATCCCAGCACTTGGGAAACTGAGGTGATGTGGATCTCTGTGAGTTCAAGGGCAGCTTGGTCTACACAAGTTCTAGGCCAGCCAGAAACTAAAAACCAAACCAAAACTAAAACCTCTTGTAGCAAATTCTGCTCTGCTCCTCTCACCCACCACCATTCTCAGCCTCTCTGAGGCAGCTGCTGTTTGGATATGGTCTGCTGCTTCAAGGGCTTCATTTGCTGAAGACTTGGGCCCCATTGTGGTAATGCAGAGGGAGCCACATGGGGATGATCAGGTCATGACTGACGTCGGGACAGCCTCATGATTTCATGGAGTGGACACGTCTGGGGGTGTGAATTAATTCCCGTAAGCCTCAATTATAAAGTGAGTAAGCCTGGCTCCTCACTGCCCCTTGGCCCCTTGGTTGCATGCACGCCCTTTCAGCATTTAAAACTTTCTGCTTCTCCACTATGTTGCTGTGCAGCTGGGAGGAGACAAAAACAGGAAGGAATGCTGTGGCCATGCTGCTTAACCAATCCAGTCACCAGAACAGCAATCCAGATAAACATCACTCAGGCTCAGGTAGTCATGGTGATACAAAACAGATGAGCATCAAAGTCCTAAGAACTGGTGTCACAGCACTTTGGTGATGATACAGAGCTTATGACTCTTTTCTTAATCTTTATCAGATTAAAAAACATGACCCAAAGTGTTTAACACATATAAAAGAATCTAACAAAAACAAACAAACAACCAAACAGAAAAGCAGGCCAAGTTACAAAAGCAAAAGAAATGTCAAATTTCAATTTAAAATATTAACTTACTAGAGATGCCCATTTGCAACTTACATTTGTCTGGTTTTTTTTTTTTCTTTCTTGTTTTAAAAGTTTTTATTTTTTTAAAATGGAAAAAAGAAACTCTTTTCAAAAGTACCTTTTCAGTCTGGAGATAGTGGCACATACCTGTAATCCTAACACTTGGGAGGGTCAGGCAGGAAGATCATCCCAAGGTTGAAGACATCCTATGTTACATAATGAGCTTAAGGCTAGCCTGGGCTACTGTAGGCAGAGACTGCTCATTTGTTTCCCAGCCACCCAGACCAGAAAAATAACACAGAAACTGTATTAATTACAACACTGTTTGGCCAATGACTCTAGCAAATTCCTAGCTAGCTCTTATATCTTAAATTAACCCATTTCTATTAATCTGTGTATTCCACTAGGCTGTGGCTTGCTGGTAACCATATGTTATTCCTTCAGCAGCTACATGGCATCTCTCTGACTACACCTACTCTCCCTATCTCTGTTGAGATTTCCCACCTGGCTTTACTCTACTAAGCCATTGGCTGAAACAGCTTCTTTAATAACTAACAGTCATAAAACATATTCACAGCAAACAGAGTGAAATCTCACATCAGGCTACATAGTCAGATTCTACATAAAAAAAGTCAATAACCATGATGATAAATGGTCCATCTATCATTATTAGATCATGTCTATATTTTTGGTGAAACTACTTTTATTCCACCAATATCATGGCATTTCCTATTATGTTCTTCTCAAAGAAAACCTTTAAGATGCAATGTATTGATTTTAAGAGATTAGACTCATTCTAAACTTATAGTTAGAAAAATATTTTAAGTGTTTTTGATAAAATAATCTTTTTATCTTTCATAATCTTTCAACTCTAAAGTGACAACTGCTCAAATCTTTACAGAGATCTACATATATTTTCTACAGCTTTAATTCTATATACATACCAGAGTTTGTGATTATTTTAATAGCCACATTAACCTGTCAAGCTAACATATTATTTGGGGGTGGGGAGGTGGGTGAGAGAATGTGTGTGCGTGTGTGCACGAGTGTGTGCACCCATGCGTGAGTATGCAGAAGTCAGAGGTTCACTTCTCTGCCTCACTTATTTGAGACAGGGTCTCTCAGTCAATCTGTAGCACCTCGCTTTGGCTATTACTTCTGACCAGCAAGCTTCAGTGGCTTGCTTGTCTCCACATCTCCAGCACTGGGGACATGGGTACACCCATGCCAGCCTTTCCATAGGCGATGAGACCCGGACAAGAACTCTACCCACTGAGTCATCTCCACAACCCAGTCTGATACATTCTGAACAAGGTTTGGATGACTTTTACTCTTTAGATTTTACTGATAATAGTAAAATCACACATAGTTTTTGTCTCCTATTGAATAATTGAAAAATATTCTCAGGACCTGATATTTAACACAAAGGTCTTACTGGTGTTACTTTTTTGCTTCCTTCCAGGTAATTTGTATCACAAATTTAAATTTATCATCATGACCTGATAAAAAGCTGATATTCATCAACATAAATATATAAGATATATATGTTTGTGGAACATACATATATATCCCATACATATATACATATGTTTATATAGAGAGATGTCTATATGTGTACACATATATTGAGCCAAGAGAGGCACAAGTTATCCACTAAAATGATATAAATACACAGAAACAATAAAATTAATTTGAGAAATAAAGAAAATAGTATCAAATTTTATCTTTGTTAATAAATATAAGATTTAAACCACAATAAATTATAATGAATAAATAAGTCATCTTGTTCATGCAGAGGAAAAAAAGGAAGCCCACACCTAATGACTGCTCATACACAGTAAAAATAAAGTGCATTTAAGGATCTGCTAACTAACCAGGGTCCCCCCCATCGTGTTCAAGTAAGTTCCGGGGTCCTAGAGAAGGCACGGGTGGGAAGAGAGTCGATGTGTTCCAGTCCTTTGCTCGCGGGTCCATAGACGGACGAAAGGGATTATAAGGATTATAGAGATGACCAAAGCGCAAATTATATTTTACCTAGAATGAGAGTCAAAGACAAACATGTTAAACCAGTGAGTCTTGAAAACCAAAGATTAGCAGTGATAGGTAAATTTTGTTTTTTAATTAAATATGTTTGTTTTGGGGACAGAAAACCAACAGAATATTGCGGCATGGAACAACTAATACACTGCAAAGCTATAACCACAGCTGAAGTGCAAAATAAATGCCACAGATCCTCTCTATCATCTCCATATGCAACAAGGGTGCAAGAGTCAGCACCGTGACTGTTCCTTTCTAGTCCCACCTTTGTTCTGCCTGCTGAGTGAGAAAAACAAAAACTTAGAGAGCCTGGGAAAATGGCTCAGAGGTTAAGAACACTTGTTGATCTTGTAGAGGACCCGGGTTCAGTTCTCAGTACCCATGTGGCAGCTCACAACCATCCAAAACTCTAATTTTAGGGGGCCTACTGCCCTCTTCTGACCTTTGGGGTAACAGATATACATGCTGTGTACATATATGCATGCAGGCAAAACATTCGTACACATAAAAGGGATTAAATAAATATAAAAATAATTTTCAAAATCTACTAGAGGGGCTGGAAGCTGGTTCAGTCAGTAAAGTACTTATTTCACAAGCATGATTAACTGAGTTCATATCTCCACAATCTATATAAAAAGCAAGGTGTGGTAGCATGAGCCTGTGGGTACAGCACTGAGGATATTGAGACAAGAAAATCCCTAAGGCTTGTAAGCCAGACAGTCTAGCTGAACAGCAAATTCTGGGTTCAGTGAGAGACCCTGCCTCAAAAACTGGGGTATAGAAGCAACTGAGGAAGACACCAACGTCAGACCCTCACCTCCATATGTACACACACATGCATGTACATAGACACACATAAGCACATATTTATAAAGTTACATACTGCTCTCTCTCCCCCATCTCTCCTCTCTCTCTCACACATACACACACATACACGCAACACACACACTCACAAATCTACTAGAATGCCACCATCAAGATGGGAGAAATGAAACAAGAGTACACGGATAGATAAAAGACAAATTATATTGCCTAGAAGAGTCACTTCACTTTTAAGAACACTCAGAAACAGAAGTGCAGGGAAGAGAAAAAAACACTGAAGACAAATGTATACCAGAAAAGAGCATGCTTAGATTCAGATACACCTAAATCGAAAGATGTAGAAAGAGCATACAGTGTGCACACTGATGCATACCTGTAGCCCCTGTACTTGAGAACTGATGCAGGAGGATCAGAAGTTCAAGGCCAATCTCATGCATATAGTGAGGCCCTGACTAAAAAAAAAAATGTAAAAAGAGATAGACATTGGACGATTATAAATGTATTGATGTGTCAAGAGAATAAAATAACTGTAAATACTTATCCAGGCAATATCAGAGGTTCCATGGATCCATATGCACATGAGTACACTAAAGAGAAGTCACAGATTATATTGCAATTGTGACTGAGGACTTCAGTAACTCCATTTTCAACAACGGACTGATCACTCAGTCAGAAAATCAATAAGTAAACACACTAGCCTTCAACAATACACAAGCATGTACACACAGAGAGACACACACATGCATATACACACACAAGCATGTACACACAGAGATACACACATGCATATACACACAAAAGCATGTACACACAGAAACACACACATGCATCTACACACACAAGCATGTACACACAGAGACACACACATGCATATACACACACAAGCATGTACACACAGAGACACACACATGCATATACACACACAAGCATGTACACAGAGACACACATGCATATACACACACAGGCATGTACACACAGAGACATACACATGCATATAGACACACAAAAAGAGACACATACACATTCACACACACACACACATTTAAAAACTCTCAAAGCTAAAAACATAACCGTCAGGTCTTTAAATAAAACTTTCTCACCTGAAGTGGTAATCGTTCATCATTGGTTTTGAACACGTGATCAAACACAATGGCAGCCAGCACATATGCAGACCTGTTCTCATACTTAATGTATTTCTCAAAAGATTTTTCTGAAGGAAAGCCTCGAACTGTGGAAAGAAAAGTCCAAGTTGCCCACATAAACGTGAAAGGTCTAATGCTTGTTCTTGGCATCAGAAAACACAGCCCTGTCACAACTGTGAAAATTCCAAACACACCACTTAACCAATGACAGTCAGACCAGTACCTAATATACGCCTGGATTATGGAAAACAAATGAAAAAATAAATTACTAATATGTCATACGTAAGTGCATAAAGACACACACACACACAAAAGCGCTTCTTCCATAAGATAATGGAAAGACTGTATTCATGATTTTAAAGAAAATATAAGTTTTTAATTAGTTCTTTAGAAAAGAAAAGGACTGTGCCTGTAATTTAGTGGTAGAGCACTTGCCTAGCATGCAATGCAAGGCCTCTATCCCCCCATCACACAAACACACATACACACACACACACACACACACACACACACACACACACAGAGAGAGAGAATGGAAACCACTGACTAAAAGTTGCATTGACAGAGCAACAAATTAAAAAAATGAATAAATTGGGCTTAGTGACATTTTTTTTTAAAAAAATCACTATTTTTCAAGATAACATTTAGTGGACAGACAAGTCACAGACTGAATCCAAAATAGATACACAATATGTCTAACAAACAACTACATCTGTAACAGTTGAAAGCAAGGAAGAGAATAAGTCAGCTCAACAGGAAATGAACAAAATATGTCAACAGGCTTGCCATAGGAAATAAGTACCCAAATAGCCAATAGTCACATGGAGGCTGAGTTCAGTCAGCATAGGTTAGGGTTGTAGCTCAGCTGTGGGATGTTGGCTTAGCACAACAGAGTCCTGAGAAGGACCTTCCGAAACAGCAACAACAAAACATCAACCAGAGGAAAACAAATCAAGGCTAAGAGGACCCCACCACATACTCATCCAAATAGCTAGAGACCCAGTAAAATGATATCAATACTTTATTCATCAATTTAAAATATTCACTATATTTTTGTTTGTCCTAGTTGCTCCATACACTAATCAATCTTTCTGTTTCAGTTACGAGTGACATCTCGTTGTGTCTTCCCTTACATTTCCCTGATGGTGAGCACGCCGTACATCCTCCCATGTACTCCTCTGCCATTTGGATACCATCTTCAGTCTTCAGCAAAGGGTCTACTCAGACCTTCTGCTGTTTTATGAATCGGACATTTGTCTTTACATGACTAGGTTATTAATAATGCTTTATAATTCGGTTACAAGCCCACTATCATATAGATAGTCCACAAATATTTTATCTCAACCTTTAGCTGTCTTTCATTTTCTTGATAGCTTCCTTTGGAAAATATTTCAATTTTATTTTATTGCATTTCATGGTTTTTGTTTGTTTGTTCGTTTGTTTTGGTTATACCTAAAAGACCTTTTTAGTTTTGGCTCTCATATTTAGATTTTTGGCCCAATTTTAATTATTTTTCCATAAAATTCAAGTAAAAAAGTCAACAATATTTTATTGTATGTGGAACATTCTGCTTCTAAATAGGTCAAGACTATTCTTTCTCCATGATTTAGTTTTGAAATAATTTCAAAACATCAATTTACTATGTCAGTATCTATTTATCTCTAGAAGCTCAATTCTATAAACACTGATCTATACATCTACTTTTGTACTAAAAGTGTGTGTGCACATGCACGCGTGTGCGCATTATGTGTGCATGTGTCCAAAACTTCTCGATATTATTTTTGCTAACAGTGAGTCATATTTTTGTATGAATTTCAGAATTGGTTCATCAATTTCCACAAAGAAGCTCAACCCTGTGCAGGGAGGAAATGTGCTAGGCATTCAGACAGACCCAGGCTTCATTCATCCAGCTCTTTGGGAAAGCTCCGTACTTTCCTGGTCCATGGATGAGGGCTCTGAAGCCAACTTGCAGGGCTGCTTCAGATTCCATAGCAAAGACTGAGGTCAGCAAACCCCACTGGCACCTTTCCCCTTGTACACCAACAAGGTTGATCTAATCTACGGCAGAGTCAACTACGTGAACCTTACATCAGTCAGCTGCAGGGTCTGGTGTAACTATGAGACAAGTGTGTCTCAGGGACTAGACAAATACCTTCCTGGTTCTGTATATGAGGTTGAGACTGCCCTCAGTGGACAGCGGGGATGAGCCACACAAAGTCCCTGGACTATTTTAGTCTACAGTCAAACCATCCCCACGCCGTGTGGGTGGGGAGCTGGGGGTGAGGGGTGACTGGGTCCTGGCACTGCTAATCACTGCTTAGAACTGAGTCTCAGGGACATTTTTGGTCTGTGATTAGAGTTGAGGTCAGGAAGTCTATTACTGGAGACACAGTGGGCCCCCTTCACCCCAAATCCCCAGTGGGCAGTTCTAATAGCAAAACTATCAGATGAGGACATAACCAAGTCTATGAAGATATGGGAAATTTCTAGCTCTGAAGGCAGAAACACAGTAGGAAAGTCTGCCCCCTGGGCATTGTCCCCTCAAGGTGCCTCTTCCAGATCTTGGACTCACGATCCCCTAACTGCATAGCACTTTTATCCACAGATGGTTGCAAAATTATTGCTGTACTTAATATAAATAGAGGAACTCTAGTCCACTGCCTTGCTATCACTACTCTGTATATAGCATAGCTTTAAAAGTATATACCAAAATAATCCACAGTGACATAAGCCACATGACAGGACTGGAGGCACAGACGCCAAGCCCCTAGCAGTGTCAGACAAGCAAAATTTAATATGCAGAAATACATTTGGTAAAGAGTTGTCTCTTTAGCTGGGTGGTGGTGGTGCACACCTTTAATCCCAGCACTCAGGAGGCAGAGGCAGGCAGATCGCTGTTAGTTTGAGGCCAGCCTGGTCTACAAGAGGACAGGCTTCAAAGCTACAGCGAACCCCCCCAAAAAATCTCGAAAACAACAAACAACAACAATAACAACAAAAAGACTTATCTGCTATAATTCTACACTATATTTCCTTTCAGATATATATTGTTCTTAAATACTATTTTTATAAATTAGTGATGTGAATGAAATCTGTGCACTATAAAATGTGTCTGCTGTATACTAATACTTAATACAAAATCACATACTTTTAGGTCAGAATGTATAGTCACAGGGCTGATGACTCACTGGGCAGAGGCACCTGGTGCCAAGCTGGGTGACAGCATCAATTAAAGGAGAGAACCACTGTCTGCAAAACATCCTCTGACTTCCACACCTGTCTTACACACAGGCACACACACGTGCACACACGTATACATACACAAAAGCTTTTTCATAGCATAATCATAAACAAAGAATAGTTATAATTCTAGAACTAGAAATTAATTGGGTCATCTGATTTTAAATATTACATTTCAATGTGATTATGCCATGAAGACATTTGAACAAACTCTTCGGGATATTAATGCATGACTTATGAAGGCTACTGAGTCATACTAAAACATTTCAGAGAAGTGCTTCAAGTGTTTTAATTTCTAACCTGTAAAGTTGAAATTTAAATCTTCTTTCACCATCTCTGTAATATTTCTTGCCGCATCACTTCCAGAAGGCACATACGCCAATTCATATTCAAATTTTGTATTAAGGAACCCGGGTAATGTCAGGGGGATAGGATTAAAAGTCACAGGCTGAAAAAATGTCTTCTTTGAAATTCTGCGCATAGTCAAAGTCCACACAAACAACAGAAATATCAAGGTGATTTCCACCACTAAGCCAACCACGTTCCGCCTCTGCAAAAATAAACAAACAAACAAACAAAAAACAGGAGGACTGTGTTAGTGCATACATGAACACGTGCATATGTGTGCTCCTGTGTGCAGGTAAGAGCACACAACACAGACCTAAACTATTCTGCTTCACTCTACAGTGAGAACGGCTTCCCCGACTGTCTTCCTCGCACATTTCAAAAGTCACTCTACCCTACTGATTCTCCGGGTTCTTCAGGCTAAGCAGTGCTGGTCAGCCTTGGAACAAAAGCAAGGACATGAACTACAATCAAATGTGGCAGAGGAGATGTCAACTCCTCTCTGGCTCCACAGATACCTCCACTTACCTTCAAAAGGAAATTTTTCCACAGGAGGGCTGAAAATTGCTTCATGCGCAATGAGTCCATTTCATGAGAAAGTGTGAGAGCTCAGGGCTTATGAAACAAAGATGCAACGCAACCAAGGTCACCTGCCAACACATTAAATGTCACTGAGAAAATTATTCCTTCGTTCTTCCACAGCTCCACTGATCGATAGAAAGACAACCACAAAATCAAACAGACGAAAGCCAACCTTGGAAGGGGTGTTTCCTGGAAACACAGTAATAGGCAAATTTTAAGAGCAAGTGGAAAACCTTTTATAATACATCAAATGAACAATGTAAACAACTTTGCAGCACAGAAAAGGCCAGGATCAGGTAGTATCTGGAGTGGGAAAAAATTTATGCTGATTCTTATTTGATTTTCCAAGCAACAACAAAATTTCCAATTGAGTAGCCTACAATTAAGTCCAGCTCTGGCACTAAGTACACAGTACTAGCATAGGCTATCCCACTAGGTTAAGACTCAGGCCCACAAGAATGCCCCACTCCAGATGCAATTGCACAATAGGACTTCTGCCTGGGAACCTTCAACTGACAGGGACTCTCCAGACCTTCTTCTGGCTTTACATTCACTAGAGCAGTTTACAGACTGAGGAACTTGCACCTTACAGCCATGGTATGCTACAGATGAACAGCACATGAAAAGGCACACAGAACACACAGGGCAAGGAGATGGGGGCTCAGGGCTTCCATCCCCTTCCGAGTGCCTCCCTGCACAACCTGCTCACCAGAGGCTCTCTTAGTTCTTGAGCATTTGATCCAGGTTTATTATGCAATCATGATAGAGCAAGTCCATAGTCCTTGGGATTCAATCCATCTCCAGCCTCCTTCTCTCTTAGAGGTGGCAGTCCCAATTCTCTGTTCCTCACGATTTATTCCTGAGGCTCTAGTTAGTCTAGTTAGTCTAGAGCCTGATGTCAGTAGTCACCGTGTAAGGATAAACCCATGGAAAAGTCAGAAGCAACTAGTTAAGAATGACAAAAGATACTCCTGTCATCAGGGGTTCAAGGGGCTTGGAGATCTCTGAGTCAGGAACCAGGAGAAATATATATAAACACAGATATAAACACACATGCCACCTCCAACTCCACCAAACAATGGAAGATCAAAAACCCTCTAACTCATTCCATTACTTGTATCCAAAACCAGAGAAAAACATCACAAGCAACCTATAGACTAGTATCACTTAAGAGTATAAATGCAAAACCATTAACAGTACTAGCTAACTGAAGCCAGAAAAATATTTAAGATTTTTTTTTTATCAAGTGACAGTTGGATTTATCTTGGGAATTCAGGTCCATCCATATAATACAATTTATGACCATGGTGAAGTGGAATAAGGTAGATAAAAACAATTATAAGACACTGATTTATTGATTTATTGGCTTGTTTAATGAAAGTATCACTTATTACCAGACATCACTTCACTTTGTCACCTAGACAGAATAGTGGCCAAAGCAGTTGAAAAGTTCCAGCCCCCTAGTAAGTGTTGCCCTTGACCACAGACACTTACACCCTGCAACTGCAACATATACCTTTGAAAAATAAAAGGTTAAATGCTGTGCATGAATATGATTCTGTAAAGTCCTGCTTATCTCAGCTTGTGGTTTTTAGAGTATAAAATAAGTGCAAACTAGCCTCAGAACTGAAGTCTTTGGGAGTTAGTTCTCCTGGCTTTAGTCCGCCACTGAATACATCGCTTCTCTTCCACTCTCATTGGTGATCATCACAATTGAAGCAGAAAAGGCAATAGGTAAGAACATTTGACAGATGAGGGAACAGCAATGTAGTTCCTCAACATGACAAATACATCATAATAGTGAAAAACTGAATAAGAACCTCCTCAGACTAGAAATAAGACAAGGCTATCTGCACCACACCTCCTACTCAACATAAGCATGGAAATGTTAACTAGGGCAACTGGGCAAGACAAAAATAATAAGTTAAAGAACAGGGTAAGAAAGAAGATAAAAAAAGAACAAAGAAGAATGAGGCACAGAGAAGAAGGAAAAGAAATCAAAGTCAAAAAGAAAACAATAAACCTTTCTTTCATCAGTATTCCATATAGAAAACCCCCAATGACCCCACAAAAGAAAGTATTAAACCAAGCTAATAAGCTTAACCAAGTTGAAGATCAACATACAAAAACACTTATTTCTGTACCCATAGTGGCAGATCATTTGTATTTTAATAAATAAAGCTTGCCTGAAGATCAGAAAAGTAAACAACCACACTGAACAGCCTGACAGACCAGGCAGCAATGACACACACCTTTAATCCCAGTAGCCACGCTAGCTTGCCATAGAAACCAGGTGGTAGTGAAGCATGCCCTTAGTCCCAGAACTAGAGAGGGTTATAAAACAGGAGGAGACAGCTCTCAATCTCAGTCTCATTCTGAAATTTCTGTAGGCAGGATGGCCATTTTCGGACTGAGGTAAGAGCCAGTGGTGGGCTGTTTTGCTTTTCTGGTCTTCAGGTTAAACCCCAATATCTGTCTCTGAGTTTTTATTAATCGTACTTCAATGCACTAGCAATGAACAATCTTTAAAAACCAATTCCATTTTTAAGAGCATCAGAAAGCAAAATACTTAATAAATTAAGCTAAGGAAGTATAAGAACTGTAAACAAAAATTATAAAACATTCCTTTTTTAAAAAGGAAAGAAGGGAAGGAAAGAGAAGAAAGTTAAGAAACAAAGGATCGTCCTGTCTTCAGAGACTGAAAGGTCCATTGTTGCAATAGAAACACCTCCCAAGCCCTGACAAATGCTCAGCATCCTTAGCCATCAGAGGAATGCAAATCAAAACAACTCTGAGATTCCATATTACACCGGTAAGAACGGCCAAGATCAAAAACACGGATGACAGCTTATGCTGGAGAGGATATGGATAAAGGGAACCATTGATGGGGGTAGTGCAAACTGGTATAGCCGCTTTGGATAACAGTATGGTGATTTCTCAGAAAATTAGGAAACACCTACCTCAAGACCCAGCAATACCACTTTTGGGTATATATCCAAAGGATGCTCAATCATGCCACACGGACATGTGCTCAACTATGTTCATAGCAGCTTTGTTTGTCATAGACAGAACCTGGAAACAACCTACATGCCCCTTGACTGAAGAATGGACAAGGAAAATGTGGCACATTTACACAATGGGGTACTACACAGCCAGCAGAAAAAAATAATGACATCTTGAGATTTGCAGGGAAATGGATGGATCTAGAAAACATCATATTAAGTGAGGTAACCCAGACCCAGAAAGACAAATATCACATGTACTCACTCATAAGTGGCTTTTAGACATAAAGCAAAGAAAACCAGTCTATAATTCACAATCCCAGAGAACCTAGACAATAATGAAGACCCTAAGAGAGACATACATAGATCTAATCTACATGGGAAGTAGATCTCTTGAGTAAATTGGGAGCATGGGGACCATGGGGAGAAGGTTGAAGGGGAGGAGACAGAAAGGGAGGGAAGCAGAGAAAAATGTATAGCTCAATAAAAAAAGAAAAGAAAAGAAACTCAACACCTTGAATAGGCTGGTCCTAAAATTCATATGGAATTCTAAAGGATAATGAACAAGGAATCAACTTGGAAGCCCAGCACTTCGTGATATCAACATTTCTGCAGAACGTCGATCATCAGAAGGAAACTGAGAAAAGCAGAGGCACAGAGTAGGGCAACGCTCCATGCACCATGGTTGACGGTCATCACGCTTGCTCACTTACGAGGAAAAGAACACAATTTTCAACAAATGTGCAAAGAAGTGGAACGGGGTTTAAACCTCATGCCATATGCAAAATGATTAGGGATGCAATGTGGTAGCAAAAACAAATGCTTAGAACAAACAGAATCTCAAACCATCACTTAACAACAATGCACTCTGGGACAAAGAGTGGAAGGGAGCATTTCCAAATCACAACCTGAACATATACAGTAACCCTTACAGCCAAAGGCAACCCAACTAAATAGTGGGCAAGTCTTAAACAGACATTCTACAAAGAAACCCTACAGTTAGCCAATGACTGCATTAAAAGATTTCACGTCATTACTCAAAGAAAAACGAAAAATATAAGCTCAGTGGGCTGCTGCTTAATCTACCACACGCTAGACATTCTACATCAAAAACAAAATAGAAAATTCGTGCCCAGAAGGTAGAAAACTGGAACCTTTCCCCACTGGTGGTGAATGGGGCAGCCCAGAGTGGGAAACAGATTGGCAGCTTGCTTCTCAAAGACCAAATGCCCAATTTCCATAGGACTCTCCAATCTCACTCCTAGAAAACATAAGTATGTCCATACCCTGTCCTCCCTCCCACCAAAAATTGTACAGGACCAGTGAGATGGCTTAGCAGGTGAGCGTGCTTGCTGTCAAGGTTGATGATCTGAGTTTGAGCCCTGGAAACAACATGCTGAAAGGAGAGCACTTTACTCCCATAAATTGTCCTCTGACCTCCACACATGCGCGCACACACACACACTAAATAAATAAATGCAAAATGGGACATATATATATAAATGCTCATGATACCTTCATAACCCCAAAGTCCATTTAACTGATGAACAAACACATACAATGATGGAGTCTCGGTCGCCCATAGAGGGTGAGGAATGATGTATGGTAACAGTATGCTAAGCAGAACATATATGATTCCATTCGTGTGAAATTCCAGACTCCACTTATTCAGACAAAAAAAGAACAGCAGTTGCCAGGGGCAGCGAGGAGGAGGCAGTTGAGAGTGACTGCTTAATAAATGCAGGATTTATTTTGGGAGTAAGAAAATTTATTTGAGAGTGAGAAATGTCCTAGAATTAGTAAAGAATTTATAAGTGCGGTAAAGGGGACTCAAAAACATGGTTAAGCTTATGTTGTGCTACAGCAATATTTTAAATAAACGGAACCATGAGATTGATAATTATTTCCAACTATAGATGAGATACAGAAGTCAAGTGACTTGTGTCAAATCAGGTTAAGGTTAAAACTGATCCTGGATCCCAAATCCTTCCTCGAGCGGCTAAACTGAAAAGTGTCCATGTCAAAATGGAGTGAGTTACGCTAGGTGGGACGGAGCGTGCTCTTAGTCACAGAACTAGGTAGGCTGAGGCAAGGGGACTGTGTGAACTTGAGGACAGCTTCAGCTACATAGTGCATACAAGACCAGACAAGTCTAAGGACCAACAAAACCGTGGATAATAATAATTGCGGGGAGAGGAGGGAAAGGGAGGGTCATAAACAAACCAACCAAACTAAGAGTCAGGAGGTTAAAAGGGTTTTGAAAGCCTTTGCCACACGCATTGCACACGTGTTTATCATAAAACTTTCTCCAAGACAGCCGAAGGGTCCTTCTGCTTTCCTCTTGAGACAGGGTCTCGCTTTGTAACCCTGTTTGTCCTCATACTTGCTATTCTCCTGCCTCAACCTCCAGAATGTGTGGATTACTTACAGTTGCTCCACTCACTGCTGCTCGCTAGGGAAGTCACCCGGACATCTTGCCCGACAGTCTTCCTCTACTGAACCGCAGTGAAAACCTGCAACAAACCCCGGCCAGAGCCAGGCTCTGTTTCAAAACCAGCACGACGCACTTCTGCCTTTAGAAGTGTCCCGTCTCAAACTCCTTGGAGATGGATGTGGCCACCGCATGCACAGGCCGACAGTCGCTCCTTTCTCTTAGGCGGGCAACACACACATACACAATGATATTCGTTCCTCAGTCCCTACAGGCGGGTGTGGAGAGACCCACGCTGAACTCCTGGGGCGTCTAAGGGCGGCAGCAGAACAGGTCCACGACACGCACCTCTCAGACCCCACAACAGCCACCTCCACGGCCACGAGGGGACGCGCGTCGCCCGGGCACGGCTCCTCCTCTCAACGCTCCAGCCAACCGCCTGGCGGCGCGGACGGGTCGAGACGGAGGGGAACGCGCAAGGGGTGCCGGGGCGCGCGCCGGAAGGAGCCGCCTGGGTGTCGCCCACGCGTGCGCCCTGGAACCTTTTCCACCCGGCTGAGTTCCGCTAGCGCGCTCGCTAGTCCACAACCTGAGACTCGTAGTAAAGCCAGCAAGACGGTTGAGGCGACGGCAGAACTCAGAAGCCCGGATAAATACTTCCATATAATATTTTCAGTCTTTTTGAAGGAGCTGCCCTAGAGTTCAAAGCAAAAGAGAAACTCCGTTATTCTAACTTCTATTTAATTTTTTAAAATGTTTTGTTTATCGTTGTTCTCCTTTAGCTATTTTTTACTTTATTGTTTTATTTTAATATTTCTCTTGAGTATTGACTGTTATTTATTGAGTGTGTCCAATAAATTTTGTTGAGTCAGTATTGCTGCAGCCCGGGGACCACTCTACCCTGCTGTTGTCACTTTTAGAGTGTTGGCAGCAGTCTAGGGAGGGGCAAGCTACCCACACCTTCCTAGGGCTGTAGACGGTCAGCAGAGAATTTCCCCAGGCAGAGACAAGGTCTCAGGAGAGGCCAGGGAAAAGACACAGCAGCTTCTCCTACATTACTAGTGAGTTTATTAATAGCCTTTCTCTCCAAGCCATTACTACACTCAATAACAGTTGTATTGTTTTAATAATAAAAATTAAAGCTGGCTCTGGCTGCACACCTGCTGTCCTAGCACCTGGGAAGTGGACGCAGAAGCATCAGGAGTTCAAGGCCAGTCTTGGCTACAGAGGGATTTTGAAGCCAGTCTAGCCTAGGCAAGATGCTGTTTCAAAGCAAAACAAAACAAGGAGCAGGAGAGACGACGCTGCTGTTAAGGGCTCTTACTGCTCTTCCAGTGAGCCGGGGTTCGGTTCATAGCACCCATGCACCCATGCATGGTGGCGGCTTACACACACACAGACAGACACAAACGGGCATGTACACATACACACGTACACACTCCAAAAGAAGCCCAACTGCTGCTGACTCGGTGGATACCTTGAACAGATCCCAGAACCTACACTAGTAAGGCTAACAACAGTACCTCCATGCCTCAGCCGCAGTTGGTGTAGTCAAATGAGATAAGCGGCTGCTGCTGCTCTTATTCTTTCGAACCCTCGTTTTCTTTGCTCCTTCCTGACACCTTGCCTCTCTGGGTTAGAATAGTCCCTCTGGATTCCCGAAAGCACTTCCTGCACCGCTGGTCGAGGGTTAGGCATCCCTACTCCATCAGTGGTGGAGGGTTAGCTGTCACTGTCGAGGCTGGTTTCCTTGCATTTTATGTATATTGTCTGTTCTTCAAATACAACATGAACTTGCAAAAAAACAAACTGTATTTGGCTCTTTATGTGACTGAGTTCATTACCTTGGTCCGAGACTTCAAGGTGAAGGTTGTTGTGTTTAACCTGAGTCGAGCCAGCTGTGCGTTTAAAATGACAGCTAGTGTCTAGAGGTGGTTGTGGGAGAGAGACTGGGAACAGAAGAAACTTCAGGAGACGGAATTAAAAGTATGGCATAACCCTCCAAGCCCTTTTTCACCAAAGTAAGCACTTAGAGCGAGCACCCTGTCATTTCTCCTATCTTTCTCACAATACCAGCCCCAGTGGATCTGATGTGGAGTGACAAGGTGGAAACCCAAAGTCCTCTCCACACACACAGCGTGCCCAGGGCTGTGGCGATGCCTAATTACAGGAGTGGGAACAAGAATTACCCCTCCAGCCTGCAGCCTTGATTCCAATCTAGGGATAAGTGTCCGGGAATTGGGGTGGGTGGCGGGGGCGTGGCCGGGATCGAGGGGCGGGGCGACGATGCTCCGCCTCGGGAAGCCCGCCCATCGTTGCTGTGCCGCCGGCTGTGCGCTCATTTAGGGCTCGGATTCGGGAAGGTGGAGTGAGTGCCTGGCCCAGGTTCGAAGGCAGGCGGCGAGATGAGGCGGGCGCCAGCGTTCCTGAGCGCGGACGAGGTGCAGAACCACCTCCGAAGCTCCAGCCTCCTCATCCCGCCCTTGGAAACTGCTCTGGCGAACTTCTCCAGAGGTTCGGATGGAGGAGTCATGCAGCCCGTGCGCACAGTGGTGCCGGTGGCCAAGCACCGAGGGTGAGTGAAGAAGAGACCAGAAGGTGATGGGAAAAAAGGTTTCGGAAAAAAAGACGGAGAAACGCCGAGGAAAGCAGTGGGAGAGGGGAGGAGAGGTCTTGCTTGATCTCTGCTAATGACAGCTGCCGCTTAAGGGGCACTACCCACAGGCACTGTGCCAAGAGGGCGCTTTACAGCGGCCACCTGCTGTAATTCAACATTGTTCTTACTTAGCAAGGAAGGAGGTACCAAGATACCAAGGTAGTCACTCCGCTGGTTGAAAACTGAGACCCAAAGAGGTAAAGTGATTTAGTGACGCTTGCACAGCTGAGAAGTGGCAGGGCTGTGATGGCTTTCTGGTCCAAAGCCAGGCTATGAGTCCTGCCCCAGAGAAGGGCAGAGGAATGAGGGCACGGGGAGCGGCGTGCCAGCGGAACAGCAGGGATGGAGGACTGAAGATGAATGGGACTTCACAGAACACATAGCATAGACTGGAAGGAGTTGCAACTCCTCTCTCTCTCTCTCTCTCTCTCTCTCTCTCTCTCTCTCTCTCTCTCTCAGCTTCCTGGGAGTCATGCCAGCCTACAGTGCAACTGAGGATGCACTCACCACCAAGTTAGTCACCTTCTACGAGGGCCACAGCAACTCATCCACAGTCCCCTCCCACCAGGCTTCAGTGCTTCTCTTTGAGCCCAGCAATGGCTCCCTGCTGGCGGTAAGCAACCTCTTCTCCCTTGGGACAGAACAGGGAGAGCAAGTCCCTCCTGGAGTAAAGAGTGTTCCTTAGGCCCAGAATTAAGCCATGAGAAGTGACATACAATCACGAGTGACCAGCATGAGACGTCAGCAAAGGTGACCTGGACAGCATCTGTTTCTAAGACCACTTTGAGCCCACAGTGGCTTACAAACATGTGGCTGTGGGAATGACAATCCTGTTATTCCTGCTTCTGTTCCCGTGCAGACAGACACACCAACCGCATAGCTTGAACTAAAGTAGTAGCCAAAGAGACATTTATTCATCGAGTCCTCCCCCCTCGCCCACCCATGGAGCAGAAGACTATCCCCCAGCCTGTTAGTTGTCTTCCTGATATCTGTTTTGAGCATCTAGCGAGGTGGGAAAAAAGCAGGAGCTCACATTTACAGAATGATTTGTGTGTGTGTGTGTGTGTGTGAGAGAGA
>NC_022015.1:15427007-15438643 GCF_000317375.1 Microtus ochrogaster
TGTGTGTGTGTGTGTGTGTGAGAGAGAGAGAGAGAGAGACAGAGACAGAGACAGAGACAGAGACAGAGGGATGTGTGTGTGTGTGTGTGTGTGTGTGTGTGTGTGTATGCAGGGTTCTAAGCTCATTACCTGTATAATTAAAACCACCCAGGAAGTACATAATATTCTTCCCCCCACTTCAGAGACTAGGAGTGAGTGCCACCAGTACTGCTCAACTTTCCCCCTACTAAGCAAGGCTGGACTTCAACCTCTTCCGTCTAAGTCAATGGTTTATCCAGTCCTAGCCTAGGTTCTATGCATTGTCTGTCTGTCTGTCTGCTTTGTGTCCCAGGCCAGTCTCACATACGTGATCTTCCTGCATCAGCCTGCTGCTTCCCCTTTCATTTTTGTTGGGGTCAGTAGAGATCCTTGACTTGATGTCACACAGCTTGTAAGTTAAGGTCATTCTTTGACCCCATCTGACGGATGCTGGTGTGATACCCTTGACTCTTAGAGGACTCTCAGCAGGCTCTCAAACCCCCTTTCCTTCCCTCTGAGTGTATGAATCCTGAAGGAGTCTGCCCAGACTCCGACTAGGGATGAGTATCTAGCTCTTCCTTCCCAACCTGTGCTCACCCAGTGGCAACAGCATCTATGCTACCTAGGACAATGATGACAATGAATCCCCACTTCTGGGACTTCCACTTTTTGCACTAGATGGCAGGACTTTGGGACTTTGCTGAATGTTCTGTAGCTCCAGGATTCAGCTTCTTGCCTGTAAAATGAGAATAATAACAAATAATAACACTTGTCTTTTGAGAGTCAGCCAAGATGAGTGAAAGGGTGGCAGTTATTGTCAGCCAGGCAAAATGTTTACCCCTCCCTGGGCATCAGGACCTCCTGGGGAGCCTTGGAAACCAAGGGTAGCTTGATCCCACCCCTGGGGACTTCATTTCCTTGGCTTTCCTTGTGCCAGGAAAGGGTCCCAAGATCTTGACAACTGAGGTGCATACCCCAAGCCAGAGAGTCAGCCCGAGTCATTCTGAAGGTTGACTCTGGGAACAATGCCTTTCCAAAGCTCCTGCGATGTGAAGTGACAATCAGATCCCTGAAGTTTCCCCTCAGCTTGGAGATCTGAGAACCCTAGGGCAAGGAAACAAAAAGGGTGATGTGCAGTGTGCGCAGTGGCTTCCCTGTGCGCAGATGTCTTTAGCACTCTCGGTGCCCTCTGTGCTGTTGGCACCCTCCTTGTTTTTACAGGTGAAGAGTCCAGTCAATAGAGATTAGTGTTCAAAGCCCTCCTAAGGGGAGGGAACAGATCTGAGCGTGGCCCTAAGCCCCCCCATTCACTGCAGTTCAGAGCTGCTCCTCTGGGGTTTCCATCCTAGGATGGCACCTTCCTCACTGTCTTTTCTTCCTCCAAGGTCATGGATGGGAATGTCATAACTGCAAAGAGAACAGCAGCTGTGTCTGCCATCGCCACGAAGGTAAGGCCAGTGGCTACACTGTGCTGGCAGAGGGGAGGAATGTGGAACATACTGTCTGACTTTGTTCACGACTGGGACTCCGTGTACCAAACATGGGTTATTGCGTGCGCACAGTAATTCACAAAGCTATTGAATGTGTGCCACACAATCCCAAACACCTTCCATGCACAGTTCCCCCGTTCTCCTGTCTCAAAAGCTAAAGTGGAAACTGATTTGACTTTTTAAAAAATTAAATGGCTCTTTAATGTATTATATACTAATTATTAATAAATGTTACTGCATGTTTAACTATTTCATAATTTTTTATTAATTAGGGAATAATTGCTAGTATGTTTAGAGTTTGCTGAAAAAATAATACCCTTCAAAACCCATAGTGTATGTTAGGGAGACGAAATGAAGCGAAGTTAAAAAATACTGGAGTGGAAATGACTTTTTATTTTTTGAAATGAGGCCCTTACTATGTTGTCCATGCTGGACTTGAATATTTAGGCTCAGGTGGTTCACTTGCCTCAGCCTCCCCCATAGCTAGGTCGACAGGTACACACCGCTGTTTCTGAGTAAAAAGATGATGCTCCAAGCAATTCAGAAGTGACCTCCCTGGCAGGGTGTCATTTGAGAGAGGACTGAAGTCAGTGAGTGAGGCACTGCAGGACCACAGCAGGCAGAAGGTCAAGCAAATGTGATAGTGACACCCCCATGAGAAAGGGGGAGGGTTTGTGGAGGGTATCGCTTTAAAAACAGAAGTTTAGACTAGGATGTTAATCTGGGAGGACAGTGTACAGCTACAGTCCCAGCAGTTGGGCATGAGGCAGGAGGATTGCCACAAGGACAACCTGGACTACATAATGAGACCATATTTCAAAAGGCTGTAGAGGAAAATGGGATTCTGGGGGAATAATTGTAATCTGGATTTTTTTTTCATTAATTTAAGAAGGATGAGGGTGTGGGATGCTGGTTTTCCTATGCATAGCAGAAGTGCCATGACCCAGGAGAGCGCTGGCATGGCAGATCAGGTGTTTAGATTATTTAGAAACAACACCTAAGGTTGGCCTCTGTTTACCACGGGCATGTGCACACATGCACACACACACACACACACACACACACACACACACTAGGAGTGTTCATCCCATAGGGTTTTTGTCCAGACCAAATGAGATCAGGAGACTTGAGCACTGGCACACAGTAGGCACTCGGTGAAGGCTCCCGTCTTCCTGCCCCTCTCTACAGAGGGTAAATGGAAACAGTGGCATCTCCATGGTGTCCACCAGCTTTTGAGGGTGGCTGAAGCCTCAAACACCTGATGTTCTCACCCGCTGACCTTTGCTACTCTGTTTCCTCTCAGTTTTTGAAACCCCGAGACAGCGAGGTGCTGTGCATCCTTGGGGCTGGGGTCCAGGCATATAGTCATTATGAGATCTTCACAGAACAGTTCTCCTTCAAGGAGGTGAGTAAGGATGGAGCTTGGGGAGGGGGGAAGATGGGACAGGGGTCCTCTAGGTACCACCCAACATGGGCAAACAGTGGGTGAGTCCAATGTAGATCACCCTCACCTTTACGTCTTCCCCACGCAGCCTGAGCACCTCTTTTCAGGCTCGTGGCTCACAGGACCCACACCTGGGAGTGCCACCAGCCACCCAAGTGATTCTCTGACACCTCGGGGATCAGCTGCACTTCCAGCCCCACCCTGTGCTTCTCTTACTGGGAGGCTTTAAGAATTTCGGGCTGTGAATTGAGAATCAGGGCAAGGCCTGGTGAGCACAGCCGCCTTCCACTGCCATCCGCAGATCTTGCCACCTTCCCCCTGCTGCCCTGCCATGGCCTTGCTTCTCAGGAAATGTTTAATGATGCATTTTTTCCATTTTAATGTATGCCTGTGAGAGAGGTGGAAGCAATGCAAAGTATGCATTTTATGATAAAAATAATACTGCTGTCTTGAGAAATAAAGACTGAGAAGAAGAAGAAAAAAGAAAAAGCCATTTAGCTGTTTTCACAGACAGGCAAGTAGCTTCTGGGCTGCTCTCACCCACACCTTACAGGAGCTTTAACCTTGTAGGCTGCACACAGTTATGTATCCTGTGCTTTCATCAATGGTTCCCACATCACTGCTGCAGATTATCTAAGTTTTGTGTAATATTTGTACCATTTCCTATCAGAAAAGATGGCACAGCTGGCCAGTGACTTACCACTGGGTATGTTGACCCCTTTGCCTGGCTTGATGAGCTTACATGTAAAGCTTGTTTTTCTATTTACCATGCCTCCCGATGAGAGAGAGTCTTTGGACCTTATTTTTAGTTAAAGGCTCTCAGTCTCTGAGCCAAACATCGAATGTTAGTAAACTCACAAGAGCTCAGCTCTCAAGGTTGCCAGCCCCTGTCAACCTCCACCCTAGCACCTTACAGGATTTCATGACTTTGACAATTTTTCTTTTTATCAGCTACACCATTCACCTAAAAATGTTTGCTTTTCAATCCTCCTCTGTACTTCATTGATGGAGTTCTTCCATGACAAAGCTGTCTTTTTGTGAGTCCTGTATCTGCGGAAACCTTGACCCAGACCTCCAAATTCAGACTAAGTTCCACACTGTCTTTGCCCAGTTGTCATTTCCATCTCACAGATGTGGGCTGAGGCTGAATGAGGGAAAAATCATTGCAGGAATAATATAAAGTAAAGAAGGAGTTGTCTTGCATGCCAAGCCTGCGTGGTTCCAGACCCTTCCCTGTAATCATTAAGCCATCAAAGCAGTGTCCTGCCCTGAAACTGGAAAGTGTCCACTTTTTCTAAAGGAGAGGCCGTTTCCATTTGGCTGAGCAGATACCTGTTCGGATTAATGCTGTGACCTTGATGAAATGTTCATTCTTTAAGACACCGCTGTCACCATCTCAGAGCAGTGTGGGCTGGCGTGGCATTAGCAGTGAAGAAACACACCAGTGTCCCTTTCTGTTACCCACTCTAAGGTGAGAATGTGGAACCGCACTAGGGAAAATGCAGAGAAGTTTGCAAGCACAGTGCAAGGAGATGTTCGGGTCTGTTCATCGGTGCAGGAGGCTGTGACTGGTGCTGATGTCATCATCACGGTCACCATGGCAACAGAGCCCATTTTATTTGGTGAATGGGTGAAGCCTGGAGCTCACATCAATGGTGAGTAGAGAGGCTTCATGCTCGCAGACTGGGTCCAAAGTGCTTTCTCCATCATACAGAATGCCCAAATACTTTGGTTTGATTTTTTTTTTTCTTGGAGTCAGGGTCTCGCTATACATCTTGACTAACTTTAAACTTGATATCCTCCTGCCCCAGCCTTCTGAGTGCTTAGATTATAGGTGTTTATCCCCATTCCTCTCTGTACCTGCTTTTTTAAGGGTATCAGAAATGAATGAGCCCACCCCGAAGTGCAGGCAGGAAGATGGAGAATTGAAGGCTAGCCTGGGCTACTTACAGAGAACCTGTTTCAAAAAGCCAAAGGCCTGAAAAACTGTGTTTCAAAATGTGAAAAGAAAATTAAATGTAAAACTGGCAAATGTTTCACCAATTAATGTCTTGTGGGATGGAATATTGCCACAAATGGTCAGCTACAACTTCATTCTTTAATGTGACAACTTTCAAGTCTTGGGGACAAACAGTGTTTCATTTTGCTGTGTTTGGAATGGTTTTTTGAGACCAAGTTCCTCTGTGTGGGCCTTGAACTTGTGACCTTCCCTCCTGTGCCTCCCAGGACGTGCATGACAGGCCTGCTTCACCGCTCTGGCCTGAATAGTTTGTTTTTAACATGTTGAACTATAAACAGTTTCCAAAAATAATTACAGCTCAGAAAGGATTTAATATGACATATGGGTGCTTTTAATCTATGGAACAGGAGGTGGGGTGAGGATTCTCAACTTAAGGACACTTGGGGCCTCTGAAGATCTTCAAATAACCTTAGAGATCATTGTAAGAAATGGGCTATATAAAATGCTTAGCGATCGTAGATGCTGTCCTGAATTCTGTGCATGAGTACCCATAAATGTTTGTAGTTTATGTATGTGTGTGGGCTGATACTGGATGTCTTCCATCTTGTTTTTGAGGTAGGTCTCTCACAGCATCCGACACTCACTAGTTAGCTAGATTGCTGGCTGGAGAACTCCAGGAACCACCTGTTTCTGTCTACTGCCCACCCATCCCACAATGTCACAGATATGCATAGCCATGACCCCAGTTTTTACTTGGATGTTGGGTACATAATTCCATAACAAGTACTTTACTGTTTGATATATCTCCACAACCCTCTCTGATACATAATTTATATGTATATATAATACACATATGTTAATATATGTAATGTATATATGTTATATATAGTCACTTACCCCTTACAACAACCTTTTAAGATAAGAAACGATAGTTATTATAACCCCTAGTTTATAGGAGGATAAGCCAAGGCAAGGAGACATTAAGTAACTTTCAAGAGTCAGAGATTCTTGGAGGCAAAGTTGGGTTTGAACTGAGGTAGGCTGTCCTCAGAGCCCAGACTTCTGAATAGCACTTAACATTATCTTCCAATGAGAAGTCTGGCTTCAATTGCCTGGCAGACAAGCGGCCAAGGATTGAGGATAGTAGCAGTGCTCTGCCATGAAATGACAAGAGCATGCTGTCATCTCAGAAGCTGAGAGCGCCGCACACATAGGTGGATGAGCAGGCAGGAGTCAAACCAAGAGATTCTGTGTCCATTCATAAGTGTTTAGTGCCTCTACTCCACACACCAGCCATGGTTCGAGCTGCTGGGGGATGCCACAGTAAACAGAGCATCCGAGGTCAAGGCTTTTCTCTTGGCTTTATTCTGCTTGTGAGGAGCCTGCGCAGCAAAGAGGACACTGGAAGAGCCTGGCAGTGGAAGCAGAAGGGGGAAGCTGAGGCAGATCCTTCTGATCTACTTACTGGAAGAGCCGCCTGGGGAGGTGACTTGAGGTTGTAACCCAAATGATAAGAAAGAGCAAGTCACGTCAAAGGCTAAAGACAGGGTGCTCCAACCAGACAGAAGATTACAAGCAAGGCCCTGAGGGGAGTGAACACAACAATTAGAAGACTAGGTCAAACTGAAGTCAAGGTCTCGGTCTGCAGGAAAATGATGCCAGGATATAGGTCCATCCAAGAGATGGCTTAGTTGGCAGGTAAAAGGTGGGTCTAGGTGTGTCTCTTGGGATCAAAACTGTCTGGAAGGACTTGAGACATCCAGAGGGACAGGTCTTGATGAAATGTATTCCCCAGGGCAGAACTAAAGCTGCAGCTGACTGATTTTATTCTGTTTTTCAAACTTAATACTAAACAGTGAGAATCCGCTCAAGGCTAGGCTGGTGTTCTGCTTAAAGTCTCAAAACGATGAAATCTGTGTTCGCAGGGCTATAACCTCATCTAGTCTCAAAGGTGCTTTTCCAGGCTGGTGTGGTAACAGGATTCAGTCCCACATGCTAGAGACAGAGGACCTAGGTTACTCTCAGTTCCTAAGGACCTTCCACCACCACCAAAACCAGCTATAATGAGTCCTTTATACTCATTCTCTGTCTGTCTATCATATATCTATCTAATATCTAGCTAGCTAGCTATTTCTATATCTATATATTTCTTGAAGGGGATGGCCTGATATAGAGTCAAGATACTTCTTTTTGCGTTCCCTTGACCTAAGGAGAAAATGTCTTTATCTTTTCACTTAGCCTCAAATACACTTCATTAAAGTCCTGGTAATAACAGTGGAACTCCAAGGACAGATTCTAGTTGTTTATAGCCCTGCTAAAGGGCAGGCCTGGCTCTAATCTCCCCCATAGCACACTTCTTTCCTCCTAGGGCCCACATCCCATTCATGCCATCAGCAAGGGTTCCAAGATCTTCACTCTTTCTAGCCCCACTGAAGCAAGGCCAAGTGCCGATCCGGGTCAGACTCATGGCTTGTGGTTTGGAGCATTTACATCCACCAGAGTGGCCTCACATGGCCTTTTGAGAATTCATCCTACTGGAGGCAATGGCTGTCTGTAAAAAGCAGGGACGGGAGTAGCCCCAGACACTGGAAGCTTTTCCCACCACCTTATGATTTCTTTACAAGCTTCATTAGTGAGTACTTTTGTTTTGTAGACTCCCCCTCCTACAGTCTTGAAGATGAGCTCTCTGAAAATCAGAGCTCAGAGTGACAGGAAAGAGAACACACGAGGAAATGGACAACAATTCAAGAAAGCATATAAATGTTGCTTTGGATTTGGCTAAAACTTTATCATATTTTCAAAGACTAGCTTGCTACCCTGGTGCTGGCTCCAGACAGCAGACAGCTTTGCTTGGACTACAGAGAAATCAAGAAATAACGTATGCAAATAGATTTCCTGCTGCTCTTCACACACAGTGGGGATGGAAGGTAGTCTGGTAACAGTAGCTATGCACTCATATGGAATAGCCATTAGCTGGGGCTGGATAAGGACAGACCCCTGGAGAAGAACACACTCACTTCCGTGTGGCCAGGAATGCAACATTTCTAGTCCCTCTTGGCTTTGCTCCTGCTCATTTCCTCCTGACTCCGCAGGCTTTTCGTTGCAGCCTGTGCATTATCCTATGTCCTTGTAACAGGAGGCGCGATACACTGGATTCATTGCCCCAATCTCTGCAAGGGGACAAGGCCAATGACCTAACAGCCAGTTTGTGAGGTGTTTAGTTAGTTTGGGTTTTTTTTTTCTTCCTCCTCTCCGCTCCTCCTTTTGATCCTCCTTATCCTCCTCTTCCTGTTCTTTTAAAAAGTGTGCATGCACACGTGCATGCCACTACACAAACATGGAAGTCAGAGGGCAAGTTCAGCTATCGATTCTGGCTCCCACTTTGTTTGAGAAAGCATCTCTTGTTGTTTACCTATGTGTTCTCCAAGCTAACTGCCCCAGGGGGCTCCAGAGGTTCACCTGTTTCCTTACACAGGCCCACTGGGATTCCAGATGTGCACTATGGCATTCAGCTTTCCGCAGATTCTGGAGATTTCAATTCCGATGGTCACGTGTGCATGATATGTGCTTTACCCACTAGGTCATTTGCCCGTCATCAATCAGTTTTGGTTTTGCTAAGGCAATCTAAAGTCCAGGTTTCCTTTTTATCTCCCCTTTCTGGCGGTACTGTGGGTTGAGTTTCGGGGCTCACACAGGCGGGGTAGGGCAGGGCAGGGCAGGTGCTGTGCCGCTGAACTTTAGTTACAGCCCTCCCCGTTGTCTTTTTGTTATGGCCTTTTTGTGGGCTTAACACTGGGCTCTCTGTTGTGACTACAGAAGAAAACAGTTTCAGGCGAGGAACAGGGATGACTGGGGAGCACACCAACTGATGAGAAGAAGCGGTGGTTCTCTATTGTGTGGTTTCTACAGTTTGCCGTCACTCCCAGCAAGAGGAGGTTCTTGAGTGAAAGCCTAGGGCTCTCTCTGACCCAGATTCACTGATGAGCTGGGTAGCAGGACCCTTCGCTCTTCGCAGCTTCCATGTGTGCCTCTACGAATGGACTTGGACACTGAAGAGTACGTGGGGTCCACGAATAGCACAGACATAGAGAACACAGCATGGACAGTGTTTGCCTGACCCGTAAAGGCTGTGCTGGAGAGATGGCTCAGAGGTTAGGAGTGTGGACTGTCCTTGCAGAGGACCTGAGTTCAGCTCTTTCCATCCATGTTGGGTGGCTCACAACTGCCTAGAAATCCAGTTCTAAAGAACATCTGACCCCTGACCTCCTCGGGCACCTGCACATACACATACCCACACCAGACACACATGTAGATTTAAAATAACGAAATAAATCTTTTCCAAACCTGACTGCTGCTAAGTGACCTGAAATCTTACAAAATGAAGTAGCGTGTGAGGTAGAAAAGAGCTTTGGAGATGGCTCTGCCCTGAAAGGGCTCACGACGAGCAGCAGGGCCTGAGTTTAACCCCCAGGCATGGAGGCATGTGCTTGTAATCTCAGCGCTTGGAAGTAGAAATGGAAAAATCCCTAGGGCTCACTAGCCAGCCAGCTCGCCCTAAGCAGCAAGCTCAGTGAGGGGCAAGGTGGATTAGCCATTTTGTGGAACAATACCCTTAACCTCTGACCTTCAGATGTACCTGCACATATACGCACATGCATCTGCGTGCACACATGCAACTGTACACACACACACAAATAATTTTCAAAAGAATAAAGAAAAAAGGTAGGTGTTCTATTTAACAAGAATTCTGTCTTCTGATTGGGAAGGCCTTGGTCTAGGAAATGAGAAGGAATTCTAATCTAAATATCCCAACTAGCCCTCTGCTCAACTCTATCTATTAATGTACCCTATCTAGGATTTTCCTGGGCTCAGACTCTGTTTTGCTATCCCGTAGCTGTCGGAGCCAGCAGACCTGACTGGCGAGAACTGGATGACGAGCTCATGAAGCAAGCGGTGCTGTATGTGGACTCCCGGGAGGCCGCGCTGAAGGAGTCAGGAGATGTTCTGTTGTCAGGGGTGAGCCTCCTGCGGGCAGGACCATTGGCTGGCCCTGGTCTGGTTCCCAGGGTTTCACTGTCTTCCTCTCTGGACCTTGGTCACCTCACCTTCTGGTGAGGAATACAATCCTAACATCGTGTAGCACTTTTTAATCTTTTTCTAGAAAAACATAGCCATATGGCTGTGACATGTGTCTTCTTGTCCTTCTGCTTGGAGGAAGAGTTGATTTTTTTCCCCCAGTTTGCTGTGCAATAAGGCAGAGGGATGGGAAGTCTGTTGTAGCCTGGAAACCTTTCCGACATGACAGCGCGATAAGATTATGTTTCCCTGACTGCCCATGCCCACTTATAATTGGGATGGGTAAGCAACAAGAGGCTGCCGAAGTTCAAGGTCAGGCAACCGCACATCAGTTTCTTCACGGACAGGGACCTGGCAGGCAGCTACCCAGACACAGTGATCTGTGTCCATGGAATGAAGAACACAGGTGCTGCCCCCCCAAAGGGTTATCAGAGGGCCGAGGCTTCCTAACACCATCCAGTTCACAGATGGTCTTTTTAAAAAGCACTTTTTATTCTCTCCAGTTCAGGAATAGCCTCCACTGACCGCAGAAGCCAGCCCTGCATGGGCTGGTGCCTCAGTCCTAGGTAGCATGCATTTGTTTCACAGGCTGACATCTTCGCTGAGCTCGGAGAAGTGGTGTCAGGAGCGAAGCCTGCACTCTGTGAGAAGACCACGGTGTTCAAGTCTTTGGGTAAGCCCCACAAACTGCTCCCTGGGCACAAATCCAACCAGAGCACAAGGCAGTGAAAGGAGAAGTGAATGGGTTACCAAGCTCGGTGGGTGAGTGGTTAGGACACCGTTGCAAAGTCCGTCATTTGGATCAATCATTTACATATTTGGGTGGTGCGGTTTAGCCTATGAACTCTGGCCTCGGGCAGTCAAGGATCAGATTCCTTCTATATCACAAGCTGGCTATGTGACCTTAGGCAAGTGACCTAACGTCTCGGAGCCATTTGCATCTGTCACCTTGAGTTCTTATGACATCAGTGAGCTATATTAGAAAAAAAATTTGTACAGAGCCAGTGTTGAACTGATTTACTGGGTTAGACATAAATTAATTCAGAAGTCCATATCCGTCAAAGGAAGAGAGCAGGGAGCAGAACTGTTAACAGCTAACCAGAAGTGACAGAGACCTGACCTAAGGGAGACCGAGATAGGGAGTATACAGCCTGGGACCCTTCATTTCCCCTCCCCTCCCAAATGATGCCAATGATGGGCAAGCATGAGGAGTTCCAAACTGTACAGACCAGTGTGAATGGAGTCGCAATGAAGGAAGGGTGGACTCACAGGGGAAAGGCTGCCATTGGATAAACTCTCTCATTCTGCCACATTTAAATAAATAGATGTTTATGGTAACTGGAGTAATAATCAGCCATTACACTAAAAATTTTTAATTATAAATGGTTAGTAAATGGATACTACTGGGACCCCTCAAAAGTGCTTACTGCCTGCCCAACATCTTCCATACTTCCTCATCCTGAGCAGCAGAAACTTTAACGTTCACTGCAGTTTTAAGAGTACTCTGGATGGTTGGGCATGGCGGCTCACACCTTTAATTCCAACACTAGGGAGGTAGAGGCAGGCAGATCTCTGTAAGCTCAAAACTAGTCTGATCTACATAGCAAATCCCAGTACATCCAGCACTATACAAAGAGACCCTATCTCA
>NC_022015.1:15438800-15453586 GCF_000317375.1 Microtus ochrogaster
AAGAGGAGGAGGAGGAGGAGGGAGAGAGAGAGAAAGAGGAGGAGGAGAGAGAGAGAAAGAGGAGGAGGAGAGAGAAACAGAGAGAGGAGGAGGAAGAGGAGGAAGAGGAGAGAGAGAGAGAGAGAGAGAGAGAGAGAGAGAGAGAGAGAGAGAGAGAGAGGAGAATGAGAATGCTGGCCAGTAGTGGAGCCACTACAGTGAAACAGTATTTGTTGGACATGGCAGGACTATTGCACACATGAACACACAGTGTTGTGACCTGATGCACAAGACTGGTACAAGACCAAGCCAACCAAAAGCTTGGATGGGGAATAGAGGTCATTAAGTCTCACCCCTAGCTTAGGAGCTATTGGCAAATGCTGGCAGCTTGGGGGTTGAAGAGTCAGTTTACTTCAAAGTTGTGGCCCTTGAGAGGTTACCAGGCACATACAAGTAGTACTAAGGGTACTGAATTTAAAAACAATACAGGAAGTTTTGAGGGAAAAGTGTTGGGGAGATGGGAAGGAACTGGAGGCAAGAAAAGGAGAGGATTTGATCAAACACATTGTATGCATGTGTGATATCATATGATAAAATGTGTACCCTGGCCACCCAGAATCTATGCCACCACTTAATATCCAGGCCTTGACAGGTAGGTAAGGTTTTTTTTTTTTAATTTATCATCAGAAGATGAATGAAAGTAAACTTAGTCCAGTGCCTGGTCCAGTGACATCCTACAGATCCAGTTGTATCTGGGGCTTAGCTAGCCTCATTAAAGAGACAAATACTGCAGAAATCTACTCTTTTGCAAGTTTTGTATTCCCACTTTGGGTGACTGGTGTATTGACACACCCTCTCTTCTGATATATGCTGAGTCTCTCTATACATACTGGGTACAAAAATTAAGGTGTATATCTTAAAACTGCAGGTTGACTATGCCTTATCTGAAATTCCTGTGCCCACAAGTATTTCATATTGAATCCTTTTTCTATTGGGGAGTATGTTTGTAGATTTGGCAGTTGATTGGCTGAGCCCTGCTCCACCATCCCCCCAATATTAAAAATTGAACCCAAACTGAAAAACTTTTTAATTTCAATACGATCTTAAAGAGTTTTAGACTGTAGAGCATTTCAGATTACAGATTTTTGGATTAGAGATATTCAGTCTTTCTAAGACAAACGGGGGATGCTAAAGATACAGGATTTGTAATGGTTCAAGGTAGCCCAGCCCCGCCAACTACCTGTAGCTGTATGAACTATGAGCTACAAATAGTGCCTACATTTCTAAATGATTGGGATTGTGTAAATAGAGAACAGCTTTCAGGCACATAAGGAAGATGGAAGAGATTGGGGGAGATGAGGTCACTTAGGAGAATGCTTGTCACACAAGCAGGATAAGCTGAGTTGGCACCCCCAGAACCCATGGAAAGTGCCAGATATGGCAGCACATGGATAGGCCTGTAATTCTGGTGTTGTGGAGGCAGAAACAGGAAGATCCCCCTGGGGTTCACTGACCAGCAGTCTAGCTGAACCAGTCAGCTCAGTGAGAGACACTGTCTCAGGACAAAATAAAAGACTAATAAGATGAAGACAAATTGAGTTGAGGAAGACAGCGAGCATCAGCCTAGTCATGAACCACATAGAGGGGAAGGGGATGGAGGGGCCGAGTTCAGGTTGTAGTGTCCATAAATAAAACCTTACCAGAACACAGACTCGTTCGCTTACCTGTGACCTATGAGTGCTTTTCACTGTAAGGGCAGAACTGGACCATTGTAACAGACCGTGCGACTTAAAGAGATTAAACTATTCACTGAGCCTCTATTGAAATGTTTGAAATGTTGCTGGCCTCTGAACGAGACCTTGGAGGTTATAAAATGGGGGTATTTCTTGCTTAGGATTTCTTTTATTGGCCAGTCCTTTGTATGCTGAATCTGAGAGCATCTCACGTAGCAATTGCATCCCTGAGGGCTTTAGCAGTATCTGTACACAGGGTATCAGAAGACATTCAGGGTTCTTTTGAACAAAGTTGTTCTGGGGTAAAAAAAAAAAATGAATCAAATTTCTGTCCATTACAGGAATGGCAGTGGAAGACCTGGTGGCAGCCAAACTAGTGTATGATTCTTGGTCATCTGGCAAGTGAGAGGAAGGAGCTGTGCTGTGCACTGAACTGGATGTTACAGCTCCAAGGCTGTCTCGTGATGTCCAGCTCAAATGAGGGAGCCTGGTCCCTGTGAACTGTAGTAGTTTTGTTTGTAAGTGCTGACTTCCTTACTCATGCTTGTAGTTGGGTAGCTAAACCAGGTAGCTCTTTCTTCTGTTACACAGGTGATATCATTGCCTGACCTTGATCTCACTAACTTCGTACGTCTCTGAAATAAAGCATTTCCAGTTCTTCTGTGTGTCCTTTGATAACTTCCTGTGGAAAGGAAATGAAGAGGTCAAATGCTCACTCCATCCTTAAAGGAGGTGGAATAATATTTTCTCCATTTTAATTGAGTAAAATTACCATAAAACTGTGTGTGTGTGTGTGTGTGTGTGTTACCTGTTACCATTCTGGAGATCAGACCCAGAGACTCACACATGCTAGGCAAACACATTTCCAATAGGCTACATCCCTAGCACAGCTTATAACTTTAAGGTGTACAGTTCAATGGGTTTGGGTGAGGTTTGTAGAACCAGGTCCAGAATGATGTCATCCCCTGAAGAAACCTCACAGTATATTGCCCACTTCTTCCCAGTCTCGGGTTTCTACTGCTGCAGATTTACCTCTTCCATGAATGTCACATGCATCCAATCACAGGTTATGTAGCTGTGTGTATCTGTTTTAAATGTTTAAAGAAACACAGATAATGAGGCTCCCTTGGTCAAGATCGGTAAAAACCACAACTTGTGATTCATTGAATCTAAGTGAATCAATGGTGACAGTGGTCCATTGGTCCTTTATAACTAAGAGGCCAACACGCCCCTTAAAGAGAACATGTCTCATGGCCAATAGATCCAAAAAAAAAAAAAAAGCGTCAGGAGTCCCGTATTTAGGTTCATTCCCCCCAATCTGATGGCCTCTCCTTACTGTGTAAGTTAGCGTAGGATATGGAGACAGTGTCTCAGGAAGTTTCTAGGGAACTAGAGGGGATGCGGGCATCTACAGTGACCACAAAGCCTCTGAATTCCTTCCTATGACAACTGCTTCTCTGCACGTTATTGAAGACAAGTACAGCTTTAGCTTATTCCACAACAAAGCACAGTATTTGTAAACAACTATCCCCTAATGTAGCATATCCAATAACCCATATGCTTCCTGAATCCACTCAGTGGGGAGGAATGAGTGAGTTCATCACCTTTGAACACCTGTATCCTGCATGGAGCCTCCTGAAGTAACTCAGATGTGAACGGAAAATTATCTAGGCAAAAATAAGTTTTCTAATATTAGGCACACAGTCAATGGTAAATTCTACCTTGTGGTAGTCTGGCTACAGAATCCCAATAAAACTTAGGTATTGGTTAGGGGTAGTTTCAATTTGAGATTGTAAAAACTGTCAGAGAAAAAAATGCAAGACGTTCGAGAGAGGAACTGTACACATTGCTGGAGGGAAAGTAAGCTATGGAAACCAGCATGGCAGCCCTTCCATAACTGAAAACAGAGTTATCATGTGATCCAGCTATCCCATTCAACATACCACACAGACCTGTCCACAGTGGCCAGGAATGGAGTCAGCTGAGATGTCCAGCAACCGATGGATGGGGAAAGAGATGCAGTGCAATACACAATGGAACTTTATTCAACTGTAAAGAATGAAATTAATAGATCTCAGGAATCAAAGACTGTTAAGCAAAATAAGCCCCACTCAGAAAGACTAATACCCCATATTTATTTCTCATATACAGAATCTAGACGTGTGTGTGTGTGTGATGTAAGCAGAAAGGGGTCTGTGAAAAGTTTAAAGATATGGAGAATGGAGAGTGAGGAACAATAGAGTAAAATGGAATATATGTGTGTGTAACAATTGCACACACATATGTATTTATACATTACATAATATACAGAGAGATTATAATATAACTGTTGTGTAGCTACTTCCTCCAAATTGAAACATTGCCTTTTGGAGAGAGGTTCAGAAGGCTCAAGAAGCTAAAGAGAATTATGAGATTCACAAGCCCCCTCCCAAGGTTGTGAAAGCAGCAAACACTACTGGGGAGAAAAAGGTTCTCTGGTAGAGCCACCTGCAGCTTCAGTCAGGGAGCTCCCAGGATGCGTATTTTCTGAATCATCTCTCACACTTCGGGTGGGTTTTTGGCTGATACAGTGACCTTTGGAGTTTTCCATACTCCTCTTAGGTACAACAGCTCCATGGTTTTGAACTAGACTTGGGCAGAATTGTTGCTTTGACCTGTCATTGGTGTCCTATCTGGTGTTTGTGTGGGGTGGGGTGGGGAGTAGAATAGGCATTTGAACATAATTAAGAAAGAATGGTTTGTTTCAATTTATCACTGAATTTTTAATCCAGAGGCTTTGCTCCACTAATACTTGGTCTCAGTGATTTAGACCTGTGGCTATGTGGTCCATTAGAGCATGTGACAGAGGGAACCCATTCACTTCAAGGTGGACAGAAAGCAAAGGGAGGGGGTATTTAAAATCCCAATACCCACTTCAAGGGCATACCTCTATGACCTGACTTCCTTTTACTAAGCCCCGTTTGGGAGATGGATGCCTACCTCCTCCCAATAGCTCTGCAGGCAGATGTTCAAGTTGTTAGCCTATGGTTCTTTGGGCTACATCTAAGATTGCGGCTATAACTTAGCGCACTTACCCGGACAGCGGCACTGCCGATACACACTCACAAATGGAAGGCTATCACAATAAGCATGGATGCGTAATATTTACTTTAACCATCAGTCTTCCAAAAACTAGTCTTCCTATACTTTTTCTACCTCCTTTTAAATCTCACAAGGCTCTAGCCCTTAGAAAGACTGTGAAATGGGTCAGGCATTGCTTTCCCGACCCTTCTTTCTCTCCCTTCACCGTCCCCTTGTTTACACACCACACTGTCAGCCTAGGCTGCCATAACAAAACACAGCAGGCAGAGTGGCTCAGACAACAGAAATTTATTTTTTCCCATCTCAGGAGGCTGGAAGTTCAAACGATTGTCAATTTTCCTGGGAGGTGAGGGGGGGTGCTCTCGTTGGCTGATTGACAGCTAGCTGCCTTCCTGCTGTTCTCTTTTCTTCCTGTGTGAGCACACCCTTAATTTATCTTTCTTTTCTTTCAAGGGACATGGAATAAAGAGCCCACCCTTATCATCTCACACAACCTTAATCACCCCCTTTAAAGTATTCTGTCCAAAAAGACTCACCAAGGGGTTAGGGCTTTCACACATGAGCTTTAGAAATTTGGTCCATAACAGGCTCCTCACATTTTCCTTCTGCACCCCCCTACCTGCTACACACTGTCCTGACTCTTAGATAGGAATACTGAAAACCCAACCCTCTTGCTTATAAATATCTGTTGAAGGATTAGGTCCATTTAAGTTGGCTTTTACGCTTCAGACCAGTGGGAGCCTTTGGTCTACACAGAATTGCAAAGTCATGAGGAGAAACACTGTTGTCTTATTCCAAGGTCTCCTAGCTTTTCCCACTGATGGTTTACCTGAACACAAAGTATCTCCCAGAGTCTGGCTCTCTGTATTTGAGGTCCTCTCTAAAACCCTAACACCCACACCCAGAGGTCTTTTATTGGACACAGATCAGGTACAGGCTGCCTCCTGTGGTGCTCCCAAGGGGACTGTGCATGACCCCATGCTCGGATCACCCTGCTAAGCAAGGGTCTCCATCAGAGGCTGGTGTCCACCAGATGCCCAGGATGCCGGAGAGCCTGCTTCCTCTTGTCTATGGCATTAAGGACTTTCTTTCTGGGGCCCAGCTGCATGTGAATATTCTGAAGGTCCTCATCGGAGCAAAGCAGCAGGGCTTCTAGATCAATCTGCTCTCTCATGAAAACGGGGAGGAAGTCCTCTAGGTGCTGAGCCCGCAGGAACACTTCCAGGGGAGTGGCATCAGCCACATCCTCCTCCCATTCGACTTCATCTTCGTCCCAGGGAAGATCACCGGCAGTGCCATCTGCCTCGCCCTCTTCATCCTCCTCTTCATCAGCTGCCCCTTGTCTTTCGAACAGCTCACTGGGCATTTTAAACCCCAACTCCCTCTTGCTGTCTGAGATGTCCTCGAGGTCCAGTACTCTGTTCCTTCTAAGAACAATACTCCCTAGCCCTGGACGGTTGAGAATAGACTCGTGCTGTACATCGCTGGCTTTCCCTGCCGAGAAACGGAGCTTCTCTCCGAAGTCATCGGGAAATGAGTCTTCCTCCTCCTCTTGGAACACTTCCATTACGTGCCTCTGCCCATTTCTGTCTTCCTGCCCCACCTGCTCTGCTGTATCTTTGTTCTTCTTAAATTTTAACTTGAAGGTATCTTTAATCCCTTTAGACAGTGACCCAAATCCGCCGGTAGAAGCTTTGGAAAGGGACGACCCGGAGAAGGCGCCGTGGGAAGAAGAAAAAGTCCCAGAGTCCTCCTTGCTATAGTTGCGTGCCATCTTGCTTTGGTGCTTCTCCTGAAGTCGCTCGCATTCTTTCATCTGCCTCCTGGCGTTCCTCAGAGCCTGCTCCTTCAGTCGGGCGACCTTCTTGGGGTTCGTGGTGTTCTGTATGGTGGCAGCCTTATCCAGGAGAGCAACACATTCTTTCTGCTCCCTGCTGGCAGCAGCATCCAGTGGAGACTTTAAGTCATTATCCAGGGCAAAGATGTTGGCACCGAAGTTGACCAGGAATGAGATGCAGTGGGTGTGGCCATTGGAGGCGGCATAATGTAGAGGAGTATTTCCCCAGATGTCACACTTATCAGGATCCCCACTAGAGAAGAAAATATGAAAGATGCATGTTAAAGTGGTTTTTTTTCACTGAACATGAGGTCTCTAAAGAAAAACAAAAACAACCAACAAAATGCATGTTTATCCTGCCTTGACGTTGACATATGATGGCTGCTGAGTTTAGCTGTGTCAGAGCCAGATACCAGATGGCCAGAAATAGGGGGAGCCACTTCCTTGCTATGCTTCCCTTTTAGGAGAAAAAAAATCTTCCCAAAAAACTTCCTAGCAGAGTTACCTTCATATCACATTGGCCAGAGTTGGGTCACATGACTCAGAAAAAGGAAATATAGCACCATGCCTGATTCTGATTGAGCTCAATTAGACGTTTCCCTGAAGCCAAGAACAGTATCATTTAATGATATACTTGTAAATATTTAACAATGGGCTCATTCATGGAAAAAAAATCAAATCCCTGATATATAGTGTGTATGATGGTATAAATCTACACATCATGAAAATTTTCATGTTGCCACATCACCCCACTGGATACAGAGACCGGAAGAAACAAGCAATAGTATGCTATTTCTGTTCCACCGCAACCATCCATGGCTGTCTGTCACTTCAGAGCATACTCACAAGAAGAACAGTGAACTCACTGGGAAATGGTGAATGTCAAGTGTTACATTTTAATAAAACTTGTTCAATAGTGAGTTCATATAACTTTAATAATTTCTGTGTTTAATTGTCCTGACAACATAGCCATATTCTCGGAGGACTTGCAGAGAGTTCATTCTAGCTAACACGTCAGCCCTCCCGTGAGGCAAATGTAGAAAACAAAACAACAACAAATAAACCAGGAAAAAAGAGCTTCTATTTCCTGTGAGGCCTTGAGAAATAAATACTGAAGGACAGGACGGGGATGAATTGAAAATGCTCTCACCACTGCTGGTAGGAAAGCTGAAACAGAAGCAGAAAAGACCTACCCACTTGCAAAGGATACTCATATACCAAACTGATTCTATTTTGAGTAGTTTTTTGACCCAAACATACAGTTGGCAGCAACAGCAGATTAGCTGTGGTATTATCAATATGCAGAATCTGGAGCCCAACCCAGACTTACTAAATCAGAATCTAGAGCTTGACAAGATCTTTGGGTGATTCAGACTCCCTAGGTTAATGTGGTACAACCAGAATCCTATAACTTGATGACTCAGATGTGGGTCTCCTCCCTGTCAACTCCTGGTTTCCAATCACCATCCCAGGAATAAGTAAGACTCTCGGAGGGTGCAATGTTTTGAATGATGGTGACAGATAGCACACTTCCACTTTTATTTTTGCAGTGCTAATGGAAGAACCCAGGGCCTCATATGTGCCTATCACATGTTCTACCGTGGAGCTGTATCCACAGCAGAGCAGGTGGCATCCCATAGAGTAGGCCTGTCTCATGTTTAACCATCCGTGACAAAATAAAAGTCTTAGATGAGTATAACCCAGCTTGTACACTTAACCAGCATTTGAGGCTAGCCTTGGCTACATAGTGACACCCTGTCTCAAAACCAAAACTACAATGAAGCAAAGAAACAAAGCAACAAACTAAAATCCTATAATTAAAATATAATATTTTCATTAAGTATGACTGTATTCTATCCTAACTGAGAATAATAATGCCCCTTATAAGAGTTTTTCTGTAAACTTAAACATGTATAACATAAAAAAATGTTAGGCAAACTATCCATGTACTATTCAGTACATATTATCAACATCTCTCTTTTCTCCATACTCATATATTTTTCTTTTCTTGTGGTCATTTGGTAAATTTCTACCACCACAACATGCTTGTGGGGTTTTTGTTTGTTGTTCGTTTTGGTATTTCAAAAGTGTTTCTCTGTGTATCTTTGGCTGTCCTGAAACTCACTTTGTAGACCAGACTGGCCTCAATCTCACAGAGATTCACCTGCCTCTGCCTCTCAAACCCTGGAATTAAAGGTGTGTGCCACATGAGTGTCCCACAATATGCATGCGGAGGTCTGAGGACAGCTTACAGCAGTCAGTTCTCTCCTTTCACCATGTGGGACCCAGGGGTCAATCACAGGTCATCAGACTCAGTGGCAAATGCCATTGCCCACTGAGCCATCTCACCAGCCATTTGTGTGTTTGGTTTTGAGGCAGCATCTTACTCTGTTTCTCAGACAAGCAGGAACTCACTATGTTGTCCCAGCTTCCCTCAAACTCATGGTGATCCTTTTGCTGCAGCTTCCCACGTACCCAGATTGCAGGGGTTAACCACCATGCTAGCCTAGTTCTTGTAGTTAAGTATTTACAGTTTTATTTATTTATTCATTCATCAAGTAGTTATGCTCCATTTACCCAATTAGTTTTCCCAAAAGGAAAAAGCCTGCATTTTTTTCTCGTTTTATCATCTGTAGTTTCTAGCAGATATCTCAAAATCTGTCCAATGAAGACACACAACTGGTTTTCTCAGCAAAGATCAAGATATGTTCAAGCTCCTAGAAACTTCAGTAGCAGGGCAGCTCTGGCTACGCCCTAACGAAGCAGAAGCAGTGTTACCACATCCGCGTTTCAGACAAAGGCTGAACTCCAGAATTTCATGGCATTTATTTTAAATGTTGGATCAATTTTAAATGCAAAAAAAACCCCACAGTGAAATCCAATAAAAGCCCATTTCTGGGCTAGATCCAGCAGCCATAGGTTGGCCTCCTGTTTCCCACAGAGAAGAGCATGGCACAGACAAGGATGGTTGATGTCACGTGGCATATCTGGGCATACATCGGCGCGACCAGATAGTATGGAGTTATGGGTAAAGGAGTGGGAGGAGGAAGAAAAGAAAGTGAGATGGAATCTAAGGAAAGCAAAGGCTACATAATGCCGTTTTGTTAGTGAGTCTCCATTAAGAGGGCCCTAGCCAGTTAGCCCAATTTGATTATTTTGGATCAAAGAAGACCCCATCTTCCAGTCTTGGCACAGTCAAATCTTTGGGGAACATAGTTCCTCATCTCCAAACACGTGGTTTCACTTTTTGTTTACTTAACTGAACACCATATTCAAAGGACCCCTTAAGCACCCTAGACATCAAAGCAGCGCTGGAAAATAGCCAAGATGTGACTATGGTATAAACAAAAACACACTGACTAAATTCGCCTGGATTATCCTTGGATCGGATGAACTAGAGCAGGAAGGGCTGGGCAGGGTGAGTTGTAGCAGGAAGTAACAGGGTGTTAAGAGGAGGGGGAGGGAAATGGGAGGCTGGGAGGAGGTGGAAACTTGTTTTTTTCCTTTTCTCAATAAAAAAAAAAAAAAAAAAACTAAAAAAAAAAAAAAAAAAAAAGAGTCTGGGTTAGAGCCATAGACTTCAGGCAGAATGAGTGAATTTTCCCATCTCAGCGGGGCTCCAGTGATGCTTTCAAGATCCAAGAAAGAACATGAGAAAAGCCTGAGATGGGGCCGAGGTGGATCTTCTTTAGAGAAAATTTCAAATGTTGTCAGGAAGATGATCCATGGGTTTTCCTAGTGCATCTAAACCCTAAGGACAGCTTTCCAATCAATATAAATTTATTTTATTATTGTCAAGCTTCATGAAGTCTTTCTAAACTTAATCCTTCCTTTCTCTGCCTCTATCTGTTTATAAGGAATCTTTCTATGTAACTAGGGCTGACTTTCAACTCTGAATCCTCCTGTCTAGGTCTCCTGATTTCTAGGATTACAGGTATGCACCACCATGCCTGCCTGACTCACATGTCTGTGTGTGTGTGTGTGTGTGTGTGTGTGTGTGTGTACACACATATGCATGCTCCAGTTCATACTCATAGAGGGCAGAGGTTAACATGGTTGTCTTTCTCAATTGCTTCTTCATTTTTATTCTTTTTGAAACAGGGTTTCTCACTGAAAGTAGAGCTCACCAATTAGCTAGACTGGCCAGCCAGCAAGCCCCAGAGATGCTCCTGTCCCTGCCTCTCCAGTGCTGGGAGTCCAATGCCTCCTGCTAAACCCAGTTTTCTGGCACACATTTCTTAGTAGAACCAGGCATATATCTCTTCAGCCATCTACAAACCAACACCTTTGTGTGATAGATTGCATCTAATGTCAATATCTTATGGATTCTTTAGGATAGATTCAATCTAGTGTTGATATTTTTTTCCCAAAAGAGAAATTCTCTGAGAAGCAGTTTAAAATAAGCCATATTTTGCTCTTGATTTTTAGTAAGCAATAATTTTGGTCAATAATTTTTAAAGCAGCTTGTTATTGTTGCTAAGTGGGTAATTTGCTTAAATTACGACCCTCTAGGCATCTGCTTCACTCCGATTTCTTCTTTTGAAGTTGATTTTGAATATGTGTAAAGCTGTTCTCAGAAAACCATAATTCTATCAAAATGGTTTTTTCTACATAAAAAGGAATTATTTGCACTTATAACAATTAAAGAAATGCCAATTAAAACCTTACACTGCCAGTGTTTGCCTATCCAGCAGAAAATGATTAAAAACTATCGGTTGTTTGGTTTTAGTGAGATCTCAGGGTGAGTACCACGCTTGGAAAAGCATTATCTGGCTCAGATTGCTTGGCAGGATATAGATCAAAAGACTGACATCAGGGCACCTCCCAGAAGTCACCGTTCTGCTTTGAAGAATGTATCCCAAAGGAACGTGAGGCCTTGGACAAAGCTGAATGAACAAGGTTGTTCCTTTCAACTCTATTTATAACAGCCAACAAAAGTCAAACCATCTTCACTGACAGAGCAAGAATTGAGAAGGAATTAAGTGTTATGAATGGGCAACTAATTGAATAAATTACAGAATCAATTTGCCTGCATCAGTGAATGAATGAAAACATGTATGCATGTATATACATATATACATACATGTGTGTGTCTGTGTGTGTACAATGGAATATTATATTGCCTTAAAGGAAAAGACAATTCTGCATTTCAAAACATGGATGAGCCTGGAGCACCTTATGTTCAGTGAAATGAGCTAGACACAAAAAGACAAACACCTCACAATTTCACTTAAATATGGAATCTAAAATATATAGGACCTGGAGAAGTCTCTTGAGTAGACAGTGATTGGAAGTGGGAGAGAAATGTGCTGATATAGGTTTAAAGATGCAAAATATCCATTAAGAAGGAAAAGTTCAAACAATTCACTCTACAATATGGTGACAACATAAAAAACAATGCTTTACACACTTGAAAATTGTTAAGATATATTTTAAATATCATCACCACAAGAATTGATAAGCATGCCAAGGTATCACATAATTAGCCCGATCCAGTCATTCCATAATGTAAATGTATGTAAAATGCCATACTGTATATCATAAATATATGCACAATTTTGAAGACAGGGACTTGCTATGAAGTCCAGGCTGGCATCATTCTCACGACATTCCTGACTCAGGGTGCTGGGAATATAGGTGTGCACTATCATCACGCCTGGCTGTGCAATTTTTATGTGGTAATTTAAAGTAAATAAATAATGATTAAACCATACCATAGACTATCATGTAGCCATGAAAAGCAGTGGTATGCATATCAGCTTTTAAGGGCAAATTGTTAATGACATATTGTTAATTTATCATTATGCTTTGGATGATTGCCTTTTTAAAGAAAACCATACATGTGCGCATGTGGGCAAAAGAAAAACATGGACGATCATATTTATCAGTTAACATTTTGGAATAAATGACCTTAAAGTTAGAATTATATAGCAGAGGCTGACAGATTTATGCAGTTAAAATATATATTATATATCCATGTATTTGATAAGTATATATAGCATATTATATATGCAAATATTTCTATTTTATTTAGAAAATATTTGTTAAAATATGAATTGTAAGCATATTTATAATATATATGACAAATAGTTGATACTGTTAACTTTAAAAGCATTTTGAAAACTGGAGATCAATCAGTGGGTAAATTGCTTGCTACACAAGCAAAAGGCCCTAGGTTCAGATCCCCAGACTCCATATAAAGTCAGATGCAGAGATATCTCTAATACCAGTGCTCCTCTGGCAAGACGGGAGGCAGGGACGGAAGGGTCCTTGGAGGTTCATGGACAGCTAGTCTGTGAATAACCAGAGACCGCTCTCCAACAAGGTGGACAGTGAGGACTGACACACGGAAGTGCCCTCTGAACTCCACGTGTGCACTGTGGCATGCTGACACCATCATTCACCCCTTACATACACACACACACACACACACACACACACACACACACACACACATATCTTTGAAAATCAATTTTATAAACCAGTGTTGAGGGCCCCACCATAAAAGGGGCAGGGTTACAGATACAAAGCTCACAAAGGTGGAAAGACAGTATCTGCTCAGCGACGGACTTGTCATCCTCAGTAGGAACCCCGCCTTCCACCTTGAAAAGGGGATTCCTTAGCAAGGAAGGGAATGTACATTTGTTTGTTTGTTTGTTTGTCTACCCCTTCTTTTGTCTCATCTACTGTGTGAGGACTCCACCTTTCTTCCCTCCTGAGGTGGCAGCAATAGGAGCCATCTTGGAAGTGGAGAACAAGGCTCTAGGGACTGAACTTCTTGCCAGCCTGATCTTGGACTTCTGTGCTGCTCTTAGAACTCTGGGGAAAGTTCTAGCCTCTGGAAATGGCCTGTGGTACTCTTTGATCATAGCACAAGTGGGCTAAGATACACGCCCACTGATTCAAAAACTTCAGTTCTGTGAATTTACACTTAAAAAGTATGGATGAAGATTTATGTAGAAAAACAATCATCACAATGATGCAAATTAGAAAAAATATATCCAACAGGGGGCTAACCTAAGATGTAAATTTGCTGATTATAATACTAAAGTGTCCTTATAAATCAAGGAAACGTGAGATCCATCACTGCTATAACAAATAACCGAGACACTGACTCAAAAGAAGAAAGATTTATCTTGACAAGTTTTTAGAAGCTTCAGTGAAGACTGTGGGCATGCTCATGGCATATACCTCAATTCAACGAGATGTCCATATCTGCAATCTGTTTAATCCAAACATGGATGTTGACCCTCTCTCCCTTTATTTGCTCACTTCTAATCACCGGCTAGTCTACATCCAAATTGCACCTCAAATCTCCCTCCGCCCCCTATACACCTTGTCACCCTGCTAGTTCAGTTCACCTTGAAGATCCTTAAACGTTCCCTGTAAGCACTGGGCAACCACCAGAACAATATTCATAAGCGTAAATCTATCTGCTGCGTCCCTTGTAAACACAGGGTGTGGTTTGAGACTCATGTCCTTAACAGAACTTTCAATGCTCCTGGTTTTGTTGCTTAGGCCTGTCTTGTCCCTGGGCAAATCATGTCCAGCCAATCTCAACATCTTCTATCCCTGGAGTGCGCAATGATGTTTCCTTCAGTCCTCGATCAGCTCACTGTCTTTCTAATACAAGCTGAATCTTCCCCTCTCTAAAACAGGCTTGGTGATGTCTACTATAAACCACTTGCTTGTCTTTCCCTCTCAAATCTGATTGCCACAACAGAAACCAGGACGTTTTGTCCATCAGCACCCTCTAGACAGCACCACAGGTGAAGGAGAAGAAGAATCAGAGGAGGAGGAAGACCAAGAAAGAGGAAGAGGAGGAAGACAAGGAGGAGAAAGGGAGGACTATCACCTACCAGATGTTAGCTATGCAATATACTGAATACATTCACTTGGCTCCTTCCCTCTCCTGCTCTTTCTTCTTCCCCTACTCGCTCCCTCAGATTCCTCTCTTGCTTCATCTTTAAGAAACAGCTGCCAACCCTGGCTAGCCCTCTAATAAAGGGCAGGGCAAGCAGAAAAAGAGTTAGCAAAGATGAATTAACATTTAAGGCGTAGTGTGTGCATATGTCTGTCTGTCTTTTTCTCCTTCTCTCCCTATTTCCTCTGTGTATGTCTGTCGGTCTGTCTCCTGACTCCCCACCCATGTGTGT
>NC_022015.1:15453811-15458523 GCF_000317375.1 Microtus ochrogaster
AGCTGAATATTGTTTTTGGAAAGTTGCTCAATTATTAATGGTTGGATAACACTTGGAGAGCGTAAAGTGTCATTAGACTGTTAATAAGAATGCCTGTGGGGGATGGGAGCCAGTTGTCAGCTCTCTCTCCCTCTGTCTCCCCCCCTCTTACTGTCTCTCTCTCCTCCCTCTCTGTGTCTGTCTGTCTGTTTCTCTCTCTCTCTCTCTCTCTCTCTCTCTCTCTCTCTCTCTCTCTCCCTTCCCCCACTAATCTCTATGTGTGTTGTGTGTGTATGTTGCCTAGAAAGAAAACTAAGGAGAGGTGGCCTGGAGATCCCTTTTATGTGAAGCCAGAAATTTCATTCAAGAATCAGGAATTTACAGCAAAACTGAGGGCTCAGAAGAGGTAGATTTTAGTGACACAGTTGAAAAAGTAAAATAAAAACCAAGGAGATTGACTGAGCTGAGAAGAATGGTGACCTCTTTCTAAAGAGTCAACCGTTTAACTTCTGTGGAAATGATTTCCAACGCATACAATTACAGTACTCACCCACCCCCTCGGGCTCAGTGACTGCCAGGGGGCTCTTCTCACAGGGAAAGAAACCACACCTAGCTTAGTCTCGTCCTTCTCTGAGAGCCAACTACTTAGAGAGCCTAGAAAGAGGCAAACTGATTACTCAAACGTCCCTGCCTCTTTGTTCTGCCGTGGAGTCCTCCAGGCTGCCCCGACAGAAGTCGCTCACCCTCTGCTGCAGATTATTTCCAGGGCTTCGAGGTTGCCGTGGTAGGCTGCCAGGAGTGTGGGTGTCATGCCATCATCATCCGACAGATTCAGATCACGCTTGGTGGCCTCCTTCAGGAGTTCCAGGTAGCTGTCACTCGCTGCTTGGTGATAGCGGGTAGCCATTTTTTCTGCCACCAAGGGCTTGGCCAGGTGTCTTTGTCTGGGCAGTGCTGGTGGTACAGCCTTCCAACAGGGCTGGTTAATCAGTGACAGGGACCATTGCCTCAGGCCAAAGCTCATTCCAGCCTCATTCCCTGGAAGGCAGCCAGGAAGGCCTGAAGCTCAGACTCAGCCCTTTCCTCTCAGAACCAGTCATGACAAGGAACGCTGAGGCCTGTCGTGTCTGTCATGAGTGTGGTGAAGCACATTTAATCTTTAATGTGTCCACTAACAAGTGTCAGATGTGATACTGGTCACCCAGGCACAGAATGTAGAAAATAATCTCAATAAACTCAGAACTGTTTAAGTTTACTGGTGTGGGAAAAGAAGTGTTTCCGTGGATGTTTACACATATAATTTGTACAACTTGAAACTTATCATTTGAAATATAAAAAGAATGCTTTTGGTAAATTTACAGTAGCAAAACCGCTACCGTAGTGTGGAGAGCAGCTGCATGACAGACCAGAAAACAAACAGGTTGCCGTCCAGGAATTGCGGCAATACAAGCCTAGTCTAGGTAATATCACACGAAGGAAACAGAGCACTTCCTGGCTGCTGAAGGATGTAACTGAGTGAAGCCAGCCTAAACCAAGTACAGCCCGAACCACAGGCTGCACCCTGTAAACCCAGGGGCCTCTGGAAATTAAATATCAACCAATCAGAACTTCCCTCATTTACATAATGGTGTTTGCCCTGGGTCACCCTAACCACAGTGGATGGCTTCAACATGGCCAACTCCTATACGCCACTATTTCACGTAGGTGATCTTTTTGTTCATGCTGCTATTGTCTGTTGAGTACTTACAGCGCATTTAATGAATTCATTTCTTTCTGGTCTCGCCAGTCTTGTAAAATTCAAATACTGGCCAATGGCCCACTTACGACTCAATTTTGCAACATTTCCTCCACACTAAAAACATCCCTTATTAACCTATAATCCTGGAACCCCTACCAACTCAGACTCTCACATTCTAAATAATTAAATATAAAAACGAAACTTTAAAAAGATATCCTTTGTGTAATGAATTTCTACTCCCAGCCCTAGAAAACCATGAATAGATCTTCTCTTTTTATAGTTGCATTTGTGAGTATTTTATATCAATGAAATCCTGAGCTACAAGTTTTGGGGGCTCTTATACAAAAGGAGTATTTTTGAAGTTCATCCTTTTAATTGTTGAATAATGTTCCACTGTACTAGCATTTCAAATATCCTTTATCTATTTAATACTTGTATTGGTTTGATATTTAAGTTGCTTCCATTTTTTTTTTTTACATCTCTTGGGTATATAGCAAGGCAAAGAATTTCGGTTTTCATAGTAATTTGTATTTAGCTTTAAGGAATGGTCAAATAGAATTTGTAAGAACAGTAAGATAGCTATGGTGGACTGATGGATAGTATATTTCAGAATAGCCAGGGAGAGCATTTCACAGAGAAATGATAAATGTCTTAGGTGATACATGATTTAATCAATGTATACATGTATTAAAACTTTACTATGAATAACAATATATACTTTAAAGGTACCATGTTAGAAATTTTGTGTGTGTGTGTGTGTGTGTGTGTGTGTGTGTGTGTGTTGAGGTAGGATTTGGCTTATCAGGTAAAGTCCTTGCCTCACAAATACAAGGATCTGAATTTGAAATCCCAGGACTCATATAAAACGCCGGACACAGACGCACCTGTCTGTAATTCCACCTCCTAAATCAAGGTAGAGGTATACACAGGAGAATGCCTGGAAGCTCACAGGCCAGCCAGCCGGGGGAAGCAGAAGTGACAGGAGACCCTGCCTCAAACTCAAGAAGCAAGGGCTGACAGCTGAGGTTGCTCACTGACTCCACCCATGCACACTGACTCTTGTGTGCTCGTGCTTACACACAAAAACATGCATGCACGTACACATTCTCTCTCTGTCTGTCTGTCTCTGTCTCTGTCTCTGTCTCTGTCTCTCTCTCTCTCTCTCTCTCTCTCTCTCACACACACACACACACACACGGGGGTGGGAGAAAGAGAGAGAGAGATCCTAGGAGGGCATTACACATGAGGGTTCCTATTTCTCTGCATCCTTGCCCGCTCTTGCTACAGCCACTTTTTCTCGTGGCCATCTCGGTGCGCGTGAAGTGACATTATTATGGCTTTAGTTTGCGTTTTCCCAACAACGCCTTTCAACTGCCTCTCGGCCACTTTTACATCTGCTCTTCAAACATTTTCCCCGAGTTTTCATCTGTCATTCTATTACCAATGGATTGTGATAATCCTTTATATATTCTGTATATAAGTTTTCTGTTAACTATTTGGAACAGAATAAAAAGGGAAACAGATCAAAATTTATAAGATGAAAGTTGGAGCAGAGTTGAGGAGAACATTTGCGGGTTTTCTAACACCTAACTTGCAAACTTGTCTATAACCAACCTAAAATTAAGTGCCTCAAATTCCTCAGTCACAAGGCTCAACCGTGCTTTATATAAATAGACAAAGCTAAGGCATAAAATCATTGAAGGACTAAAAAGAAAAATTATATCAAATAAATACCAATAAAAATACTGTAGATAAACTTGTAACAGACAAAAAAACAGTCCCAAAAGTGTTTATACAGATAATGAGAGGTGATACTAATGAGGGAAAGACTATTTTGGAGCTTTTATATACCTAATGTGATGTTTTGAATGTCCCTCATAACCTCCCAAGTCTCAGGCGTTAGAATACTCTCAGTCCCCAGTGGTGGTTGTTTGGGGAGGGTTAGAAGGTGTGGCCTTGTTGCAGATAGTATGTCACTGGGGTGGGCTCTGAGGCTTCAATAGACCCATGCCATTTTGAGTTAGACTCCTGTTTGTGGTTTGAGATATGAACTCTCTGCTGCTCAGCTATCTGCCATCACAGTCTCTAAGCCTCTGGAACTGTAAAACCAAAATAAACTCTTTCTTCTGGAAATTTTCTTGGTGATGGTGTTTTACCACAGAAATAGGGAAGTAACTAAGACACTCAACAAGAAGACGAGGTCAGCAGGAAGAGGCTCATGCTGCCAAGCCTGAAGACCAAAGTTTGATTCCTGGGACCCACAGGATGGAGAGAAGCAGCTCCAGCACGTTGTCCTCTGACCTCCACACACATACACTATGGCACACGCACCCCCAGACACAAAGAAACAAAATGTAATATGTATACCTAATAACACAACCTCCAAACAGAAGGAGAAATTAAGCAGAATTTAAAGAAAAAAAAAACCAAGTATATAACCATAGTGAAATTTCTAATGTACTCGCTTATGGCAATAAATATTAGTGATGATTCAAAAATTTGAATGCAATTGCCAAGCTTTATCAAATAATTACATATAGGAAGGATCATATGCCCAATAAAATGCCTGAATGGGGGGCTGGAGAGATGACTCAGTGGTTAAGAGCACTGACTGCTTCTCCAGCAGTCCTGAGTTCAATTCCCAGCAACCACTTAGCAGTCCACAACTGTCTGTAACTCCGGTTCCAGGGGATCTGACACCTTCACACCAATGCACCTAAATGAAAGTTAAATAAATTAAATATAAAAAAATAAAAAATAATAAAATGCCTGGATGTTTACACACACACAAAATATTTATAAAATAAAAATTGATCAAATAAAAAGTTTTATAAATATATGTTCTTTGAACATACAAGTAGCAATCTAGGCATATATATTCCCTTGTATATTTTTATACCATTTTCATTTTATTTTGTTTGTTTGTTTGTTTTTGAGACAGGGTTTCTCTGTGGTTTTGGAGCCTGTCCTGGAACTAGCTCTTGTAGACCAGGCT
>NC_022015.1:15459617-15488318 GCF_000317375.1 Microtus ochrogaster
AAACAACCTACCTCAAGACCCAGCAATACCACTCTGGGGTATAAAGCCAAAGGATGCTCAATCGTGTCACAAGGACATTTGCTCAACTATGTTCATAACAGCATTGTTGTCATAGCCAGAACCTGGAAATAACCTAAATGCCCCTCGACTGAAGAATGGATAAGGAAAATGTGGTACATTTACTCAATGAAGTACTACACAGCAGAAAAAAATAATGACATCTTGAGATTTGCAGGCAAATGAATGGATCTAGAAAACAACATATTGAGTGAGGTAACCCAGACCCAGAAAGACAATTATCATATGAACTCATTCATAAGTGGTTTTTAAATATAAAGAAAAAAAGAAGAAGAAAGGGCCTACAAATTGCAATCCCAGAGAACCTAGACAACAATGAGGGCCCTAGGAGAGACAAAAATAGATCTTATCTACATGGAAAGTAGAAAAAGACAAGAATATCTCCTAAGTAAATTGGGAGCATGGGGAATGGGAGAGGGTTAAAAGGGAGGGGAAAGGCAAGGAGGGGAGCAGAGAAAAATGTGGAGTTCAATAAAATCAATAAAAAAGCAAGTTTTGTTTTAAGCAGAGAAAGAGAGACAGACAGACAGACAATATTTTAAATAAAAAAGAAAAAAGAAAAAGTCAAATTTTTAAATTCAGTTTCACAAGAGCCTCTGTAATTTAGACACAATTGTATTCATTAGTGCAGTGTAACACAGAAAAAATATAACCAGAGAAAAATCTTCTCAAAAATGAATTATTTATGATACAGTCTTAAGTGTCAATCTTCTAAGACTTGACTGTCAGAAGATGGTGCTGATGATGAGAATGAAGGCAGAGAAGGAAGAAGGCAGAGTGAGGGCTGATGAGATAGCTCAGTGGGTAAAGTGCTTGCTACCAAACTGATGACCAGGGTTCAATCCCTGATGACCCGGGTTCAATCCCTGATGACCTGGGTGCAATCCCCGGAAGGAGAGAACTGGCTCTTTCACGTTGTCATGTGACCTCAACAAATAAATATGCCACGACGTGTGCATGCACACATACACAATAAATATTATCAAAGAGGAAGAGGAAGAAAAGGAGGAAGGAGAGGAGGGAGATGAAGCCGAGAGGAGAGGGAGATGAAGAGTGGGTGGAGGAGAAAGTAATTACAAAGGAAAATGGTGCAAAGGTGAGGAGAAGTAGGGGAGATGCTTGGCTTCAGACACTCTTAAACTTGAACTTAAACTCACCCGTGAATGGTAAACTATCTGAACTCATGTTTTAAACGACCAAGATCCTGATACCCGCTGACATTTCTTGGCCAAGCCTCCTTGTGAGACAGGGTGGAGAAGAAAAGCAATGGCAACACCTCCTGCCCAAGGTGAAGCTGCTTCTCATTACCTCTCCTGGAGGCGAGGCTAAGAAGGAAGACTGAACTCAGCTGGAAGACCTGCAGCTTCAAGATCTGTGGTGTGGCAGCCGTCTGTGTCTCCATTTCCTTGTGAATGAGATTGTCGCTAATAATCATAGCGCCAGCAAACAACTTGACAGTAGTAAAGACAGAGTGAGAACCAACAGTCCCTTACGAAACGTCAAGTATGGTTTACATATTTTGAGCAGACAGAAAGAGAACTATAGTCTAGCGACTGGAGCATTTCCTTATTCCCTGGAGGAAATAAAATGAATGGGAAATAGAAAATTTTGTAAGGAAATTAAGTGAACAGAAGTTAATCAAAAAGCAAACCAAAGCAAAAATATAGACTTCCTTATCACGCAGACATCAGCCCCTTAGGAGGCTTTGCAACAATGAGGAGCTATGGGCTCTGGGCAGGTTTGGCGGCCTGATCTTGAGGAAAGGCAGCATCTTTCCTGCCCTAACCATGTGCCACAGGGCTTGGGGACACACACAGTAGAGAGACTTGAGGGTCAGACGTGAGTGCCAGGGACTTCGGTCACAGCCCTTTTCTACTTTTGAATTGAAGCCACACCCTGTCACACCTCTTTACACCCTGGTGACCCAGAACAGCTCACCTCAGGGAAGCGTCCTGCCTGCCAGTGTCTTGTGTTAGCCAGAACCCCCACCACTGAGTTATTTTATGTGAAAGACTTTCTACCTAGACACCATTCCATTTTACCAGCAACCAGAAGAAACCGGATTAATAGACACCCTGCCAGGCAACACCTGAAGAAGCTCTGCCTTGTTGAGTACCTGCCCCACCCCCCACAGAGCAACCATTGACCACTGTCAAGTGTCCTTGGCTTAGGTTTTAGCTGCCTTGCCCAACGCAGCAGCAGCTGCCTGAGGGTGACAGCGGGTTGAGCTGTTTGGGTATTCCATCTACCACGGAGTAAAATCCAGGCCCAGAGGAGCCAGAACGCAGATGAAGAAGTTACCTAGCCTTCTGTCTAGGAAACAGAGCCCCATTGTCCCTGTGCATGGGAGAGAAGGCACACAAAGAGGAGTGGTGTTTGGTACTTCCCATCTATCCTAAGACAGAAGCTGCTAGCAGATGTAAATTGCACATCTTTGTTATTTTGAAAACCTATTCATGGCTTAATTGGGAAAGAAATTCAACGGGCTGTGTGGCCCAGAAACACGTACTTTCCGTAACAAGTTTGGCCCCTGTCGCTAAGAGATTTGGTTTCCAAAGCAGACTGAGTTTGTTCTTTGAGGCCATTCTTGACTAATTATTATTCATGACTAATTACAGAAGAAACGGGCCTCACTGGGAAACGCATTCACGTGAAATAAAGAGGAGCAAAGATCAGAGGAGCACACAGCTTTTAACAAGATTACCCCCACCTAATGAGAATACCATGAATTTTAATGGAAATGAAACAGTAACAAAAAAAAAAGGTGACTAAAAGAGATGACAAAAGTTCTGTTGTCCCACGGAAAACCCGCAGGAACTCGCGGGAACCTTCTGAGAAATCTTGAGAAAAGCACAGCCGATGCCTTCATCTATAGGATAATAACAAAAGTGTTTGAACTATTTGGTGTGGGACTTCCCTGTTCAAAAGGGATTTCAGCATCTCTGCTTCCGATCTAAACACATACATCCCATGAAGTGAAGGTCACTGGCAATGTTTGTCTTGGAAACCCTGCCTCTAAAAACACAGACATAAGCAATCAAGAGGAAACACTGTCTGCACTTTTGTTTTTACTTCTCCGAATAAAAACACTGGTGGAAATATTTAGGTGGGTAAGCTGCCTATTGTAATGTCCCTGAAGTATTGATCGGGCTTAATTTAGTCACATAAGATGCAAGCTACTGAAGCCCTGTTTTTCTGCCACAAAAAATAAGGACAGAATTGTTATTGTACCATCTGGTTTACATGAGGAATCTCTTGGCATTTCTTAACAGCACTCTTTATAAATGCCAAAGCCCAGATGGTACACATTGTAACAGTGGGGAGTTTTATAAAGGCTTTAAAAAACAAATTCTTTAAAATTTGAATATTGGCTAGTCTAAGCAAGGGCTATGGATTTAATTTCCAGTGACTGAGCCAGCCTTGTCAGCAGGGCACATTTCCCCTTCCCCTTCACCCTCTTCTCCTTCCTCATTTGTGGCTGGCGCTGTCACCTAGAGACTTTGATCAAGAGAATTCTTCTGTGAGTGAGTCACCTGTGTAAATCGATGACCTGAGTCCTCATTCAAAGCTGAAAGTCTAACTGCAGGAACAATGTGTATTAAGAAAAAAACTAATATTAACTGGCAAGTTAGTTCAAGATGGCAGAATTTACCACAGTGGAGATATTCCAACACCCTTTAGCAGACCACCAAACCAATGCTCTCAGAGCTGGGCTAGGGAAGGCGGGCCAGCTTGTGCTGAACCCTGTGCTGAAACAAAGCCAGCCTGGAGCAGTGGTCAAGAAGGCAGACTCTACAGTCAGAATTTGATAGACATTGAAGCTCCAAACTGGATTTTACCATACACTTGAACAAATTTCTTCTCTGGGAGCCTCAGTTTCCTTCTCAATAGTGGGGAAAGCTTTCCAGCTTATTGCAAATAATCACTGAATTGATTCTTTTAACAACTACTGAGCACTGTCTAGTGTATGTAGTCAGTGCTCGTTGAGTCTAAGTTAGCAAAAGAAGTATGTCTCTCTGCTTATGCCAATCACAATCCGTAGCATTTGCTAGAGCATCTTTTTTCTGCAGTTTTCTCCTCAATAACTACTTGTTGGGACATAAAATAAATACCTTACAGTCGTAGAGTTGTTAGGTTCTCATTTGGGATTTTGTATTTATTTTGCCAGAACTCCTGGAATAAAGTACCAGAGACTGGGCTGTTTTAACGACAGAAAATAATCTTCTCACAAGCTGGAGGCAGAGATCAAGGTCAACAAAGTTGGCTATCTGTGCCCCTCCCCTTGGCTCATAGATTGCCCTTCTGTGCTCTATGTACATACCTGGGACACCAGTCATTGGACTGGGGCTCACTGTAGACTTTGTTTCAATGTGGTCACCCCTGTAAAGATTGTATCTCCAGACACTGTAGCATCCAAGACACTAGAGATAATGATTCTGTCATGAGCTTGGCAAGGGGAGGCACATTCAGCCCATCCCGGCTTTCTGTGAGCTAGCTACCAAACTGGGGGTTTCATCTCAAGGAGCCTATAGCTCCTATTTGGATTCCTCCCTTGATCATTTGTGCCTCAGTGTCAGCACAAGACCCACACAGGCCTTCAGAAAAATGCTCTGCTTCTTCCCACGTTCACAAGCTCTTGTGGCTTCTGACCACTGCTCACTCCTCCCCAACCTGCTTGTGTGAGATGACCAGAAGAGAAAGGGCTGGATCCTGGAGCTGCTGAAAGGGTCGCAACAGAACTCTGCTGTTACTAGAATATCAGAGTATATGTGTGTGTGTGTGTGTGTGTGTGTGTGTGTGTGTGTGTAGGGAGGCAAGTAAGAGGCATAGTGACGGAGAGACGGTGTTTCTGAGTGTCTGCAGACTCCACATCTATAATATAGAGCTTTGCTTTGCAAACGGTTCTGAAGTCATGAGCACAGCAGCAGAGCTCTTCTGGGAGAAAACAGGGCAGATTTATTTGTGGGGTTAGATTTACACAATTGCAGCAGTTGCCACTAAAACTGTTCTTTTTTTTCCCACCTGGTATTAGATCTGACTGCCATTAAGAAGGGAAAATGAACATGAAGTAACGAAAAGAACTTTAGAGGCCCAAACCTAAACCAGCTAGAACCAGAGAGAGAAGGCAGCACGCCTGGGTCTCACCTGTGACTGTGATGACGCTGGCAGAGTATGAGCCTTGGTCTCCTGTGACCCAGCTTACACACACCTGACTCAGGAATGAACAAAGCTGGAAGGACCTGCAAGGGGGGGGGGGGGCTGCAGCCGCTAACTGGATGAACTAGTGGCTCTGCCACAAGGCACGTGGTCTCCAGTGTTGGAAATCAAATATGCCTGTGGGTGTGTTTGCTTTGATAGGTGCCGAACTTTATTATGCAAGCAAAACACTAATCCTTAAATTAGAGAAATTTAATAGCCTCTGGGTGTTCGGCTTTAAGACGGTAGGCTGAAGGCCATAGTGATGACCTTTGCCTGAGTTGAGCTGTAAGAACACCAGGGCTTCCCAGGCTCTTTCAGCCTCCTCCACTGTCCTGGGCTGGGATCCCACTCTGGTAGGGCAGTTAGTCATCTGTCACTTTTCAGCATATGGAAGCTGTGACTGTCCACCAAGCCCATCTTCACGTGCAGACTCTAGCTGGTGTCAGGAAGCGTGGCCGGATGCCATTTCAAAAAGTGATTTTATTTAGGAGATGGAAAGATGGCTCAGTGTTTAAGAGCACTGGGTGCTTTCCTAGAGGACCTAGGATTCATTCCCAGCACCCACACGGCAGCTACAACTGTAGGCATTTCCAGTTCAGTCCAGGGGATTTGACACCCTACCACTTCTGGCCTCTAAGGGCATCAGGCAAGCCCATGGTGCACAGACACACATGCAGGCAAAATCCCATACACATAAAAATAAATGTAAAGCGTCTTCAAATGCCTGTGTTTATTATTACTGTGTACATGGTGAGTGTGAGTTCACACTGGAGTTCAGAGGAAACCTAGCAGTAGTCAGCTCCCTCCTGCCACAGTTCCAAGGACCAGGCTGGCTACTAGGCTCTCACAGCAAGCGCTTTGTCCACTGGGCCATCTTGCCACAATGTAATTAGCTGCTTTTGTTTTTCGGGTGATGCTGAGGTTTGAACCAAGGGCCTGGTGGAATGCTGGACAAGTGCTCTGCCACTGTGATACCTCCCAGCACCAGATGGCTCTTGTGGTTCCTGTCTTGTGTTGGGTGTGGGGGTGGTGCAGGTATGAGGTCAACCTTGAGTGTCCTTCCTCAGGAGTCAGCCACCCCATCTTTTTGAGAGAAGATCTCTCACTGAAACCCGGTACTTAAGATTAGGCTAGCTTGACTGATCACTGACCCCCGGGCATCCACCTGGGGTTACAAGTGAGCACTACCTACCTTGCTTTGTACCTAGGTTCTGAAAATTGAACTCAGGTTCTTGCATTTACAAGACAAGCCCTTTGCCAACTGAGCCATCTCCCCAGCCACCTCAGAGGACTTTTGAATGTTGCCCCCTCATTACCTTGAACACCAATCACATCCTCCTTGGTCTTATTCCCCTGGGTCCCAGTCCATCCACACACATGTGTGTATTGAGCATTTGTGTGGAAATTCCTGTAGTTACCATCGGTTGCTTTCCTGCCTGACTTCCAGGCACAATAATGCTTGTCCTCCAAGGGACAAGATGGTGTTGATACACAGGCTCCCAGGACTGGGAGACTTGCATATCACACCACTGCAGATGAGTCACTGTAGAAGGAGCTGAGCTTGAATCATCAAAAAATTTTATATCTTTGGGGACACACAAAGGGGTAAGCAGGAAGCCCTTGAACTTATCCCTCACATATGCCCAGGGAAACGTGTATTTTATGGTCGATGAACTAATAGAAATATGCTGCATTGCTAAGAAAATCATCTCTCTAGTACTTGCTATCACTGTAGCTATTAGCAACAGCATAGTCGATGTTAATGTTGATTATGTAAGTGATAACCTTGGTTTATAAACCAGCTTTTCTTAATGGGGTGGTATATGTGAGCACATGCATGTATGCCAGGGTGTTCCAAAGCACAAGTGTGGAGGTCAGAGGTCAATTTGCAGAATTCACTCTTTTCTGACATATCCAGGGATTGAACTCAGATCTTCAGGCTTGGCTGCAAGCACCTTTACCCATCAAGCCATCTCATTGGCTCTATAATTGAGCTTTTGTGAAAAAAAGACTGAGCCTTCTCTGATGTCTACTTATCAAAGCTACCCTCCTGTTAATTTAGAGGGTCATCAACATTTGTCCCCTTTGTTTTTGAATCTGCATGGCCGGAGGTTGATTCAACTTAGACCTACTAAAGGCCCCATGTGGACCCTGAATTAACATCCCATTCTAGACTGTTGGGAGAGCTGCCATAGGATCTGAAAGAACATTCTCACTGACGTTGACTTATTTTCCAAGTTAAATTCATATTTGATATTTGAAAGCTATTTTAATCTGTATTAGCATAACTATATTTTTAATTTATCTTATGCTGCTAAGTTTTAATTAATGTCATCTTGTACTTTTGAAACTACATGGACTATAAGAAAAACTTATGTGGAGAGAGAAAGGGAAAGAGAACGAGAGGGAGAGAGGGGTGGGGGAAAAAGAGAGAGAATGAGAGAGAAAGAACAAGCTATGGGGGATATGGAGAGCAGGCGTCCCCTGGAGCTCCCTCTGACACTAGCAATGGGTAAGTGACCTCAGGCAGCCACCAAACCTCTTCAGACTTGTTACCTTCCCTTTATGGTAGGCAGCTAGACTTGTTTGGAAGCCTCAAGTCTACAGCCGTTCTCTTGGGCATTAAACCACCATACTGTTGAACTCTGACCCACGAGGCTTTGATTCTCTACCTCGCTCAGATAGAAACCAGATTTTAAAGTGAGGACAGCAACCATGGCAAACGAACCAATGCGAAAAGAAAAACACGAGGCGCCACCAGCTTTTCTGCAGGCCTCTTTCTATCCCCAAGGGGAACACTACATATATTTAAACCTGAAGAGGGCCAGGCATGGTGGACTCCATCTGTGGACATCACTTCAGGCTGAGGGAAGAGAATTGAGAGTTCAAGGAGACCCTGAGTTACATTAGTGGCCCCCTGGCCAGCCTGATGTACACAGCAAAACCCTGTCTCAAGACAGCAACAACAAGACAAACAAACAAAAACCGTGTCATCTCCAAAAGCTAGAAAATCAAGGCCACAAAACAAAGCAGAGCTGACTGTAGCTGCAAATGGCTGGTGAAGCCATATGAGCTGCCGAACCAAACTCCTCCCCTCCCTATCCCGTGACACTGTTCACGCTGGCAGCCCCTTCTAGACTTTTCTAGACTTTTCTGCAAGGCCCATGGAGACCAAAGGGAGAAACACAGGTCTCCTGTTTCCTTCTTATAAAGGAGAACCAGAGAAACGTGCCAAGTATGTACCTCTGAAACTCCACTTTCCGCATCTTCTTTCATGGTTCGGATAAATGCACAGAATCACTTGCTAGCTGAAGTGGCTGTCCCCTGTAGGCTGTCTTCAATGAACAATTTAGTGACTGTAGAAAGTGTGACAGAAGATTCAACACTGACGAGTTAGAAACTATTGCTTACACAAACTATAACAAGGAGGGCCTTGGCTCAGAGACAGGAACAATAAAACTAAAGACATCCCCACTTACATCGGATCAACTTAAAACTCCCTCAAGACAGAAACCAAGGCATTTGGAGAAGACTTTGTGGGCATGAGTAATAATTTTTAAAAGGTCCATCGAAAAGAGCACAGAAAATTTATACTTGAAAGAGATCTCCTTGCTTTGCTATTAGGAATCTGTAGTTTTGTAAAGACTTCGGGTTTTCTGACCTACGGAAGCATCATCTTACTGTGGCACAGCTGTCTCCTCCCTCCTGAAGCTGGCTACACTGTGCGCGCATGCAAGACTTTTCCAGGGCAAAATCCCAGGTGTTGGTTCCCAAGGCCCAGGGACAGTTCAGTGTCTGCACCAGGTGGGTACAGCATCAGTCTGGATCAGGTGAGACAGATGAATCTACTCTCTGGTACACTCACCGTCTCCACCAGGCTTCACTGCGGGCCTTTCTCGAGTCCTCCACCTGGTCTCTCCATCTCTAAGGCAAACCCTCCCACCCTGGAGAAGAGCTGCAGTCTTGAGAAAGAGGCAGGCCTGGGTGGTGGAGTATACTGACCCTTCACCCCCTGACTGGCTTCTCCAGAGCTGAGTCCCAGGTGCAGGCTCCTTTTGCTAGGGCTGTGTCGTCACTGTCTTTGTTTTCACGGGACCCAGTCATTTTCACATTTGTGGGAAAGACGCCACATTGGGGGAAAACACACTCAGAATGGGTTGCTATTGCCATCGGGCTTCTGGTCTTAAAACCCTTTCCCCATCTCTGCCAGCCTAATCCTGATCGTTGGCATCTGGCTCCACCTCGCCTCCTGCACCATCACGCAATCTGTTCAATTCATTCCCACACAGGGACTAAGCCCTACAACTCTTCATTTCCATGCTTACCTCCCTCCAAGCATTTTCCTGATGTTTCTGATTACAGCAAGTACCTGTGACACTTGTTGAGATAACCACCTGGCCTCCACCCACTGGCTCTGATTTAGTGGGTGTTGGGTGGGTCCCAAGAATGATGTTAATGAGAAGTCTTATGTGGTTCTTTTGATCAAAGGCCCTGGGACAAAGCGACTATAACCTACGAGGATATTTAGAGGTTACCCTTAAAGTCACACCAGGAAAGAAACATATACAGCAGTCATTTCAAGTGCCACCATACACTTGCTCAGAGTTTTCCCAGTATATTCACCTGTTAGGGAACACAAGCCGAATATATTTAGGTGTCTCAAGGAGCAGTAAGAGATGCCAAAATGACCCATCAAACAGGTTTCTGGAATTCCAAATTCTTCACTGATATTAAATTATCAAAGCTTGGGCAGACTACTCGGCCTCGGCTTCCTAGACTGTAAATGCCTAAGTCTTGCAAGATACTCTGTTCTTATTTAGATTACTATTACTATTTGACCCACAAGATACACCTTTAGGAATTATGCTAAGGGTTAGCCAGGCAAACGTAGAAGAATATCCATCGTGTTAACCAGTGTGGTAGCACACACCTGTAATCACACCACATGGGAGGTGGGGGCAGGAAGATCTCTAATTCTAAACTACCAAGACCCCGTCTCAAAAAAATGTATTCATCATGTTGTTTAAAACGACAGAAAAAGGTCCTTGGACTTCCTACAGGTCAGGGAACCCTGATTGCTCTTCGAGCTGATGAGGGAGGGGGACTTGATCGGGGGAGGGGGAGGGAAATGGGAGGCAGTGGTGGGGAGGAGGCAGAAATCTTTGATAAATAAATAAATTTAAAAAAAAAGAAAAAAGAAAACGACAGAAAACTGGACACCACTTAGTATCTCTCAGTAAGGAAGTTAAATAAATACTGGGTTATCAAAACACTGACTATGGAACCCTTCAAAATAAGTATACAGTGATATGGGAATGAGCATATGGGATACAACCACATAGATGAGTCTATGTTATTACATGTGACTTTACAGCTCTGGGAAATGACTGTGGTACAAGAACATTGTAAGTGGTGACTGGAGGCTACACAACAGGGTTGAAACTTTATCTCTGGGTCTCGCTTTTGTTTCAATTACATATTATGGAGTGTGTGACCTTTGGGAAAAAGACCATAGACACAATTCAGTTATAATTAAAGGGTTTGTTGATTAGTTGCTAGCCTTAAAGCCGAATCTCAGCCTTCATGAAGGAGGAATATGGGGAAGGGCTTTTCAAGGTGAAAACCCACAAGAAAGCCTGAGCACCCAATGCTGCACACAGTCTCTGGGGCATGCCTACCATTGCCGCAATGCCAACTGTTCCCTGCCTTCCTGTCAGAAGAAGAAGAGGGCCATGGATCACACCAAAGGCTGCTAACGGAAGACCAATGGTGGACGCCCCATCTGCAAACAACTTAGCACCCTCTGCTGCTACCATACCAAGCACTGCCAGGAGAACAGATGCCCTTTCTGCCTCGACATCCAGCAAAAAGCCTGACAGCGACAGCTGCAGCTCCAGCTCCAACAAGCTCAGATGCTCCACAGGAGGATGGCCAGCATGTAATGGACTGGTGGGGGAGGGGCAGCAGCAGGGTCTGCCATCCCCAACTCCTGCTACTCTAACCACCCCGACTGGGACTGTCCAACAGCCAGATACCCCACAGACACCCCAGCCCCAACCCACATCTCAACCTCAGCCCACTCCTCCCAACAACAAGCCACCCTACTTACTACTGGCCCTGTGTCCCAGGGTAAGGCATCAGGCCAAGTGACCCCACCAAGCCCATCTCGGATGGCTCAGACCTCCCTTCCAGGGCCTCCACCTATAGCGGGAGAAATGGCAATGCAGATTCAGATGACAGCAGAGACACAGCGACAGATGGCTCATGTACAAATTTTCCAAGGCCAATCCAACACCAGTTGCCCCAGATGACGCCCATGACCCCTATGGTCATGAACCCGCCTTCCCTGGCCAGAGGTCCTGGTGCGCATTTGGAGCCAGGAATGGGTCCCATGGGAATGCAACAGTAGCCACATTGGGCCCAAGGAGGAATACCTCACCCACAGCAGATGCAGCCAGGGAGGCCAAGGCCCGCCATGATGTCAGTGCCCCAGGATAGCCAGCCCTTGAACATGGCTCTACAGCCAGGATTGGGCCAAGGAGGTGTGAGACAACTCCAACCAGGCACTGTGTCTCAAGAAGTCTTATAAAAGCTTTTGCAGATTCTCAGGTCTCCCGGTTCTCCCTTACAGCAGCAACAGGTGCTTAGTATCCTTCACGCCAACCTCCGACTGTTGACTGAATTTATCAAGCAGGGGCTGCCAAGTATGCCAACTCTAATCCACAACCTCTCCCTAGACAGCCTGGCATGCCCCAGGGACAACCAGGACTGCAGTCACCTACCATGCCAGGTCAGCAAGGTGTCCACTCCAACCCAGCCCTGCAGAACATGAATCCTATACAGGCAGGTGTCCAGAGAGTTGGCCTGCCCCAGCAGCAGCTCCAGCCACCCAGGGGAGGAATGAGTCCTCAAACTCAGCAAATGAACATGAATATCAACACCATACCTTCACAGTCCCAAGATATCTTAAGAAGGCAGATGATGCAACAGCAGGGAGCAGGGCCAGGTATTGAACCTGGAATGGCCAACCGCAGCCAGTTCCAGCAGACCCAAGGAATTGGCAACCTACTGCAGCAGCAGCAGCAGCAGTGGATGCTGCATCATATGCAACAGATGCAGCAAGAGAATATGGGACAGATGGGCCAGCTCCCCCAGACTTTGGGGGCAGAGGCAGGAACCAGTCTGCAGGCATATCAGCAGAGACTTCTTCAGCAACAGGTGGGGTCTCCTGTTCAGCCCAGCCCTATTGACTCCACAGCAAACATATGCTCCCAATCAGGCACAGTCCCCGCACCTGCAAGGTCAGCAGATTCCTAATTCTCTCTCCAATCAAGTGCGTCCTCCCCAGCTGTCCCTTGCCCGCGATCACAGTCTCAGCGCCCCCATGCCAGCCCATCTCCGAGGATGCAGCCTCAACCCTCTCCACACCATGTTTCTCCACAGACCAGTGCCCCACATGCTGGACTGGTCACTGCCAACCCCATGGAACAAGGGCATTTTGCCAGTCCAGCCCAGAATCCAATGCTCTCACAGCTTGCTAGCAATCCAGGCATGGCAAAGCTCCATGGTGCAAGCACTATGGACTGGGACTGAGCACCGATAATGTAGACTTGAGTTCAAACGTCTCACAGAGTACACTAGACATACATTAGAGATACCTTGTATTTTGGGATCAAGAAAATTCTCTTAACAAGTCTTTTTGTACTGAAAACAATTTTTTTGAATCTTTCTTAGCCTAAAAGACAATTTTCCTTGGAACATGTAAAAACTGTGCGGTAGCCATGTGTGGTTTAAAGCAAACATGCCAGATGAGCCTGAGGGATAATAGATTGCAAAGAACTTATTTTTGTTATGGCTGGTCACCCCAGCCATTTTCCCCCCTTGTGTGTGTGGTTCGGGTGTGCACTGGGTGGCAACTGAGGCCTAAAGCCAACCATATGCTTCTGCCTTGCACCTCCAATAGGTCTTATTATTTAAAATTAATGAAAGTATGTAATATTAATAATTATTATTTACTGGTGCATATGACTGACATTTTCCCCTGTTTTCCTCACTTTATGGAAGAATTTTTTTTAAAAAAAGAACATTTATAAAACCAGAAGATAAAAAGGGTTAATATTATTTAAAAACTATATATATATGTATATATATATATATTAAAATACCAATTTTTTCTCTGGGTGCAAAGATGTTTAATCTTTAATTTTTTAAAAAAAGCCTTCTCCCCCCCCCCCCAATCAACTTGCATGCTCCAGAAGATTTTCTATTCTCTAAGTCGGAATGTAAAACTTCAAGCATTAAGATAATTTGTTCATGTTAAAAATAAAATGACTTTTTCAAAATATACAGGAGCAGCTGCCAAATTGATGTATTATAATATTGTGGTTCTGTTTCTTGAGAGACTCTTTTGTTATTTATATATCTAACAAAGGAAAAAAAATAAAAAGAGGATAAGAAACGACCCCAGCAGGCTGATTTTAACAGGCAAATGTCTGAGGTTTCTTCACCTGCTTACTCCGCCCCTCACTGGGCCCTTTCTGTAAAACCTGAAAAGAGAAAGCAAACCCCTCAACTGTTGTAAATCATTCAATTAAGGTTGATTACTTATAAATATGAACTTTTGGATCACTGTATGACTATTAAATTTGATTTCTTATTACCTATTGTTACAAACTGTGTGAGACAGGGAAAAAAGCCAACTCTTTTCTCTCTTTTTGGGAAAAATTGTTTTCCAGAGTAGAATCTCAGGATATAGCTGACCTTCAGCTTGTGGTCCTCCTGCCTCAGCTTCTGAGGACTGGAATTACAGAAGAATTACTCCAGGCTTCTACACTCTTGTGTCTTTTTTAAAATTAAGTTTAAACTTTTATATATGGACATAAGTTCATATAATTTTTTAAAAATCTATTTCTTAAAAGTACATCATGAGTATCACCGGAGTGACCTCTGACTTCCACAACAGTCAAGAAATGAGGCATTCTGGGAGCAAGGGTAGGGGTGTAACGGCCTTATTTGCTTAAATTTATTCTTTCTTAACTCTCTCTCTTTCTCCCATTGCTATACCTACAGCAAATTTTGGTGGTATAAACGAGTGCCATCCCTTAACTACCCGGTATATCATTATATTGGAACTGTAAACACCTTGCTCAAGATCTGAACTCCCCTGGCCCCAAATCCTGGGATGGGCCACTAATTTACTCACCTGAGGCCAATTTCAGGGAACCCTGGTTTTCCTTCTGCCCCTCAAAAGCTGCTGGCAGAACATGGAGGCAAGTGTAAGGAAGAGCAAATGGCACTTTCCCCCCAATACCTCCTTCTCAGCTGGGCTGGGAGATCCAGGTGCCCCCAATGGTGAGAGGGTGGGGTCATAGCCTGCCTTCTGCTATAACAGCGCAGAGCTGCCTGCAGCGCTGCCTGCACAGCCTCAGTCTGGGTGCTCTGGTGGTGTCTTCCAACATGGTGTGGAGGCAGAGGATAGGGCCTGTAGGTCCTCCATGCTGCAGGAGGTGAGGTGGTCTGGGAATGAGGGTAGGGAATGCAACGGCTTTATCTGTTTAAGTTCGCTTTTTCTTAGCTCTTTCTTTTTCTCTCTCCTATCTTAGCCTCTGCAGGTCGCTGTCTCTCTTATTTGTCCTTGTGGCTTCCATAAACTCCTTCAGTCTTCCCCAGTCGAAGAACCCTCCTGCCTTCCCAGGTACGTCTCTCGGGTGAGGGAACCCTCCTACTGAAGGGAACAGGCTGCAGATGGAACAATTCTCTGCTCTTTTCTCCTCCCTGTTTTCTCCCCTCTTCCTCTCTCCCCATCCCTCCTGATAGGGACTTGCTGTGTAGCCTAGTCTGGCCTCAGTTCAATGCCTCAATCTACCTGCCCCAACTTCCCTAATGCTGGTTTTTCAGGCTGTGCCCCCATGCCTAGCTTCACACCCTTCTTACTTTAGTCAAGTCATTAAAAAAAAAAATTTCTCCTGCTTATCTGCGAGCTTGCTACGTCAGCTAGATGTACGAGAACAAAACAGCTTCTGTGCTACTTCCCACCCCCTTGCTGCTCTGCATTTCCTGGTACCTAGCTCAGGCCATATGCCGAGCCCTCGTGTTTTCATAGATGAAGACCAACAGTCTTCATCTACGTCCTAAGCTTAAGACATCCGCAGTACACACAGCCAGACCTGTTCTCTGAAACAAAATTTGGGATTCTCCCCTGAGCCAGAAGCCTTAGAAAGGCAGTCATGGACAGAGTTTGGTCTTGGGGGAAAAATATCCCTGGGACTTACCCAGGATTTTCTTTTTAAAGCTTTAATTTGGAAGACAGCGAGGAAGCATCTGCTCTAGGGACCTACGATCCCCACCACCAGCCGCTCCAGGCCCACAGCAGGCAGCCCCTGATTAGGTTCTGGCCTTGGCAATGTTAACACTAAGTTGGGGTTCTCCTAGGAGCCCTGGGTGTTAAATTAGGAACATCCTTAAAGCTTGTGTTGCATTCAGAAATCCGAATCTGGGAGCTCCCTGAGGATGAGTGCCCTCCCCTTCCTCAACCGGCAACAGTCTTTCATGTTGTTGAGGAAGATGGGTTTCCATCTTACCTGTAGGAACAGTGTCTCTCTCCCCTACCTCAAAAGGCTTCCAAATAGCTCCTCTGTTCTCCAGGTACTGTCTCTTGTGATGAAGACGGAGTGAGAGTTGAGTTTCTAAGTAGTCTTGACTTGGAAAAATGGCAACCTTCTGTTGTAGGTATGTAATATGTATTTAATCTTTGTAAAAACTTTTTAATGATTCCTTTTTAAATTTTTAATGTGCACTGGTGCTTTGGCTGCATGTGTGTCTCTGTGAGGGTGTCTCATCCCCTGGAACTGGAGTTACAGACCATCGTGAGCTGCCATATGGGTGCTGGGAATTGAACTGGGGTCCTCTAAGAACAGCCACGGCGTTTAACCTCCGAACCATTTCTCCAGCCACTGTACTATTTAATCTTAATTCCAATCTGTAGAAAACAGGACCACCTCTATTTGGGTACACAAGACCCCAACACTTGGTGCTTTGGGGTCCCTGACTTGCCCAATGCCACCCAGAGGGAGAACACCTGTCTTTCCTGGCTTGTATGACTTTGTGGGATCCACTGGGAAACTTTGGCTGTAAGTCACAGCCAGCACAGAGTTTGAGTCTCCTCGCCAAATTCTGTCATAAGTGATAAAAGCGCCTTAGATGCGGATTAAGTCCTGGCTCAGAACCTTCGATTGGCTCTGACACTGGAGTGTGTTTCTTGGTTATCTGTCTTCTGTAGATACCTCCGGTGCTGAGATTTTGAACTGCACTTATGCCTTGGACTCAAAAAACCTCACCATGAAGCTCTCTTATGAAACCTGTACCACAGGACTGGTAAGTAATTCCTTTGGAGGAGTGTTCTGGGGAGGAGGAACCTAATCATTTACTGGTATTCAACTTGATGGCTAAGGGTTTAGACTTTGAAACAAAACAGCAGTCCTCAATCAAACTGCCTTGTTCTGATGGGCTGCTAACATAGCCAGAGGACACTTTGGATCATGCCTAAGAACATTCTGGAGCTGGGATAGGTTCTATTACTGGAATCAATATGGGTATAAGCTTATAATGCCCAAGGGAGGGGGAAAGCTCTGAAATATAAGCATTGAAGAATCCCAGGTCTTGAGCTATTAGTCCCAGGTTTGACTTCAAGTAAGCCACCTAACCTTGCTAAGCCTCTGTTTCCTTATTAGAAAGTTGGAAAAAATGCTGCCACCTCCAGAGGGTATAAAGACTAATGATACCATAGAGATGAAAGCAGGGCACATTACTTAGAGCAAATGCTTGGGCATGGAGCTATTTTACTAGAACCCTGTGTGAGATAGAAGGCTATTTCTGGCGCCAGCAGAGGAGAACCTAACTGAAGAACAGGTGTTAAAAAGCAAACAGTTGCTAAGCAATAAGGGTTTCTCTATTGCCAAGCAACAGGATTGCCCAATTAGGGTCATTAGGTGTAATAAAAACCTGCCACATGGCAGAAGTTCTCAAGCGTCCATGTGCAAAGAATCGCCTAGGGGTTTGGGGTGTGCTCAAGGATTTCAGCTGATGTGGGTGTGGGAGTGAGTCCTGGGAATCGAATGTTTAATTAGACCATTTCCTCTGGCCCTACAGGGCAGCCTTTGTGTATATTCAGACTCTGCTTTCTGAGCAGGCTTCTAGCCCACTGAGACCCTCTGTGATGGCCCCGAAAAGTAATATCTTTGGGGAAATCTGCATTGACTTAAACTTCCCGTTCTTTATTGAAGCTTCAGACGTGTGTAATCAGTGTGTGGTCATCATATCTGCCCCTTACTTCCTTGTTCCTTCTGGTTTCTCCCAGGACTCCCCAATCACATATCCCTTTCAACTTGATACCTTCCTCCTATGGATACAAGCCTTCCCAACTTCAAGAAGCTTAGAAGTGCATTTCCCTGGGCCCAGTGTCTGCTAAAAGCTACAAGCTATGAATGGCCAAACCTAGTCTCACAGACTTAATGAATGTGGTGGCCTTTGAATTAGAAACAGTTTTTAAGGTGAAAATGACATAAAATTTAAGAGTTACTATTCTAACTCTCAGCAGAAAATTGTTGGATACCAATTGTCTTTGTCTAAGTTCCATGAGATCAGAGGTAACAAAGATACCCTACTCAGCACAAGGGCGTCCGCCTAGCTGCTGAGTGGGGGTGTTTGAATAACCTATAGAGATGTCTGGGAATAGCATGAGACAAACATAATAGAAATATAACAGAAGCAGTCTTTAGCCCTAACGTTGGAACTCTCCTCTCAACCAAGCTAGCTATATAGTCTTCTGGCAAAGAAATGAAGTGCCTTCAGGAACTTGGATTGCCTAACTGAAATATGTTCTGTTCTAATGTCAGACTCAGACTTCTAGAATTGCCTGTCCCACTGAGGCTCTAACTCCTCATCCGTACTATCTTTGTACACAGGTTGGTGGGTACCAGGTGAGCATCAGAGTGCGGGACAACAGTAGTGACCTGAGAGATAAAGGCGGCCTGGGCCTGCATCATTTCTTCTGTCCACTTATTACAAAAGAGATCTACGAGTTTTCAGAAGCCATAGTCTGCACGAAGGATTTTATATCCGTAAGTGAAGTGGGAGGGCTGCCTCCCCTATGGCTTTAGCAGGGGGACTAGAATGGCGGTGTGGGCGTAGCTGGGCTTAATAACTGGGTGGGTTTCAATTTCACTTTATTTACTGCGTGACCATGAAGCATTTTCTCAACCACTCTGAGGCTTTGTTTCCAAGGCTAATGTGGAAGACCAGCATTGACCTGACAAGGTAGCTTCAGGACTGAGTACGCACAGTATAGAGCACCGCAGGCCTAGCGACACAAAAGACTAACTGCAGTCACACCGACAGTCACAAGATTGACTGATCACACAGTCCAGGTCCTGGCTCCAAACTAAAACACGAAAACAGACAAAACGGCCCTTCTGCTTTTGTGTTTATGCTCAATAGGCTCATGTGGACGATGGACCACTAAGTAATAGGCCCTACTTTATCGTGGCAGCAATGACTTAATGCTGTACTTGATTCTGTGGATGTAAAGAAGGTTGTATATTTTAGAGTCTAGTATTTCAGCTTGTAATTGGATCTCGTCTACTTTCTCCGATGCCTTTTGAAACCCAAAGGGGTAAAATCCAAGGACGGGACTGAAAGACACATCTGGCCATGTGCTCTTCCTGCTGTGTGGCAACAGTCGGGCTTCTTGGAAGAATGGCATTAATTAACTTATGTCAATTAATCTGGGTGTTTTCTGCAAAACTGCAGGCAGCAGAACTTTAGAAACTTTCTCCTAATCTTTCCTTTTTTCCTTTTCAGTTTACCTTCCCACATATTTTCTCTAAGTTTGCTGATGATAACGCGGTAAGAGTACAGTTTGTTTCTGAATGGGTTTGTGTCTGTGCGCATGTGGACCATATGCGTCGGGATGCCTGCAGCGGATAGGAGGTGTCAGAGCTTCGTAACTGGAGCTAAAGGCAGTTGTGAATTGTATAATGATTCTGAGAACTGAATTTGGGTCCTCTGGAAGAGCAGTAAATATTCACTGCGTCACCTCTCCAACTCCTAAAATATAATTCTTCACTTATGAATTATATTAATATTTAAATTCATGTTAAAGCTCGTGTTCACTTTAATCTGATAACCACGAGAATCTAACATTGTAAGTGCCAGTCTTTTAAACAACGGTGTGTGTGTGTATACATACATGTGTTATACGTGTGCACTTGTGCAGTCGTGAACAGGTGTGCTGTTGGCAAGCACGTGTGGGTCAGAGGACCCCTTGGAATTATTTTCATGTCTTTTGGCTTTTGAAGAATGCACCTGAGATGGGATGGACCATTAAGCTTGACAATGGCACAAAAACCCACACTCTGTCCCTGAATGATGCCTTGAGACAAGGATTTAATCTTCTGATTGACAGCGAGAAATTAACCCTTGATGTGCCAGTCAATGCTACTGGAGTCGCTCAATATGTGGTAGGTGTGAAAACCCTTTTATATCACCATCAAAGAAATGACCAATGTCCTTAAGTATGATCTTAGCCATGGCTTCAAATGGGCTATATTGCCAATTAAAGAGGTGTATCTAGGTGGGCAGACTGGCCTGTACTTGTAGTTCTAGTACATGGGACGCTAATGCAGGAGACTTGTGAGTTTGAGGATAGCCTAGACTAGACTACGTAGTGAGAATCTGTCACAAACAGCCTGTAAGTTCTAATATCAAGTGCTGCATTGGATGATAGGAATGCAAGGGGGGGAGAAGGGACACCGGCCTTGGTATGTGTTCTTCCCCCCTTTTATAGAGTCTTAGGGGTGAAGGTGTTCTGCTGGGGTGACACTGTTTGCCCTGTCTTCCAGGCCATCTGTGAGATATTGAATTGATATATTATGTTTTGCATAATGTGTAGACCAGCGATGGACCGTATGACAGTCCCATAAGACTGGAGTGGAGCTGAATTAGCCTGTTTTGTAGCTACAGTAACATTATAGTGCAATGCCTTGCCCATGTTTATAGTGGTTCCACATGAACCTGGACTGCCCACTTAATAAAGGTTTCACACATACAATCACATGTTAGGTGGATAATGACGGATAATGGCAAAAGCAGGTTTTATGTGACCATGCTCTATTGTGCAAGGACAACTTCTGACGGTACATCTCTTAGGATCTACCCCACTGTTAAGTCATGCATGGCTGTGCTTGATACAGGTCTTGGCAAGTGCTCAAACGTGGGCTACTTTAATAAAAAGAGTTTTGTTTCACCTTGAGCATAACAGGGATGGCTGGGCTCTGTGAGCACTCTGACCAGCTCTATAAGGTCGTCATAGACTATGGTCAGTTCTTGCTGACTCCCTAGAACTGGGTGAGTTATAGGTCATCCCCACAGACAGCACTAGTCTTGCAGGCATTATAGAAGACACAATTAGGACCAGAGCACCTTGGCAGTGATTGAATAAAATACTCACTTCTCATTTGTGCCAAAGTGATGCCCGATGCTTGAGTGCATTGGCTCTCACTGGTTAGAGAATCAAACTAATATCTTAAATCGTATCTGCTTCCCAACCCCCAGCAAGGGAGCAGCCATCTCTACAGTGTGAATCTGAATCTTATGTTCTCAATGCCTGGGCAGAGGATTACCTTCTCCTCACAAGCTCTCTGTGCATCAGGTGAGGCCCGAGAGACCACAGCTTCAGCAGTGGGAAACATTGTTCTTAGGACTTAAACCAAGGCTGATAATGGGTTTTCTGTCAATCATGGCCTGCAGATCTGTCTGTGACTTGCAATGTCACACACATGACTCTTGCCATACCAGAGTTCCCTGGGAAGCTAAAGTCTGTGGGCTTTGGCGAAAGGAGCATTCCCGAGAGGCAATGGCACACCAGTGGGATCGACAAAGAAGTAACAAATGGCTTGAGACTGCATTTCCGAAAAACTCTCCTGAAAGCAAAAGTATGTTTTTCCCTGAATGCCACGAGAGCCTTCTGAAGTACTCTGTGGGTAGTGTGAGATAATTCGTGGCTTGTCCATAGCGCCTACATGCTAGAATGATTGGTTTAAATAGTGCAAGGCCTCCCTTGATCTCTTTACATGAACAGATTTTTAAGGAAAGTTGTCTCCAGCACCATCTCCTTAACTTCTGCACGTGGATACTTTTCTATATTTTTCTCACTCAGTTCATTTGGCAAGCACAAACTACCTACCAGACATCTAATGATGAACGCTCACCATGGCCTGTTATACAACAGGGCAACTTGGTCTTTGTTTCAACCTTTTGCTTAAGGGTCTCCTGTTGTCATGAGGCTAGTCTTGATGGATGCCGTTGCCAGGGATTGAATGGCGGGGAGTGTGTAGCCATAGCACTCTGTAACATCTGGAGTTCTTTGAGCCCTTCTGGGCTTGGCAAGGATAGACTCCACTATCCTTTGCAATTTGTTAATTCAAGCTTTAGTGACTAATAGTACAAAGAGTATGAAGGACCGGGCGCTTTAGGGCGTGCATGAGTTTTAGCAATGAACTTCTGTCTAGAGAAGTACCCTGACCTGACAAAGTGAAAGCTCTTTTGTTTTGGCTTAGAAGGAAATTAGATCAGCCTGAAGTGTTGGGCAAACGTTTGGGGACTCCTGCTTTCGGAGACGGCTAGCTGACATTCTCTCGTTTCAGTCCTCTGACGAATGCCCACGTTACCAATTCTACTTCTTGGCACTCAAGCTGACCTTTCACCTCCAACCATACATGGTGACCACGGTGATAGATCCTGAGTGCCCCTGTGAGTCACCCATCTACATAGGTAAAAAATGTTTCTTTTCTAAATCAAAACTATCTGGGTTTTTTGTTTTTATTTTACTCTTTTTGCTCCTCTTAATGTGTCTGGGAAAATGTAATGGATCAAGATTCTGATTCACACTTGTGGCTCAAAGACTGAAGATGAGCTGTGTCAGAAACGACAATCTCTAAGTTCTGGGGTGGGGACCCACATGTGCTACCGTTCTCAAACATTCATGCAGGGAGATCACTGTGGAACCAGTGAATTTAAGTAACCTGGCGATACCGAATGAGACACGAGAGCCCCACCACTGCCGTCCAGGGACAAAGGCTTCAAACTTCTAGGTTAAAACTTTCCTAAGACTCCCATGGACTCTAGAAAGGAATTCTAAGTGGGCACCTTCTCTAGGTGAGCCCTGCTTCTCTTTACTCCCTCACCTAGACCAGGTCAGGCCAATAACAAAAGCTACCTTCTCAGTTCTCCTTAAACTGCCTGGGATTTGTGAGTCGAGGCCGAGTGTCCCTTACCAAGGTGTTCGTTGTTCATGCAGTTGTAGGTTTCAGGGTTCTGCTGGACTGTCTTAATCGCTGTATAGCCTCCTGTATGGGCTTCCCTGGTTTTAAAAAATCCTGGAAATTTTTCTCAAATCTCGAGAAAGGGACACGATGAAACCTGGCACTTTATAGCCAACCCACATTGAATCCTTAAGACACTTTAATCATTTATCAGATTGGCCTCCTCGCCTCTATGACCCTTCTTCCACGTCTCCTGGTCTGTATGTTGCTGACACTGCTCATGTGACTTATATTCCTCTTGTAACTGTTTTATCAGTGTTTGTTCAGAGACTTAAGAGAACTCAAGCTTAGCTGCTGGATTGGTCTAGGACTTCAGAACGTCACAGAGTGGGCTTATTTTCTCTAAACCTCTCCTGCTGTCCAGTTACAGATGAGCTGTGTACACAGGACGGGTTCATGAACTTTGAGGTCCACAGCCACCAAACAAAACCTGCTCTGAACCTGGAGACCCTCCTGGTGGGGAACTCCTCCTGTCAGCCTATTTTCAAGGCTGAGGCACTGGGGCTCGCACGCTTCCGTATACCTCTGAACGGATGCGGAACACGACAGAAAGTAAGTAGTAGTCAATGGGAAGAAGTTAGGACTGACTTTTGAAGCAAGTGCTTTGCTGACCAGCTTTGTCTAATGCTTAAGTTCGAAGGTGATAGAGTCATCTATGAGAATGAAATACACGCTCTCTGGAAAAATCTACCACCAAGCATCATATACAGGGACAGTGAGTTCAGGTGTGATATTCTACTGGGAGATTTTTAAGGTTTTGTTTACATTACAGGGATTTTGTTAGCATAATTCATATCTTCCCCCTACCCTAAATTTTCCAGAATGACAGTGAGGTGTCATTACGCCAGAGACAGTGTGCTACTAAATGCCAATATCAAAAGCCGCCTTTCTCCAGTGGCCTCGGTAAAGCCAGGTCCACTGATGCTGGTCCTGCAAACATACCCAGGTGAGGGGTTGCAACTCGAGTTAACAGATAAAATACTTAGTGCATTCTAGGGGATCATCCCCCATCCAGTGCTGCCAGCCTAATGTGTCTTGCAGCCAGCCTGCACCTCAGTCCTGAAGAGGTTTCTGTTAATTGCAGACAAATCCTACCAGCAACCTTATGGGAAGGGTGAGTACCCTCTAGTAAGATACCTCCGCCAGCCAATCTACATGGAAGTGACTGTCTTGAACAGGAATGATTCCAACATCAAGCTGGTCTTGGATGACTGCTGGGCAACATCTTCTGTGGACCCAACCTCTCTCCCCCAATGGCATATTATCGTAGATGGGTATGTATTTCCTGCACCACAGGGCTGCCCAGATCAGAAACATCCAAACTTACCAGTTTGGATCGGAACTAATCCTCCTAGGACCTGAAGGAGACTTTGGTCATGAACTCCCTGACATGACCCTTGTTTCACAGTCCTCAGTCCTGGCTCTAATCAGGAGGCTCATGCTGCTTTTAGCCCCCTGAACTCTTAAGGAATAGGCTCCTCTCCAAAAAGCCTCCCTCCCTCTGGTGCATTTTTACCATGAGGGAGAAGTCGAGTGTCCATTTACTGACCACCTGCCATAAGCCTGGCCGCCATGTGTCCCATCACATCACCTGAGGGACTTGAGCCACCTTCGTGAGGGAAGCCACGCTTACTAAATGTTACCTCAGCAGTAGATGGAGCTGGGGATAGAATTCCCACATTAGAACCTAATGTGACAGTGCTTATAGCTGTTTGTCCTCTCAGCTCTGCCTGAAGTGTCCCCTCCTGGGTCCCTTACCTGCCAGGAGCTATACTTTAGCTTCCTCGGCTCTGTGGGAATGTGTTGCAAGACGCTAGACTCCAGCTAGACTCCAGCTGAACTCCTGCCTCAAGAGCACATAACAGCCTTACTCAGTCACACAATCCATTTCTTTACCTTTGGAGATCTGCCCAAGTATTCTTTCTCTGAGGCCAGCCTTGATTCTCCCTTATGCCTCTGTAATTCTCCATACCGTTGTGCTTTCCCTCCTTAATGCCGTCACTACCTCTAGCATGTAATACAGAATGGCAACAATTCTCTAGTTCTATCGTAAACACTTACTACCTAGGACATAAATAGAAACACATTTCTGTGCAACAAGTAAGCTGGTATCTTAACACATGCACACACACTAAGGAGAATGGTCACAACTTGAGTCTGTTATGAATTCACGTGCTAAACAAATACATATTTGTATTACATAGCGCTATACATAGGACTTCACGAATATTGATGGTGAGGTCCAGTCAGAAAGATGTAAGTAAAACAGGTACTGGTAGGATATAGACACAGCTGTAGCATAGTTGTCACATGTGACTCACCTTGTTCAAATATGCACATGTGGATTGCTGTGACTGATGCCCCCATCCTGGTGCCTGTGTCCTAGCTGCGAATATGATCTGGACAACTACCGCACTACCTTCCATCCAGCTGGCTCCTCTGTGCTCCATCCTGCTCACTACCAGAGGTTTGACGTGAAGACCTTTGCCTTCGTGTCAGAGGCACAGGGGCTCTCCAGCCTGGTATGTGACCACGAAGTCACCTGGGGTAGGTTGACGGTGAGCGCACTGAACCCGCCTGACTCTCTTCCTTCTCTTCCAGATCTACTTCCACTGCAGTGCCTTGATCTGCAACCAAGGGTCCCTTGACTCCCCGCTGTGCTCCGTGACTTGCCCTGCATCCTCGAGGAGCAAACGAGGTAAAAATTTAATCCCTGTTCTTGTTGGTCAAAGCAAGTCTCAATTTTTTAGAATTGAGTAATTTTAGGATAATAATATCTTGTTCTCCACCTAGTCCCAAGGAACATCGTCTCCAAGTCTTCCTTTGCTAAAGTGGTGAGCCCAGGGCACATAGATTCTTGTTTAGCCCAGTCCATCCATCCTTTGAGAATCTATCCATGACAGGCAGGTGGAATTCGCATCACAGGATACTCCATGGACCTCTTCTAGGGACTCCGTTAATGCCTCTGGCACGCTACTCCCGAAATCAAAGCAAAACCTTGATTATCTGTCTCCCACACAGAGGCCATCAGAGAAGACACAATGACAGTTAGCCTTCCAGGACCTATTCTCTTATTGCCAGGTGATTCTTCACTTACAGGTATGCATTTAAAGTCTGGGGTACTAGTTAATGCAAGCGTTTAGCTTTTTCTGCCAAAAATAATAGTATGCTTAATGATAACCTGAATAAGAACAAAGTAGAATAAGTTCCCTTCCCACAGAAACTTGAACTACTTGTGTGCTCTCCTGAAAATCACCAGCAAGGTCATGTACAGTACCTACTGGTAGACTTGCTTTGCTGTCTCAGCATCTGATAGAACCATGAAGGACTGGCTCTTAGCCGTGGTCTTTGTGCATGACCCATTACTCGCAATTTTACTCCTGTTCTGTGGCTGTCATAATGGATTCTTAGTGCCACTCTAGATCTCAGAGGATCGTTGCCTACCATACCAAGAAATTTGTGCATATTGCTAGCAGATTGGTAGGCTGGCAAGCTTAAGTATCCCTTTAACTTCTGCCAAACTGAAATCATAGGAGATTATGCTCCTATAATCATCCCTAGCCTCACCCTAGAGGGCCTCAACTCTAGGCCTAGAATGTAAAGTTAAGCTATCTTAAATCTCTAACCATATTTCCCTGTGACCTCACCTATCCAGGGATAGCTAACCATCCGGACATTGCATTAGTTAGGCTGAGAGGTTGAGGCTATCTCCAGACATCAGTCCATCTAACTGGAGACGGGGGAGGGTAAATGATAATAATGGAGCAGGGAAGGTATGTAGCAGAGGAGGGCGAAGGTGAGGCTATGGCCTACTGCAAATTCCCGAGAGCAAGCGCTCAAGGCTTAACTTCTGTAGAAGGCCTCAGCATAATCATAGGACTTGAATGCTTGCTTTCTTTGTAGATGCTACGGTCCCCAAAAGGAGCGAGATTACCAAGGATATGGCTGCTAAAATAGTAGCTGCGGTGGCTGCATTAGTGGGTTCAGTAGTGATTGTAGGCTTCATCTGTTACCTGAATAAAGAAAGAACTGCAAGGTTGGATCACTGAGCATGCAAATAAAGAGGCTGCAGTAAAACTCCTGTCTTATGTGTTTGTGTATACGCGGACACGCTTGCGTCAGTCCTCAGGCACAGTCCACACTTTTCTCCTGGGAGGAGGGAGAGAAGTGATCTCAGAGGCCTGGAACTCACCAAGTAGACTAGACTAGCTGTCCAGTGGGCCACAGGAACCTGCCTGTCATACTCCTAGTACCAGTTATGCAGTGTGTGCCACTGCAACGGGCCTTTAAAAGCAAACTGTGGAGATCAAGCTCAGGTACTCATGCTTGCAAGGCAAGCGCTTAACCTGACTGAGCCATCTCTCCATCTTTCCAGGCCTTTGCCTTATGTTTCAAAACTAGAATCTATTTAGGAATAGCTTCCTTCAGGCATTACTCTTCAGAGTAGTTCTGAGACCTGTTCACAGATTCCTGTGTAGGCATCTACTGACTCTGACAGGAAGAGGTAAATTTGCAGCTTGTTTCCTATTTGGGATTTTGTGACTCCTTAGCCCTATCCCTGACATAGGTCATTTATGTTCAATGGGGGCTTAGCTGCAGCCCACCTGAAGAAATATAAATACATGAGGCCTTTGTGTTTGAGCCCCTCACTCCAAGACACAGGATTGGGTTTGGGGGGAGGCAAGAAACCACTTGTATCTAATTTTATTACAATAATAGCAAATGTGGGGTTTATCAAGAGGCTTTGGGGATTGTTTCCACCTCACTGTGGATGCTCAAGTCCAAGACTTGAGGGTCCCATGTGCAGAGAGATGGTTGGAGTATGTACTGGCAAGCGATCACATCTGGCCCTTTGGTATAGGGCGATGGTGTCTGTGCCAGCAAGTGATTCACGTTTGGAGCCAGGAAGACACACCTCATAGACCCTTGAGTACATCCTCCATGGCCTAAGGACCCCATAAATGTCTACAGCACCTCTCGGTGCCACCACACTGGAGGCCAAGTTTAACACCAGTGTCTTTGGAAGATATTCAGTCAAAATATACCATCCTTAATCGTTGACCAAAAGTATTCCTTTCATGAAATATATTCTTCACAGAGAGTATTTCCTAACTCAACTCTGAGACAACCCTGAAGTAAGACTTCTGAGACTTTAAAGTGATCGAGTCGCGTCTCTGTAGCCCCGGTTTAAAGTTTCTTCCCCGTGAGAAGAAAGAGGAGTGCTACGAGGTCCATCTTGAGTGAATCAAAATGTCCCTGGTGTCCAGGCTCTACAGTAGACCTGAGCCTAACTGACCGGCTCTAGTTGTGCTCAGTTTCTTACTCATGGGGCTCACTTCTCGGAGGCACCCTCGTTTTCCCTAGACTGCTTGGAAGAAGTTGTCCACATGACAAATCTTCACCTAATCTCACTTTCTACACATCTAATATAAAAATTCATTTATATCCTTTGACTAGAAAATGTGGGTTTTTTTTAAATAAAAGACGTAATCTCCATATAGGGGTGAGGTTCAAATAGAAAGTTATTTGTGGAGGGTGTGGACTTGACTTACATTTCCTAATCACAGTCCATCATTGAGGAGAGCCAGGACAAGAACTCAAGCAGAGACCGTGGAGGACACTGCTTACTAGGTTGCTTCCCATGGCTTGCTCAGTGGGCTTTCTTACAAAACCCAGGACCATCAATCCAGGGGTGGCACAGTCTGTAGAGGACTGGGCCCTCACACATCAATCAAGAAAAGGACCTGATGGAGGAAGGTCATTGGTTAAAAATAAACTGCTTGGCCCTGATAGCTTAGAACATAGGTGGGTGGTGTAAAACAACAGAATGCTGGGAGGAAGAGGAAGTGAGGTAAGACACCTCAGACAGACGCTATGTTTCCCCTCTCTGGGGCAGACGCCATGAAGCAAGCTGCCAGGTCAGACATGCTGAATCTTTCCCGGTAAGACTGATGCTACACAGATTATTAGAGATGGGTTGATCGGGATATGAGAATTAGCCTGTAAGGGCTAGAGTTAATGGGCCAAGCAGTGTTTAAAAGAATAC
>NC_022015.1:15488808-15490294 GCF_000317375.1 Microtus ochrogaster
TGTGCCAGCAAGTGATTCACGTTTGGAGCCAGGAAGACACACCTCATAGACCCTTGAGTACATCCTCCATGGCCTAAGGACCCCATAAATGTCTATAGCACCTCTCGGTATTTAAGCAAGTTGGTTGCTTAAATGGCTCCGGCACCTCATGTCCACATCCTAATCCTAAAAGCAACACCATATGTTATCTGTATCGGTAGCTCTCCATGGAGACATGGACTTTGTCGATGTGATGGATGGTCTTGATACATACGATTAGATAATACAGGTGGGCCAATCAGAACGGACACAGGAGACCTGGACTCCAAGAAGATGTGACACCGGTAGCCAAAATCTGAGTGGTACAGGGCCACAAGTCAAGGAGCCCAGGTAGCCACTAAGAGAGGAACGGGTGAAACAGTGACAGAGCCTCCCTTGGCAACACAGCTCTACTGTTGCATTCTGGACTTCTGACCTCCAGACTTGCAACTGCAGTACTGTTTTATGAGGCTAAGTTTGTGTTCAGTTGTTGAGGCAGCTAAGGGAAACCAATCCACCCTCTAATGACTCAGACCCACAAATTGGAAAAATCACATTCGTGAAAATGCTCATGCTACCCATGCGATTCTCAAGCCCTGCTATAGCTGAGGACGTCACAGTCTCTTAAGCTCTTCATGGACCCTCATCTGCAATTTGGTGCATGCGTGTGGGGATCAAGATTGCCTAGGTTTCTAGACTTCTCTACAGCACAACTCCCTGCTGAAGTGTTTGCCACAAGTCCCAAAGCCGAACTTGGAGGGTGGAAAGTGGAACTTGCCGGGAGCGGCTGCCGGGATGAACACTTGTTGCCATGGTAGCCTGGATCAAGTACAAGAAGCAGGAGATTCAAGTCAGGTTCTCAACTTCTGAAAGCACACATCCTACGGTGTGTGGGGGAGGCAGCCTATTCAGAGAGGAACTGTGTGGGCAAGGAGTGGAGCTCAAACCCCAGGAGGCTGCTCCCTCACCCTAACTGGATGTGTGACTTCCCGTAGTGGGTAGAAATGGGCTGCACTTGTGGCACAGGTGTCAGGGATAGGATACAGGCTCTTGGGTGGTTCTGATGGGGAAGGGTGCAGGGGCTGGGAATGGGCTTGTATACAGTAGAAAGAGACCACTAACTTACTTTTCTTCCCTGACTTGTTCTGTGGCTAGTGTAGTTTACTTGGGTACAAAGGATTTCAAAATATGAAGGTTTGGGTTCTGGATGTATATCCCTCTAGCTGTGTGGCCTTGAGCAGATGGAACAATCTCTGTGCCTGTTTCCACACCCCAATTCGTGTCAATGTCCTAATCTCATGGCAGGGAAGCAGGGATGAATTCAATGAAATAATCAGTGTATTGATACAAAGCTGCATGGTCAAACCTGAATCCGCTAAACACATTACTAAAATACTCTCAACAAAAACCTCAGAGATCACACAATGAGCCATTACTACTGCATGAATAAAGCCATAAATACTGTTAT
>NC_022015.1:15493484-15494767 GCF_000317375.1 Microtus ochrogaster
AGATTATTAGAGATGGGTTGATCGGGATATGAGAATTAGCCTGTAAGGGCTAGAGTTAATGGGCCAAGCAGTGTTTAAAAGAATACAGTTTGTGTGTTGTTATTTCTGGTGTAAAGCTAGCCGTGCGGGTGCTGGGTGGGACAAAAATCAAGCCCGCAGCTCCCACAACAAGGACCCCACAGACAGGCCAGTCTGGCAGAAGCCACCTCTCCAGTAAGTTTCTCTCTTCCCAGAGGGCTCTTACCTTTATCAAGGTGACAAAAAAAAACTAAACAATTCAATGAGTAAGGAAATAGTAGTCCACAGTACTCTGGTTTCTCACCAGGACATAACAGTTTTGTTTTGTTTTTTTTTTAATCTCTTTGATTAGTTAAGCTGTTGAGTATTTCAGAAACCTAACCTTGAGGTTGAAGCACATAATATCTATTATCTTGTAGTGTATAGTAGGTCTCAGGCTTTATTCTGAATTGTGCTTTTTCAACATACCCTGTGTTAGATTTTGCTGGCTGTGACAACATTCCTGGGAAAACAGAACAGAGTTATTTGGGCTCAGTTTCCAAAGTTAAAGTTGGCACTTGGGCAGGATATCCTGGCAGTAGGGGTCAGAGGAAGAGCTGGCCTTACTGAGGACAGTGGGGGAATCCAGGACCAAGTATAGCCTTTGAAGGTGTGCTCCTTACAGCCCTACTCTGCTCAGCAAGGCCTCACACCCTAAAGTTTTCCTTAAGCTACAACCCCCCTCTCCCCAGTGCTACCAGTGGGAGAGCAGGTGTTCCCAGGAGCCTGCGAACTCTCCAGACCACACCATAGCCTTTCATCGCAAGTCATTTTGTTGAGAGTTCTGCAGGGTGAAAATCCTGGCCTGAGAAATGGTTGTGCTTAGACTGTGTGGAAAGGCTGGCGTGGCCAGAGTGATAGGAATTAAAAACTCAAGTCATCAAAACCATACTCTAGACCTGGCTTTATAAAGGTATCTTACCGGTAAAGCAAGAATCTATCCTGAACTCCAACTTTTCTGTGTCGAACTTCATATCTCTATGCTGCTGCACACTTGAACTAGAAATAAAGCTTTTATATGCTGTGCCCTTTAAATGGCACTGAAACAAACACTGATTTAATAGCAGCCTGCACCACAAACGCAAAAGTAAGTTGGTTGCTTAAATGGCTCCGGCACCTCATGTCCACATCCTAATACTAAAAGCAACACCATATGTTATCTGTATCGGTAGCTCTCCATGGAGACATGGACTTTGTCGATGTGATGGATGGTCTTGATACATACG
>NC_022015.1:15496477-15507717 GCF_000317375.1 Microtus ochrogaster
GCCTGCCACCACATGGCCCGCCGCCACCATTTGGGACCTACAGCATTTCTGCTGCCTACTGCTGCGGGGATCTTGCAGCATTTTTTAAAAAAGAACAACAAATACAGTTCTATAAAACCCTAAATAAGACCTCAGTTCATATAATGAGCCATGACTACAGGACGAATAAAGCTGAGTACGACACCAGAGGTCCTTAGATGCATATTTTACAAAGTGCACATGCTCTGACCTCACCCTGTAAATGACCCTTGAAAGAAGGGTCTGAACATGGAAGGGTAAATGATGGCCCCGGGGATATTCATGTGTTGATCCTTGGGACCTGTGACTGTCCCCTACATGACAAGAATGACTCAGCTGTCATGATAAACTTAGGACAGTTGAGATGGGGAAATGATCTGGGCTATTGAAGTAGGGCGTGAATAAAACCACACATTCTGAGAGGGAACCATGGCTAAGGAGAAAGGCAAGCTGAGGGGAGCAGAGATTGGCATGGTCCATGCTGAAGATGGAGGAAGAGGATACTGGAAGGTCTTGATTGTCCTTGGCTTGTCTTGGTTTGTCCTTTTAGGTATGAGATTTGTTAGGATGGAAATTGGTCCCATAAACATTCAGGCAGTGTGATGGGCTAACTAAGGAGACAAATTGGGCAGGGGTGGGGGAGTTCTCTCTTCCAGGTTCAGAATGTGGGGAAGGGCCTGTGCCATGTCTTAGATGAGTAGCTCAAGGCTCCTAAGTGCCCTCAGTTTTCTCTGATCACTGGATAGCAGGCAAAGGGGGAAAGATCTGGTCCTTTTGACTCAAGGTCAGCATCAGGCTTGTCATTTCCTGTGGTCTAGTTACCTGAGGAGCGTCCCCAGGGAGTGAGGGTTAGAGTTAAGTTAGTCCCGATACTGTGGCCGTTGTCTCCTTTTGTAGCAGCCGTGATGGAGAAGGGGGGGGGAGGTCTGGTGCAGGTAAGAACAGCCTAAGTAACCAATCCAAGCCTGATACTCACCAGAGACCAGAAGTAGACACCGTAAGCTGAAAGGGGAAAAGGAATAGTCTCTCCTGTAGACTCTGAAGAAGGAATAGACCTGATATCTAAGCCTTAGGACTCTCGAAGGCCCTTCAATCACACAGCACTTTGGGAATAGACATAAGCAAACACAAGAGCCCTGGGGCAGATAGGATAGGGTTTAATCAAAACAGACCTTGCCTTTTCTTTTCCTTTTTCCTCCCAGCCAGACTCTCCTGAGAGCCTTGTCTGTCTTTTGGCACAGCATCCCTCGGGGGACGTTTCCTGACTAGTCTAAGATAACAAGATTAAAGCCCCCCCTTCCCGAGGTTTAGAGGTGGTGAGGTCTGTGATTTCCTGTAATGAGATTTCAGGGAAAGTGGTCGGGCTGGCTCTGTCCTTCCCCCGTGTCCTGTACAGCTAGCCCTTTTGTCTGTCTGCTTTTAAATGTGATTGCGGGACACTGTGATTCCTGGAACCGTAGCAGCCCTCTTGTGCCTAAGAGGAAACAAAAGGAGGGACACTCTGGAAATGAGGGAACAGAAACATAGAGAGCCTGGATCCTTAATGAGTCCCTTGTGTGGCCTAAATCGACCTAAGAAGCACTCACTTTGGACTTCATGTTTAGCAGCAGATGAAGGAAGTCTTCATTTTCAAAGGAAGCATAGCGCTTTTTTCTGAGTAATAGCATTCACACTGAATGCTCCTGGGCACAGAAAGATTTATTATTCCCTTTGCTTCTCTTGTCTTCTTCTTTCAGATGCTGGCCAGAACCTAAGTGTGCTTTTCCTGGTATTTTGGGCTTCCTCCCTCTTTCCTAAAGCCCCCACCCTGCCAAGTGACTGCTGGTCCACCAAGTGGCTGGCCTCCATTCTGGCTTAACTCAAGCAGCCAGGCTCTCCCGGCCCCTTCTCCCCATGCTCCTCCCCCAGGCAGATGCTGAGCTGTACAGCTAGCCTGTCTTGTTGCTTTTTGTTAAACACTAATAAAATTGTCCTCAGGCTTAAACAGAGAATGTCTGTTTTTACAATAGATCCTACATAACATACCTTTTAAAATACATATAACACCGGGTTTTAGTGTTTTTTCTCATTTATAAGCAAACATGTACCAAACATGAGAGCCACTTTTGCTTTTGGTCCAGCCTGTGCAAAGTCTGGAAGGACCAGATCTAGCTGTGTTCATCTTTTTTATTCCCATCGACATTTCTGCAGGGAAGAGGCATGATGGGAAATACAGCACAGCTGTTCCAGCCTAGAGGAAGCTGAAGGAAACTCAGGAAGTGACGCTCACACAGACCCCTTCCCAAGGCTGTACCATTTATAACAATTGCCAGGAGGAAAGAGACACTCTCGTGGAGGTGACAGTTTGGACAGGGAGCTCCAGGGATACAGCTTTTGTGAATCATCACCCACACAGGGATGGGCTTTTCAGAGCTGAACTTGTCTTTAAGTCGCCCATGCTCCTGTCAATTATCCCTCACCTCCACTCCTGTAACCTCAGTGAACTCAGGGGTCCACCAAGCATGGCTATTTTAATCATTATTCTTGGTCTATGATTGTCAGGGACTAGGAGGTAGACAGACAGGAGGGACCACAGATAAAGAAGGCAAACTTTCAGCTTCTTTCTTACCTTCTTTTTTTTTTTTTTTATTTTTCGAGACAGGGTTTTTCTGTGGTTTTGGAGCCTGTCCTGGAACTAGCTCTTGTAGACCAGGCTGGTCTCGAACTCCCAGAGATCCACCTGCCTCTGCCTCCCGAGTGCTGGGATCTTTCTTACCTTCTTAACCTGAGGAAAGTGTCTGGCAGCTTGAGATGAAGGCCTAGAGGGCTTTTTCTCTGGCCAGTGGACACACCCATGCCCCACCCCCTGACACACACACACACACACACACACCTTCCAGCAGACCACCCCCATAAGTGCAGGGCATGGTTAGAAAAAGTTGTGACCTTTCTTTGTTTAAACTGACCAACCCTAAATTAAGAAAAGAAGACCCCACTCATTCTAGCTAACCAAAGACCCTTGAAGCCCCCAGACCTCCAGAAAAGCCAAGATTTTAGCATCTGAGTCCCCCCTCTGCTTTGCAAAGGGTCTTTCTCTCTGTATGCCTTGCTGTGTGCATGCATGCATGTGTGTGTGTTCATGTATGTGTGTGCATGTATGTGTGTGCATGTATATGTGTAAATGTCCGTGTGTGTGTGCATGCATGTGTGTGTGTCTGTGCATGTGCCTGTTTTCTCATCTTTAATACAATTCTTTCCTCATTGGCTGATTCTGCCTGCTGTGTCTAAGATTTCCCCTGCTGCCACCTGTTAAGCTTAAGAGTTTTTTCCTGACTTTTAATTCTTTAACTAGTGGAGAAAATGAAGCCAATCCAGAGCCCTGGAATGTAGCAGCTGTGCTCTAGCTGGAGGAATAGATGTTTGCTGGTAGATCTCCAGAAAGACACACAGCACCTTTATATAACAAGCTGTATAAAACCTGCACCTGCCTCCCTACACTGTTTTAACACCTAATAAAGGCGAGTGCTCTGTAAAGGCTTCCTGAGTTGACTAAGAAATAACAATAAAAGGCCTTGCATCAGCACAGACATGTTTGTTGTTCAAATATTCTTCATTTGTAGTTGGTTGTATCCAAGGAGCAACTATGAGAAGAACCTTGGTTCAGAGCTGACAATATTGCAGTTTCTTGCTTCTTGCCCACACGTAGGAGTTGTCCCAGAATTCAGGAGGTAGGAAACATGCCCATGAAGTCAATGCTGGATACAGGAGTTCTGGGTTCGAGACGGGCTATTACAGACTCGCAGCATGACTCTGGGTAAGCTGTTGTCCTCTCTGGGCCTCAGATTTGCCATTGACGATAGTTTTTGGAGAAGATGCCTAGTACCTGGCTGCTTAGGGTGTGTGTGGTGGAAAGCCTTATCTAGAAGCTGGAGGCAATGCCAAAGCTCAAGTCCTGTCTGCCAGGCTCAAAGATAGATGCAAGCTTCTGACACTTGCTCTCTGCGCTTCTGTCTCTGTCCCGCAGGCTTCAGTTGGCCTGGATGTTGGCTCCCTCTAGTGGCTCCAAAGTAAACTTTTTTTGGGGGGGGGACACAACTGGAGTTCATTCCCTTCTGATTTTTTCCCCTTTGTTTTTTGTTTTTTTTTTTTTGTTGTTGTTGTTGTTGTTTGTTTTTTTGTTTTTAACATTTCCAGGTGTGGTTGGAAGCTCCTGCATCCAATTATCACAGGAACTCCTGCCACTCATGGCTTCAAGAGAAGGTACAAGGATCTGGTGTTTCACACACTGCTATTATAGGTGCTACTCCATGGGAAGCTGAACATTTGCAGCATGACAGCTGGGAGTCGTTCTCTGCAACAGTAAAGGTCATAGGTGCTGTACTGCCTGGGAATCTCACACACCTGTGAACAGGGCTGACCCCAGAAGGCCTCAGAAGCAGGTAGAGGAACTCGTACTGAACAACATACGAGTTACAGGGGTGAGTTTTTTCAAACAAGCAAACTGGGTTTGAGTCTCACTTCCCAAATGGCCCTTGGGCAGTTTAAGCTCTCAATCTGTCCACTGCCTCACCTTTAAAATGGACAAGGGTTTGGATTGCCTAGAAGCACAGACTGAAGACAGCATCCAGCACTCGACAAGTGCTCAAAAGTAAACGAGACAAAACTTTCTGGACAGAAGAAGAAGCAAGATGTATTACTGCACAAAGCTGCAGTGTTGATGGTGTAGGCGTGGATTACCTACCCAATGAGCTAAACTTTGGGTGCGTATAAAAGGCCAGTAGCTTCTGAGGTGTGGGGCTAAATTATCCTAGTCTTAATTTCAATGTCATGCTCCCTAGATGAATTCAGTAAGTCATTTCATCTCCAAACCTGGGCTTCCTCTCGGCGATCTAGAAGCTGATGCATAAGAACATAGGTAGGGAAACTTACTGGTCTACCCAGGAATAGAAGGGCCTAGTGCTTCTGAGTGCCATGGGAAAGCACTTGGCACTTGGCTGAGTTTGAAGCAAGAGTGTTTATGTAATCAGAAGTGTGTTTGGAAAAGCTCTTGCCTGGTAGCTGAAAGGCCTCCCCAGAAGGGTTATACAAAGCACTGCAAATACCCCCAAATCTTGTGTCCCAGCTGAGAGCCTGCTCCAAGCCAGCTATCTACTTGACACATCCTCTTGGTGTCAGAGGACACAGCTGGACTCATATCAATTCAGGCTGTGGATTTTTCCACACAGTCCCCAGCTCCAGAAATAGCATCACTGACCACCCACTGGTTGAAGCTAAATATCTAGGGGTCACCTTCATCTTCCCCATTCCCTCTCTACCTACACCACCACACCGACAAATGTTCACAAATGTCATCATCCCTTCCAACCTAGTGTAAGTCAAAGCCACAACCATGCTGTGTTCCCAGCCTCTGCAGACCTCTTAAAGTGGCCTGTCTGCCCCCATCCCATTGGTTGTGAGCCACAGCAGCCTCATCTGATCTGGGAATAGATTACATACCTATAATCCAAGCCCTTGGGAGGTTAGCGCGGAAGGAGCTAGAGTATGAAGTCAGATTTCACTACATAGAGTTCCGAGTCCATTATAGCAGTACCTTGTCAGGAAGTAGGAAGGGGGAGGAAAGAGGGAAGAAAGAGGGAGTAAGTGAGGAAGGAGGGAGGGAAAGAGGAGAAGGAAAACGGGGAGGAGAAAGGAAGGAGGTAGCAGGCAGATAGAAAGGAAGAAAGAAAAGCCTGAAGCCTGACCACGTCTCTTTTCCATGGAAGATTCCGCATTACCCCACCCCTGGGTTCTGGGGTAAACCTCTGTCCCTTCTCCACGTGCCTTCTCACAAGGCCCAGCCACACTAAGTTCCTTCTGGTTTTCAAGATTGGGGCCATTGTGCCCTCCTCTAGGAGCACCTTCCTCCGCTGTCACAGTGTGCCATTCTTTCGACCACAGAGCTGTCCCCAGTCTCTATGACTGTAGTGGTCCTCATGTGTTTATCACTCTTCACTTTCTTCTGTTTAGGGGAGCCCATGGTCTGTCTGTGGCTCCTGTGCCCTTGTGTGACCCCTTCCCCCTCAGGTGGAACATTCCCAAGACTTCGTTTCTAAAGAACAGGCACCATGACAAGACACATGTGATTGTGCACACATGCTGTATTACTCAAAACGTAATACTCGTTTCAAGTCTCTTCCTCGGTGGCTTTAAAGACAGAGGGTACCACTTTGTTAGCTGTCAGGAGAGGAACATGAAGCAAAGAACTGGGGCCTCAGTCTGTAGCTGTGAAGAAACTATAGGTGATCCATGACCGTGTGTACTAACTAGGACCTCTGTAGCCATGAACGAGCTGAGTGTGACCCGTGACCATGTGTACTAACTAGGACCTCAGTAGGCATGAACGAGCTGAGTGTGACCCGTGACCATGTGTACTAACTAGGACCTCAGTCTGTAGCCATGAAGAAGCTGTGTGTGACCCATGATTGTGTGTACTTGGATTTAAATTTTTCCCAGATACACCTCAGAGAAGAAACCCCACCCAATCCTGTTAATATTGCTATGCACGTTTATGCCACTAGTTGCTGCAGATTGTGGATCAGTAATAAATACATCAATCACGAACACAACTGTTAATTGATTCCCTACTAGACAGTAAATCTTGGGAGCAAGACCAGGGACCTCTGTGTTTGCCAAGACTGAAGTCTCAGAACCCAGCTAGCTGGCCAGCAGGAAACACAGGACAGACCCTCGCATGAAGTAACGAGCTTTTCAATAAAGAGTTGCCTCTAATACTACTTCATGGTGTTGATAGCCTTGGCAATTCTTGTTCTCTAATGGGTGGATTCTCTTTAGGGTCAAGTGAAGCTGGAAAGCATAGAATGCAGGAAAGTTGAGAATTTTATGTCCCACTGGGGCCAGCGGCATCATCTATTTCTCCCAGCAAACTTCCTTTTCTTCTGGTATTCCTTTCGGGTCTCCTTCCTTCTTGCCAACCTCACCAACTGTGGGACCAAAGTGGTGATCTAGGAGGCACTCTCCCAGCTCTTGCATGAATACACATGCCATTTAAGCAGATGCTAGTATACTGGCCACTGTGATTGGTTCAAGGTTGGTCACATGACCCAGATCTATCCAATCAGAGTCGAATCTGGAATTTGCACGTACAGAGCCACTTTCTAGTTGAGTACAAAGTGCAACAGAGAGCTGGGGAGAATGCTGTGTGGGACACACCCGCTGAAAACAATGTGCTCAATAAGGAAATCGAGGTGAAACCAAATGAGTTTGAGATCTTCACAATGCATGATCCTGTAGCCAGCCTGGACTACAGCGGGGCCCTGTCTCAGATACAATAGCAAAGATCTGCCCACTGGGTTTTGGTTGAGTGAAATCACTCCAACCCCTTTGAAAACAGCTTTGAGTTGCATGTTGTCTCTAGCAACTGAATAAGCTGTGTACTGTGGTTTGAGTGTGAGAAGTCCCCCGTAGACTCAGGTGTTCAGCTCCTGGTACTTGCCAGGGCCAGGCCCTGAGGTTCTCAGCCAAGCTCAATTTCCAGTCCTCTAAATGCTTCGTGACTACATGTGCAATGTGACTTGAAGCCATTCCATCCCCGCCAGGATGGGCTGCAGCGCCATTAACTGTAAGCCAGATGAGCCTTTCCGCCCTAACGCGGCAACTTGTTGGGTATTTGCTCACAACAACCTGAAAAGTAACTCAGGCCCCAAAATTACACAGGATGGGCTGTGAAATCAACAGAGAAATTGCTGCGGTTTTATGTTGCCCCGAGGTCCATGTGTTAAAGCCTTGGTCACCAGACCACGGTGCTAAAAGGATAGAAGGAACCATTAGAGAATGGGGCCCAATGGGAAGTTAGGTCCTTAGGGATTGCCCTTAAATATTGGGACCCCAGGCTCTTCTTTCTGCTCCCTAGCCACCATGAGGTGAGCAGGCCTTCATCAGGAACCCCAGCATGTACTGAGCCGTCACGGGTTCAAATCAACAGGTCTAATGAACTCTGTACTGGAACTTCTAAACCGCGAGCCACAGTTTTTCCTTTATAAAGATAATTATCTCTGGTCTTTTGTCATGATAGCAAACATCTAATTAATGCATGTCTGACATATGGAAATGAGTAGGAGAGAAGGCATAGCAAGAACCAAATAAATATTTAATAACTGTAAAGAGGAAACCACACAGGCTTTTTTGTTTGTTTGCTCTGTAGTCTTCAGTACGTGCGTGGTTTGTTTGTTTGTCGAGAAATGGCTTGACAGGGCAAATTCTTTTAAAAACAATATAAACATATCAAGTACAAATACGCCGACGATCAAGGCACTCCTCAACTAGGCCTTGAGACTAAAGGACTCCTAGCTGCAAGGTTAAGACTGCTTTTCAAGTCAGCCCACAATCCCCAGATGTTGCTGCTCTTTCTGATAGAAAAGCAATACAGGCAGGAGAGCTGACTCTGGGTTATTTCTTTTACCTCTTCTTTCAAATGACTGGAGAAAACGCTCTTCTTCATCCTCCCCCCCTCCCAATAAAATGAAACTAAACTTCAAAAACAAGTGACCTTACCCCAAATGGGACCTAGGACTCAACCCAGTGGCCCTGGTGGTCAAGCTTCCCAGTTCTAGAAGCCTGGGACTCTGCTAAGGTCAAGACTGCATACTGGGGATTGGGAAGGGCAGAGGAGGGCTGGGGAGGTGGCTCTGGCCACTGCAGTTTAGACACAGTGAGCGGTGAAGCAGAGCAAGCATCCAGCCCTCTCTCTGAGCTATGACCCAAACAGAGAGGCGAAGAGCTTTCCCAGCATGCTTAGGAAGCAATCTCTGGTTCCGTATGGCCTGTCATTCCTGGTAGAGCCCCTCAAAGTCTGCAGACTTCATAGCCAGCTGACAGTTGGTGTTGGCATGCTTCTGTGGCAGGGGCCTGTTGTGTGAAAGGAGAAAATGGTTAGTTTAGGAGCCACACCAAGAATGGCCCAGCACGTGTGCCGCACTCTTGGTTGGTGTGTTCTATGAACTCTTGTCACAGAAGGTAAGAAAGCTGAACTCCTGTCCAAGCTGACTGACACCTTACGAAGGTCTAGCTAATGATGTGTCTTTGGGAGAATGAGGAAGAGCCCTGGGGAAAGACTTCACTTGAGAGAACGGGTCTCTTGGGCTCGTTTGCACGCTCATGATCTCTCACCGGTGCCCTCCCCCGAACATGTTTGTACCTGGAGAGCTGTACCAGTTACGGCCATGTGGAGGCAAACCCACAGGCTAAGGATGGCAGCGAAGAAAGGCAGAAGGCACTCAGTATGTTGGTGACACCATATAGTGGTTGTACCAGCCCTCCTGGGCTATCTCCATCTCTTGGTTATCCAATAAAAACAAAACCTTATTTGAGTTAGTATCTACCTCAGGCTATTATGTTTGTAATTACTTGCCACCAAAAACATTTCTACCTGGCAACAAAAAAGCCAAAACAAACAAACCAAAACCAAGGAACCTTTGCTCTGCTCTTCTTTCTTTTTGTAAGCAAGTGTGTGAAGAAGCACTGGGCAGTGTGACAGGTTCTACAATCCCAGCTGTTTGGGAAGCTAGGGCAGGAAGGACGTTGCAGTTTCAAGGCCAGCCTGAGCTACAGAGTGAGTTTAAGGCCAGCCTGATCAACTTTGTGAGAGCTTATGTCAAAATTTAAGGATGATTATATATATATATTGGATTTTTGAGACAAGGTTTCTCTGTGTAGCCCTGGCTGTCCTGAAACTTGCTTTGTAGACCAGGCTGGCCTCAAACTCACAGAGATCCTCCTGCCTCTGCCTCCTAGGTGCTGGGATTAAAGGAGTGCACCACCACAACCTGGCTCAAGAACAATAACTTTAAAGGCCTAGAGAATGCTTGCCTCAGAAGCCTAAATTCTGAATTCAGTCTGCAGTAATTGGATGGAGTGGGGTAGGGGGAAGTCAGGCACACTCTGGCTATTTGGAAAGACCCAGGGTGACGTGGGGTGAATGATTTGTGTGGTCTACAAAGGCACGTGCTGCCCTGGCCCCTTACTTCCCCCTACCCCAGCCTTCAGGCCCTAGGAAGTCTCTCCAGCATCTCTGACATTAAGATTATCTACAGAGAAGATCACAATGTGTTGCTGAGAAACTGTCTAGTATATTTCCCTAAGTAAGGCCATATTAGAATTTGTTTCCTTTTTCATCTTTCAGTTTAGGATCAAACCCATTAAGTCATAGAACAAATTGGTAGCTCCTCTTTGATCTCTTGTACTTTGGGTCAATGAGGGACTATCTTTATCTTGAGTGTTAAAGATTTTCCTAACGCAGCATCTAATTTATCATAACACCTTCTATGTTCTTTCCATTCTTGTTATCTCACAGAGGAACAGGGGAGTTTTCACATAACATGTGGAAGAGCTAAGTGACTCAGTGAACTGACCCTTCATACCAAGGCATCAAGTCACAAATCCTGTGTGGTACAGATCTGCTCAGACTATGTTAGTAAAAGAGTGAAAAAACAATGTCACATTTTCACTAAATTAGAAGCACGAATCATTATGGAGTTCAGCTATACTATCAGAGACCATCCACAGTCCTCTGGAGAAGGTTCCCCTTCCCCACTGCACTGTGAGGGTCCAGCTTCTCCAAAGATTTCCTCCAGACCACATGAACAGAGGTACAGAGGCTAGCCTTGCTACTTCCACCAAAGCATATAGTTAAGAAAACTATGATAGCCAGGGTGGCACTGTGCACCTGTAGTTCCAGCACTTGGGGAAGGGTGCTGAGGCAGGAGGATCAAGAAACTGAGACTAACCTAAACTATATCATGAGTTCCAGGCCAACCCTGGCCATATAGCAGGAGGTAGGAAAAAATAGAGAAGGCTATTGATAAAATATAAGACAATGTGACCTGTGACCTGGCTAAATTAATTTTGTTTATAAAATACAACCATTTTTCATTAACATGTTTTTTTGTTTAGATGGTTGGTATTTTTCCTTTTAAGAGGACAGACAGTTCTATAGTTGCTGCTGTAACTTGCAGTGGGACTGTTATCAAAGCTCTGCACCCACGCCTCGGATGCTTCAGTAGCCTTTGAGAAGGTCAAGTGACTCCTGAGAACAGGAAGTTGAGAATCTCTGCCCAAATGGGAGCCTGATGTCTCGGGAAGAAAATGGAGACGGGAAGAACCAAGTTGAGCCTCTCCACTGACAAACACCATTCTGACTGTGCTTTTCTTTTCTCTTTCAGTGTGTATGTGTGTTTGTGTGTGTGTGT
>NC_022015.1:15507836-15513980 GCF_000317375.1 Microtus ochrogaster
CAAACACCATTCTGACTGTGCTTTTCTTTTCTCTTTCAGTGTGTATGTGTGTTTGTGTGTGTGTGTGTGTGTTTGTGTATGTGTGTGTGTGTATGTGTGTGTGTGTGTGTGTGTGCACATTTTCACATGTGTCATCCTCAAGAACACTGTCTACATCCTTTGAGACATGGTCTCCCATTGGCCTGGAACTCTCTAATAGGCCGGGCTGGTTGGCCAGCAAGCCATAGCCACCCAACTATCCCTGTCTCCCCACTGCTGAGATTATGAGTGGATACCTTGCCTGGCATTTTCATGTTGGTTCTGGGATTCCAAACTCAGATTCCTACTCTTGTAGCCTCCACCTGAGCTTCTCCCAAGCATCTCATTACACTACTTTCTGCGGTGTACTTTTTAAGCACGTAGCCTAATTAAAGCAGAGTTCAAAGGGATGGAGGGATTTTAGCTCTAAAGCATTGCTCTCAATAAGCCAAATAGGGCACTGTGTGTCCTTGAAAGCTGATAGTGATCAAAGCAACTTCTGAGAAACTGGCATGATTCCAGGGATTATCAGCTAAGCAATCTTGTGAGAACAACCCCTGAGCAATTTAAGATCACAGACACATCAACAAAAAGTAATGACAGGATAAACTTTTTGGGGGGAAGGGGGAATGCTGGGGATCAAACCCAGGTCCTTGAACATGTTAGGCAAGTGGTAAAGCCAACTTTTGTTAAGATATTCAAGGGTGCTAGTGGATTTTCTTAGAGCATGGACTAGCAAATCAATTATGGCCATAGGGGCAAACTTTGGCAAGCCATCTGTTTTTGTAAAGTTTAAATAAAGTTTTATTGGAACACAGCCAGACCAGTTTATTTGCTTATTATCTGCTCTCATGGTACAGCAGCAAGCTGAGAGGCTGACCATGGTCTAAATGCCCTGGAATCTTTACTATCTGCCTCTTTCCAGAGATTGTTGACTATGTTTTATAGCCGCTTTATATTTTGGCGAGAGTTTTACCAGACTCAGCCGACCTAGATTTAAGTTTCTTCTCAGCTGTTCTTAGCATGTGCACTTGCCTTTCATTTCCCTCTCACAGAATGAGGCTCACCCCAAGGGTTAAACGAGATGAGGCTGGGAAGTGCTCAACAGAGATTCTGCACTGAGCAAATACCTTAGCCACAGTCATCAAATTAGCAGAAATTAGTGAAGTACAAGAGAGACTCCGTATGTGGGAACTTAAGAATCAAAAATCTATACACAGCACAAAGATCATGTATCAAAAAAGATGCCTCTGAAAAGCCCCGAGTATCAGGAGGTAGCACATTATGTCTCCATCGCATTTCAGCAATGCTGAGTTTCCCTACAGCATCTAAAAAGGTCACTGTTCCTCCAGACCCAGGAGCCACACTGTGGGCCGGGGGACTCCACAGAGTAAACATGAGCCTTGCTCACTGTGCTGAGATGCTCGCACTGACAAACAGAGGAGACCAAGGTACATGGCAGGGATAGCAGCATCCCAGCTCCTATATCACCCTGGGAGGTGGGCATGGCTACCTGATGCGTCAGCCTTTCTCCAAAACCTCCTAAATTACCCCATTTGACCTTGTAAAGTAAACAGATATCTTTTTTAGAAGAATTAGTAACTGCCTGACGAAGCTACTACAGCTGCGAGATGAGCTCTGTGGGTGATGGACAAGGGCCGCAATGTTTGTGTGCATGTGTGCATGTATGAAGCTCTACTGGAAAAGAGGAGCTGACAGCTAATGTCAACGGGCAGCTGTGAGGAGCACCTGCCGCTTATAATTTAACTGCTGGACACCAAGTGGGATTAGAGAGTTATCTGTGTGGATCCCCCAAATACTCAAGATTAATTGTTCCATTGACATGCATTTACCTGGGAGAAAACCAGTAGTTCATGAGGCAGGACACTACCACATAGGAGATCATGGCTATCCCTGACATGGCAAGCGACACGAAGCCCAAGCCACAGAGGATGCAGAGCAGTGAGAGGCCACACACAGAGATAATCAGTCCTAGGAGGAAAGCGTGGTTAGGAGGTGCCTTCACCTGAAATACACAGAAACTGAGAGGGCCCTGGGCCAGGGTATCTAAAATACTGGCAGCTAACTCAGATTTTTGAAGTCGGGAGATTTCCCATTAAAAATCATAATGGCAGAAGGTCCACACCTGGCTAAGCCTTGGCTTCTGGCATCAGCCTATGGGGCCTCTGGTTGCTTCCATTCCCCACTGTTCACAAACTATGTTACACTTGGAGTCTCCTTGCTTGTTTTGTTGCCTGTCCAATTTAAAGCCTGGAAGGAGTAAGTCACGCCCTAAATCACAGTGGTGATGGGCAGCTGATGGAACACGAGAGCCTGTGTTTTAGCTACTCTGACAAGCTGCCTTGCACCAGAAAGAGGAGTCTTTTATAAAAAATGGCAGATGTTCAATACTGTCCACCTTATTGAGTTACTTCCCCATAACCTAGGGCAGAGTACCTTCCAGTAATATGGCCCCCATGAGGGCACCCAGGGAGGTGAGCACCACGATGAGCAGGAAGAAGCCAACAGGAATGGCTGACATGGTAACAAACATCAGCACAGCGAGAGCCAGGAAAGGATGCCTGTCCAGGTACCGACCCACCGGGGACTTCATGAAGGCAACCACCTGTAGGCAAAGGACAGAGAGCCAGGATTAAGTCCCATGTCCAAACCTCAGATTGAGCTCATCTGCCTCAGCTGTGGGAAGTACGGCCACAGTCAGAGGCCTCCGGCAAGTCAGAGGCTCCCAGACATCAATATGAAACATCTCCCAAGATGTGAGGTACCTGGCAGCAACATAAGGAATCTGTGGGAAGGGTGGCAAGGGTGAGGTTCCCACCAGTGTCAAGATCTGTGAGAGGAGGAAAGGTCATGTTGCTGCTCTCTTGCCCAGCACACACCCTCTCTGAAAGACACCCTCTTATGTGTGCAATGTGCCTACAGCTCTGCAGCCAAAGTTCTCATAATGAGGGTTGCAAAGGAACAGAGGAGTTAAGTCCTAGCTACTCAGCATCTCTCAAGGGCTTAGTGAAGATGGGGAGCCTTAGGCTCCACCTGATACATGTTGCATCTAATTCTGCTTTTCAACGAGAGCCCAGGTGCTTTGTGTATGCATTCAAGTTTGAGATGCAATGGGCTAAGTGGCTAATTTGTGGGCATCCAGTTTCCAAGGAACAAATCCTAGATATTCAAAGCTAAAATCTTTGACTCCAAATGCATACATTGGCTTGCAACCTCAATGCTTTTATGGTACCAACCTGGATGCTATAGTTGGCCACAAACTGATGATGGCACCCATATGTTGCTTTAATAAACAGGTTACCCAAAGCCAAGGACAATGGCATGGGGTTTTGATCCTACTTCATGTTCTGGCTGTGTGGGAGCCTAGTCAGTTTGGTTGTTCACCTTCCTAGACATGGACGGAGAGGGGAGGACCTTGGACTTTCCACAGGGCAGGGAACCCTGACTGCTCTTTGGATTGGAGAGGGAGGGAGTGAGGAGTGGGGGAGAGGGGGAGAAGAATGGGAGGAGGGGGAGGGAAATGGGAGGCTGGGAGGAGGGGAAAACTTCTTTTTCCTTTTTCTCAATAAAAATAAATAAATAAATAAAAAAGAAAAAATAAATAAATAAACAGGTTACCCACCCTTACCAGGTTAAGAAATGGAGACCACACTCCATGGAGAAGGCTGCTTTAGTGCAGAGCTGGTCTTAATCAAACCCACAAGGATGAGCATCCCCCTCAGTTTTCAGGTCTCAGGGCTTCACCCTCCTTATTACTGGCATTGACGCCCATTCTCTGAAAGATCCCATCTTTCAAAAACTTTCCTCTAGAAAAGTAACCATCAGTCCAGCTACAAGCTCCACAGTCTATAGCAGTGCCTTGCCTGCGTGTGCAGTAGTGGCACAAATGCCATGGGAGTAACCACTTCACGACTGGAGTTAAGGCCCACTCCACAAGGTGGAACCCTTGCTTGACATTGCTCCTGTGGCCAAGAACCTAGACTAGATAGGCCTAGGGGAAAACCAAACACTATTGTTCTGTTGAAGAAACAGTAATAAAATGACTCCTAACTACATTCTGCTGTACTCATAAATCAGCGCCTCACTCAGCCATCAGCAGAGACACTTTTTCTTGCAGATGGGAACTACTACAAAGACACATAACTGGAGAATTACAGAGAATAAGAGACTTGGGAATATTCAGTCCTAAATGGGATGCCTTCACCAAACCCCTCCCTCGGGGTTCACGGAGCTACGTGAAAGAGGAGGCAGAAAGATTGAAGACTCCAAGGACACAGTGTCTTCCAGACACAACAGGAATGATGCACATATGAACTGGCAGCATGCACAGGGCCTGCACAATTTCAAGGAGGACGGTATCCCAGCACTGAGAGGGTCAGATGCATATGAACTTCCTTCCACCCCTAACCAAGAAGCTATCCAGTTACAACGAAAAAAAAAGAGTTTTCTCCAAGGGAGTCTCACTGGCTTATGAGCAGGCCCCATGCCAACATGAAATGAACTCAATGGTATTTTTGTAGACTTTTTGTCTCATATTGCTTTGTTTGGGAATTTTTTGTCTTATTGGCTTTTAGCTTGTATGTTATGGTTTCCAATTTTGTGTTTCTATGGATTGTGTGTGTGTGTTTCTTCTTTTCTTTTTGTTTACTATGCTTTGATTTTTGTTTGCCTGTTAATTCTAGGTTGGTTGTTTTGCTTGTTTTGTTTGTTTGTTTTGAGACAGGATTGCTCTGTGTAGCCCTGGAACTATAGACCAGATTGACCTCAAACTCAGAGATTTGCCTGCCTCTACCTCTGCCTCCCAAATGCTGGAATTCAAAGGTGTGCACCACCACTGACCAGGATACCTGTTTGTTTTAAAGAGAGAGAAAGGGCATGGAGTTGGGTGGGTGCCTACTCTCTGGGAGGAGAAAAAGGAAGGGGGGAGGAGGAAACCAGGATGGAATATAGTATATGAAAAACATTTTTTTCAAATGAAACAAAACAAAAAGTGACATAAAAATTAAAAATAAAAGCGGAGTGGGGAGCGCTTCCTGCATTGAAAACTGGTCTTTCCTGTGTCTCACTCCTTTGGAGTTGGCAGGCCAGTGGCTGAAATGAAGTGCCATTATCAGAAGTGCATCTTTCCAAATCACATACTTCTCCTGGCAACAGACTTCTAGCCAAGTAATCGTAAGGGTGGGAACTTGGGGCAAGTTAGAAACAAGAGAATCTATAACTCAGGTAAAGGCAGCCAGACATGGGCTCACCTTGTTTAAACAGATAAGGCCCTTCAGAGCAGCCACAGGCATGGACCTGGGCTTCAGCACTGCCTCCTACAGCATGACGAATTTCACCTCCTGGCACACCACACAATGTCTTCTAGCCATGCTGCCTCCCAACCTGTAACCACACCAGGAATCGCCTCTGAGACCATCCTTCATTAAGGATTTGAGGTGAGAGGGGGGTAGATAAATTTTGTAAATGCTATAGAGAGAAAAACTATTTCCCATAGAAATACAACACCTGCATGAGAAATGCTCTATGTATTTGAGGAAAAAATCTAGGATATCTCATTATTTCTCATGATAATTACAGTCTTAAATTATAGTTTGAGATATGATGTGGGAGTCCCCTCTGTGTGCTGTGATTACCATTAATGAATAAAGAAACTGCCTTGGCCTGTTGATAGGATAGAACTTAGGGAGGCAGGAAAGATGGAACTGAATGCTGGGAGAAAGAAGGACAGAGGCAGAAGGGACGCCACGGATCCGCCACCAGAGATAGACATGCCGGAGCTTTGCTGGTAGGGTACGACCTTATGGTGATGCACAGATTAATAGAAATGGGTTAAATTAAGATGTAAGAGTTAGCCAATAAGAAGCTAGAGCTAAAGGGTCAAGTAGTGACTTAATTAGTACAGTTTCTGTGTGATTATTTTAGTTCTGGGCGGCCAGAATGAACAAGCTGCTCCTTGCAACAGGGATATATTTGGTTTCTTGAGATATTTTGTTAAAATTAATTTCATGGCTTAACTCAAGGTCATAAAGTACACGTTCAAAAGGTGAAAAGAGCTCACAGGAGCACTTTAGGACATTCAACTCATGTCTCTCTCTCTCTCTCTCT
>NC_022015.1:15514080-15541089 GCF_000317375.1 Microtus ochrogaster
TGTGTGTGTGTGTGTGTGTGTGTGTGTTCATGCTCACTCGGGTGCACATGTGTGTGCAACACATTTGGAGACCAAAGGATCCCCTCGAGTGCTGTTCCTCAGGCACTGTCTATCTGACTGTCACTGGCCTGGAACTCACCAAGTAGGCTAAACCGGCAGGCGACTGAGCCCCAGAGATCCATCTGACTCCACCTCCCCAATACTGGAATATAAGTATAAGCCATTACTCCTGTATTCTTTAATGACAGTTCTGAGAATTGAACTCAAGTCCTCAAGCACCTTACCGGCTGACCCACCCCCCAAGGCCCATTTTTTTTTCAGTTAAGTTTTAACTGAAGAAAAACAAAGGCTACTCTGAAAGTATGTCGGTAAGGCCTTCTCCTCTGAAGGTGCCTGTCTGACTCGGCCCCTGACATTTCAGACTTGCCATATATGTCTTCACGTATTTTCCCACAAAGTTGCAGGGCAGATAATGGAGAGCAGCAATAACAGTACCCAAGTCCAAAGGCTTCAAACATCACCACGTTTCATTTTCCTGGTCACAGACGGCATGCAAATGGGAGGATAGAAAGTGAGGGACCCCAGCAGGCTGTGGCATGCCCTGTGATTTTCCATCGCTAACCTGGAGGTAGAGATGGGCCTCCAGCCCATGCTTTACAGAAGTGAGCTGCACTCAACAACCCAGGATGCCAGACTTTGAGAGAATGGCACCAGCATTAGCCAGGCTCAGGGCAAACGCCTTCTCAAATGGCATCCAGATAATCCTCCCAGCAGCCCAAGGCCTGGTGTTGCTCATTCCAGATAAGAGGAGCTGGAAACAGATTGAATTAATGTACCCAAGGTCAGACAAGGGTTGTTTATTTATAAATGCACGCTAGCATGAGAGTTTCTAGAGTCAGGCCCCGTGGTCAGGGTTTGAGACACAATAGTTTTCCCTGAGACTATTCACAGCCAGGAAAACTCCACTGTGAGAATGTAAGACCATTCTCCTGCCTCAGATGGGAATGCCCCAGTGGGCAGGGGACAGCGACAGCAGTCAGGATCATTACATGAGTGATACCAAGTCAGAAGACCATACTACAACAGCCTGTCTCAGATTAGGCTCTGGGTGCTTGCTGGCACATGATCTTGGCACATGATCTATGGCTCATGATCTATAACATGTAGATTCCTGAAAGGTGGGCTCTAAAATCTTCCTCATGTCAGGGCAGGTCCAACATGAGAAGAAAATCATCTATCACAGATAATTCACATCAGGAGATGCCAACCTGGTCACCCAGCCACTCTTTCTGCTTCCTTGAAAACTGCTCCCTCCCCCAGTGGGAGGACATCTGATAAGCCATATGCATTTCAAACAAAATCAAAGATCCCAGTCCAACAGCCACTGGTAGCCACAGGTGATGGGGCCAACCACACTGGTGTTTCTATGAACAGGGAGCTGAAACTTCTAGATCTCCAACAGGTGCTAAAGGAGATGTGAGGAAAGAAGGTCCCTGCCCAAACAACCGTGTTTGCCCACATCAATGGGAAAGCCAAGGGGAGTGGGCTGCAGTCTGGGAATGAAGCAAATACACAGGGAACTAATATAAGAAGCTACACAGCCCAAGGAAGAGGGCGTGTTGAGGCTACTCCTGGCACCAGGCACCAGCCTGACCCTGGCTCTAGTCCTGAGAGAGCCCTTCTCTACTTCTTCCATGGCTCATGAGGAAGCCTTAAAGACTCCTAGAGTCATGGAAGGCCCCACCTGTTTGCCTGTTTAAACTATTTTAAGCAGGTTCCTGTCTCTTGAATTCTAGAAGTAAGACTGTTAAGAACTGGCCATGCACTACGGACAGGCTGGAGCAATCTCATGCCCACTCCATCTGGAGGCCTATCTAGCCTCATCTGAAGTTCAAAGAGCTCACTAAACTGTGAGTGAAGAGCACAGATTACATGGGGGAAAGAAACTGTCTCCATTTCCCAGAGACAAGGGACGGCTATATAAATTATGGTATGTCTATCGGATGTCCTTTGTTGATGTTCTAGGGGCACATGTAAATTACTCTGAAGACCCACACTTCAGTATGAAAAAAAAACAGCACCCTACCAAACAAAAACAAAAATACAAATTACGGCTGGTGTGATTACACTCACTATTACATAAACATTACACACTGAAGGGTCTTACTACTCACAGGGATCACCACCACTGTGTGTTAGTGATGCTTTTGTTACGATTTGAATATAAAGTGGCTCCTGCAGGCTCACGTGGCCCCCAGCTGCTCACACTGGTTTGGGCAGTTGTGGAGACTAAAGGAGAGAGAGCCTGCTGTAGGAAGAGGACCACTGGGAACTTGTTCCTGGGGCTACATTCTACCCTATGTATTCCTGAAGCAATCTCTGTATCTTTGTGTGTCTGTCTGTCTGTCCCCACCCTATTCCCCTGCTGACTGGCTACCATGATCCGAATGAGTTACTCTGTTCTATCCTGCCCTCTGTCCCAGGATGGTCGAAAACCACGAACCAAAATCCAGAACAGAGACTCTGACTGAGGCTGGTCACAGGTGCTTTGCTCTCCTCCTCCCTCCAGACTCACTCTGCATTAGTGTGACCTGTGGCTGGAGAGAGCACTAGTTAAGAGTACTCACTGCTTCTGAAGAGCATTTGAGTTCATTTCCCAGAATTCACCATGGGACAGCCCACAGTTGCCTGTAACTCCACTTCTAAGGACCCAGTGCCCTCTTCTGGCCTCTGCAGGCACTGCATACATGTGATACACATACATGCATTCAGGTACATACCACTGAGTGCACACATACACATAAAATGAATATTTTTCCTTTTTTAAAAAAATACTTATTTATTTTTTATTTATTTATTATGTGTACAGTGTTCTGCCTGTACGTCTGCCTGAAGGCCAGAAGAGGGCACTAGATCTCATCATGGATGGTTGTGAGCCACCATGTGGTTACTGAAAATTGAACTCAGGACCTCTGGAAGAGCAGCCACTGCTCTTAACCGCTGAACCATCCCTCCAGCCCAAAATGAATATTTTTAATAAGACAATTAACATAATATACTAAAAACTTGTAAGAGAAATAATTTCATCTCAAAACTATCTGAGAACACCAGCCCATAGAACTGTCAATTTCCCCATGTTCCTGGGAGTAAGCTAGCTGGGTAATTATCTAGCCCAAACCTACTCCAGTGCGTACTGCTGAGTTGTCGAAAGGAAAGAATAAGAAGTTCATCTGTTTTGAAAGTGCGTATAAATATTAACTAAGATGCACTAAATGCTGGGACAAGGTTGAAGTTTAGTAAGGGCTCAATCAGTTAATAAACACACAGTCCTTCTAATCTGCCAATCCTGTGTTTGAGGATTTTCTACTCACTAATTTATCTGCAACCTAAAATCAGTCCTTTGAGCATCTCTGATGTCCAGACTGAGTCAATGGACAGGAACATTCCCAGCTTGTTATGGTTTGAACCTGAAATTCAAGAAGGTCTCACCACCTCCCAACAACAACCAAGCCCTTGGCCAAGCCTTTAGCATGGGGGCCTCTCTGGGACACTGAAGAACCAAACTATGACATCGTGGCCTATTTAATGCCACAAAGTTCAGTTTTTATTTCTGCTTGTCAATCTCATTATTTAAAATGCACAGCGCCATGACCACCACCATCAGTATCTTTTTGTTACTGTTTCTTATGAAGAAGACATGTGTGGGTTTGAGGCATGAAGCAGCCTGCCGCTGGCCCTGTGTTCAGTGCTGACAACCAACAGTGTGCATTATATACTTCAATGTATCTTTCCAAAAATACACATAAAGTAAGGACCATATACTGATCTGTTATGACTAGAGGCTTGAAGTACCTGTGCTCCTTATTCCTGTAAAACCAACGGTCCGTTTGGTATTTGCAAATCCAGTGTCTGTGATGACTTTGGATCTCTCTCAAGTCATGAGAATGAACTGCAATGTGCAAAGACCATGAGGACCTTCCTTACTGAGCTAACTCAGTAAAGAGTCTCTGCCAACTAACTAAAAACCTGCTTGTCCATTTTAAAAGCAGCCTGGTAAGTCGACAGTATGCCAAATGCATTCTGAAGCAAGTCCAAAGAAGACTCCTGTGAAGCATATGACTTTAGTATTTGTTTTTCAGAAGCTGGTGAAGTGTGCTGTCCAATAGAAAAAATAAAATCACAAAATAGTTCCCATCACTTTATATGCATACGTACTTTTATGTGTACATAGTATAGAAGTCTAGAAAGACACACAATGAATTGGTAATAGTATTAGCCAGCTGGTACTGTTTTTAAAAATCTTTTTTGTGATATGTATACACAATGTAAGTAAGCGTGTGTGTTTTCATGTATGTGAGCGCCCATGCGGAGGTCTGAGGACAGCCTTAGGTGTTGGCCCTGGCCTTCTACTTGTTGCTGGTAACAGGATCTCCTTGGGCTTTTGTTGTTGTTTTGCAGTGAACAAGACAGGCTAGCTGGCCTATAAGCACCCCAGGATCCTCTTGTCTGCACCTCCTGTTTTGCCATAGAAGCCCTGGGAGAATAGAGATGCGCTTCTGCACCATCTGTATGTGGATCTGGGAACTCAAACTTACGTTCTCATGATAGTCAGACAAGAGCTTCACCCACTGAACCATCGCCCCAACCCTAGCATCCTGCTTAATGTTGAAAGGTATACCGGAAAAATCAATAAAGATACAGACGCAGATAAATGAAATAGAGTATCTCAAACCCCACTGCAGTGAGTGGTGAAATCGGAAAACGTGGCTAATTTGCATCACAATCGTTCCGTAAATTCAAAGAAGCCTAGATTTCAGAGTCAATACAAAAAAGAATGTGAAATATTTTCTTTTCCATTAATTTTTATGACTACATGCTGAAATGATACCATTTTTGATATCAACTAAGATATAGTCTTAAAATTAACCACTGCTTCCAAAGAAGCACTTACTTAGTAAGGTGCAGAAATATTTTAGTGTATGGGTGGCTAATGTAGCATTTCTGGGGGATGATAAATTTCTAATGGAACACAGAATTCAAATCTGAAACTAGCTATTTGCTGGCCCCTTTCTTAGGGAAACACATGAACCAAAGTTTTCAAAAAAAAAAAAAGAGTAGTTAGTGTCTGTCGTGTGGACTAAGGGTAGCCTCTTTAGATCCAGCTGAAGGATGGCAGTTGCTATCCAACCAAATTCTGCATGATATGGGATGTAACCGGAAGGGCTCTGCAATTCTGTGACTTCATTTGGAAGAGGCTTGAAAACGAGTCTTCCCACTCTCCCGCTGTCCTGCTGCCTTGGATGTCGATATGATGGCTGATGCTCTAGCAGCCACAAAGAACATGGCCACAGCTCAGACACAGCAAGGTGTTATGAGAACGATACAACATTCTGTCTTGTTCAGACCACTGTTAACTCCCAGTATATATGGCGTTGGAGACTGACCTTTTTGTTGCTCTGGAAGGAATCTAGCAGCAAGCACAGCTTCCTTCGCAGCACCTCTAAGTCTCTGGAGACACTTGGCGGCTCGTCTTTGGCCATCTTGAAATGTCCTCCAGTCTCACTCGAGAGTATATCTTCTACCAGTAAGTTCTTTGATGGAGCACGTAGCCCAATCTTTCATGTCGCTTGTCTCTTGCTATCACTGGAGGAAACAGGAAGTGTCTTGAATCATTAGTAGTCCCCAAGGAGCCTGTACCATCCCCTATGCACTGATGGCGGGCATGCAGATGGACATAACTTGACAATATTTATCAAATTTTTAAGCCGCACAAACTTTGATCCAGCAATTTATTTTTCATGGACCTCAATGAGATGATATATGAAAATATACTCAGAGGATGTGTATCACACACCTGTTTATAATATATAATGACCAGCAAGATGAAGAAACTAAATCCATTTATTATAAACACTTCATTGTTTTACACACACACACACACACGGTATAGAAAAGGAGCTAGAAATATATCTCTGAGAGCATACATCTTTCAGCCTGAATATTGAAAAAGACATATGACAAGCAAGAAAACTGAATTCAAGTCTCCCGCCCCTTCCCTCAGCCCCTCCCCCTCTCAGTCTTCCTTTTCTCCTACAACAGGGACTTGGGTGCTTTCTATTCTTCATTTGGCTCCCAAACACCTTGCACAATGCCACCTTTTATTTATGTGTGGCAAGGTCCTCCTCACTCACAGTACCTGTCCCCAAGGCCTTGGCACAGTTACTTTCTGTCACTCTGACAGCCTGGAATTTGCAAGACTGTCTTCACATTGTTATGCATTTTCATGAAGGTAATGAGCCAAATTAGATACACTTTTAACTCTGGCTGAGTTTTCAAATAAAAAAATTACAACGTTACTCTTAGGTTTTCCAGAACACCTGTCTGGATTGGACAGAATGGGATCTCTGCAAATCTCCTTGCTGCCAACTTCCTGCTCTCACCTACTTGTGCTCAGTAGATTCTGTCACCGTGCCAAAAATCACCGAGACCCTCGATTTATTTACCATATGCCTACTATGCGCTACAGTAAGGAAACATACCTTAGCGCTGTCTACACCACAGAGTCTAGTGCGTATGGCTTCATCACTAAAATGAGTTCTCGCCTCTTAGCCAGGGGAGAACCAACTCCTACACACATTTATGTCGTTAATGCAACAGCTTGTACTGTTGAATTTGGGATGGTCCTTAAGGTCACCTAATCTCATCTCGACAGCGGGCTAAAACAAGCCCAACTGCGCCCCCCCCCGCCCCCGTCCCCCGTTACAAGTCTTCTTTGACCTGGGAAACATCCAAGTGCCAAGGGACCGGTCTGGAGAGTCTGACAAGGCAAGCGTGGGAAGAATGCGGAGGACCGCAGTTAGTGACAGGCATCTACCTAGCCACCAATCAATTCCCAGACCCTCTAGTCCTTCTGCTAGGGTCCATTGCAGACACCAAGCAGCATCATAAGAAAAGACAGAAGTCGCCACCCCAACTAGCCTAGGGCGCCCCTCCTACTCTGAGCTTGGGGGTCCTAGCCAGGTTCTCAGAGAACAGGCCCCGCCCCTTACAAGGCTCCAAATAAAGCCTTGGCTCCGGACTCTGGCGTCCCGCGAGCAAACCGCCACCGCGAACGTTCCAGCTGCGGGTCGGGTCGAATCCGCGAACTGGGGGCAGGGCCTTCGGGTCGCCTTTCAGATAGAGGAGTGTGGAGAGTTTCAATCTAAGGCCAGGGATCCAGAGAGAAGGAAAGAATGTGATGCAGATGGAGATCTGATCCCGGATCGCGGGGCCCCAAAACTACGAGACGGGAACTCAGGGTAGTTGGGTACCCTGTCACTGATCTGAGGGAGCAAACCCACCTTTGACACCTGCAGCTCCCTCCTGCTGTGGCGCATGGCACCCCCGTTGATCAATCCTGGGGAGGGGGTGTGGAGGCCCAGGCAAGACTCCAAGTCTTCCCATGCAGGGTTCCCAAAAAGAAGGCAGGGCCTCGCTCGTGGACTGGCACTGCCCACTTCCCTTTTTTCTTTTTTCTTTTTTTTTTTCCTTTTCTTTCTTTTTCTTTTCTTCCTCCCCTCTCCCTCCCTCCCTTCCTCCTTTTTTGTTTTTTAAACAAATCTAGCTGTCGGTGTGTAAGCGCGGAGATGGCTAGAAATGGTGGGTGGGATCTCCCCCATAACCTCCCACCCGCACCCAGCAACTCAAGGCTTCAGACACCTTCAAGACCAACCCAGAGCCCATCAGCTGCAGGCGAAGGAAGCTAGCGCACTCTCCCGTGGCCGACCCTGAACTCCTCCACTTCCCAGGCCGAACTTCAAGGGTTCAGCCAGTCGGGGTCCCCTAAACTCCACACCCCACAGCTTTGCTCTCTCACCTGGTGCTGGCTGCCGCGCTACCCAGCTCTACAGGCTTCTAGGGCGGGAAGCGAAGTGGGAGGAAGAAGAGAAGGGACGCAGGCCTGATTGAGGACAGGAGCTGGACCTGCTCCTCCCGCCCCTGGCGAGCGCTCTTCCTTCAACCAGAAGAAGCCCCGCCCTTCTGCCCCGCCCTTCGCCTAGGCCCCGCCCCGACCGATGACCAGCACAGGTCCCTGCCCCGCCTTCGCAGGAAGGACCCGGTTATCCCGGCGCCCAGCCGCGCGGCGGGCAGCTTTGCTAGGAGCGTTCGCTTCTTCCCACACACTCTAGGAACAATCCCACAAACCTTCTAGACTTTAGAGAACTAACGAGAAAATGAGGGCTTGAAAACAGTCACTTCCAACAGCGGTGGCTTGGAGTGAAAGTTTTGAGGCCAAATCTCAGGTGGACTGGCAGCCCAAGGTGGGTTTTTTGTTTTGTTTTGTTTTTTTGTTTTTGGTTGTTTGTTTTTAGAGGAATTTAGGGTTTCCCCTTCTCGGCACAGATCCAGTTCTGGATTCGTCCCCGGAGTTCAAGTCATACGAGTCGGTGAGGTGCCTCGTAGCCTGGCAAGTCTAGTCATGAAGCAGGTGCTAATGTTGGCATTCAATGAATCTCAGAGAAGGATTATCTCCACATTACGGATTTAAAGACAAAAACAAAAACAAACAGAGAGCTAGAGGGATAAGGTTTATAGATAAACTCGAATCCTCTTCTCAAGGATCCACGGTAGAGAAACCCACGTTTCCTGGTTCCAAATACAGGCCTGAGGAGCGCGTTTACTCGGCGGCCGTGCTATTAGCATTTGGGATGGGATGAGTCTGTTTCTGAGACGTCCTGAGAGCACTGTGGGGTGCTTGGAAGCATTCCTGGGTTCCACCCACGAAATAAACACAAATATCTTAGCAGCCCCTCCCAGCTGAAAATGTTTCCAAGGGGGTTGGAGATGGGACGCAAACATGCAGTATCCAGAAACACTGCCTTTGAGCTTACCGTGAAAAACTGTGGGCTGGGGTCCCCATCTAAGGGCCCAAGTCTAGCTGTGGCTGTGTGACGTCGGGGACTTAATCTCTCATGGGGAGCATGGTATATAAGGGCATGCATGTCTCTGAAGTTTTTAATCTCAGGCACTCTTGTCTGGCTGTCTTCACTTTCTGGAGCTGCAGTATGATACGTTTCCCACGAGAGGAAAAGAAAAATATACTTGTTTTCCTTAGACCATCAGGTCCTGGTAGATATTGCTTTGGAAAAATTGGGGCTTCTCTGGGATTTCAGCTGAAGGGTGCCATCTAGGGGTACCTTTTGAATCCTCTAGCTCCTCCAGCACCCCCCCCCCCCCCCCAGTGTCACTGCCTCTCAGACAATACCTTGTATTTCTCATCTGGGGGTCTAGCATCTCTGTACCATCGAGAACTTGGCTCTTGGTTAACATTCAAAGGACTGATAAACCCACATGAAGCCTCTCCTAGGCTTCCCCACAGTTTTCTACAGCAACAGACTGAATATTTTTATCCTTTGTGCCCCAGTATAATAGTATCAGGTGGAGCTTTTGTGAAGCCATTAGTCAAGACAATAAAGCACTTATGAATAGATTAATGCAGGGCAGGCAGTGGTGGTGCACACCTTTAATCCCAGCACTGGGAAAGCAGAGGCGGGCGGATCTCTGTGAGTTCAAGGTCAGCCTGGTCTACAGAGTGAGTTTCAGGCTACACACACACAAAAAAAAAAAATGGATTAATGCTTTATAAATGGAGGACTGGGGAGTTTTCTTGCCTCTTTCAACTATCAGAGAGCAGAATAAAAAGATGGCAGACTAAACTCCTCCCTGCAATCTCACTGTGCTCACATTCAGACTTCAGGCTTCCATTATTTTGAACTATGAGAAATACGTTTCTTGTTTTTCTTCGTTTTGTTTGGCTGTTTTTGTTTTAATGTACCACTCAGACTGCAGCACTTTGGGATAGGAACCCCAATGAGCTAGCACACTTGTTCTAGGTAAGCAATTCCCTTTCAGCCCTCTGAGATCTACTGTGAACACTGGCTCTGAAGAATAAGAAGTGGGAGAGAGAGGATTCTTTAGCAATGCATTGACCCAGTTGCTAGTCAGAGCCAGAATATGGCCTGAACCCAGCTGACCTCTCCTCCCTAGACCGTCAGATTTAGCAACTGAAACTATAGGACTCTCAGATTTCTTTTTGAGGCAAATAACCTATAACTTTTTGGTATAAGCATGTTTCATATGTATTCGGGATATATTTATTTTAAAAGATATTTTGCCTCAAAAAATGCTTACCTGAAATTCGGAGTTTTTCTGGTCATCCTGAGTTTTATTTATCTGGAGACCCTGGGGATTGGAGTTGAGGACAAAGAGGGTCTTAAGGCTGACATTATTTCTTAAGAATAAACAGGCATGTGCCCTGGAGGATTAGTTCTCTCCCCCTCTTCCTTCTCCTTCCCCTCTTCCATTTTCATTTCTCTCTCTTCCTTTCCCCCCCTCTCTTCTTTCTTTGGAAACAGTGTCTCACTTTTAACCCAGTCTGGCTCTAGCCATTCCTCAGTCTGTACATAAGTTTATAACTAAAGCTGTGAGCACTTCCCATAACCACATGCAAGTCCGAATTTTGCTATTGACCTTTTGGAGTGACTACAGACCGGTTGTTTGGTTAGTTAGTTAGTTAGTTAGTTAGTTAGTTAGTTAGTTGGTTGGAAGGTTGGAAGGTTGGTTGGTTAGTTTAGTGTCTATATTTCCAAACATAAAAATTGGAAAAATGAGATTTTTTTTTCTCTTGTATTGTTGAGAAGATGCCCTTTACAGGGCGGGCATGAATACCAGCAGATCATGTCAGTGAACAGAAAGTCTTCTTGTTTTAATGGCTTTAAACATAACTAGTTCTTAAAGTACATTACGTTTCAGACAGCCTATCTTGCTACACAGGAGGCCTTGGACTCATTACCATGCTCCTCTCTTTCTACTCCTCACGTACATAGATGAGAATCTCTCCGATGTGCAATTCACTGCTACATTATATCTGACTCTATACACTTCATGTTTGTGTGTGTGCTGGGCGTCAGATCTGGACCTTGTATGTGATAGGCAAGTGCTCTATTACATTTGAGCCACAGCCCAGACCCTCTACATACTTTATGATAAGAAACATTAACTCAAGGGACAAGGAAGGACTCTCTACAGAGAGCCAAATCTTGAGTGTAAAGTGAGGAAAAGGAAATTGAAGTTCTTGGTGCTTTTCAAAGGAGCTTAAAATGCCTATGCCCTGGGAAGTTGCTCTCTAAAAAGAACAGTAAAAATGTTTCATTTTGTAGCCACTCTGACTAAGGAAAGCTAAGGTTGGAAAACTAACTCTGTCTTGATTTCCTCTTGAAGAAACGGGAGGGTCAAGAAAATTAAAGGGGGAAAGTGAATGAAGAAACAGACAGGCACCTTAGCATTCTGAGAGAGCTTGAGAAATCTAACTTGGCTTTAAAAGACTTTTGAAAGCAGCCATGTGCTAAGTGTTTTGGATGTTGGGGCAGTGGCGAATCTTGGGTACTTCCATGAGAGTGTATGTGCTTGTGTGCCTGTAGCTATAATACTGGTGCTAGCCACAACATTCGTAAAGAACCTATTGCATTGAGTAACAAGACTATCCCAACCTGTCCTGGGCAGAGGAAGTTCTCAAGATGCAAGACCACAGTGGTGAAGTAGGGAAAGGCTCATGGTGTAGCTCAGTTGGTAGGATGTTTGCCTGGCATATGCCGGCCTGCTCTCAGTCCTGTGTAAACTTAGCACTAAGGAGGGGGAAGCCAATGATCAGAAGTCCAATGTTATCTTCAGACCCTGCCTCACTGTGTGTGTGTGTGTGTGTGTGTAAGTCATAGGCAAATTAGGATGAATTTACAGTGTGCGAACTCTTTTAGGTGTGCAGTATCTCATCAAACTCACAAACAGACCTGGTGAAGTGGGCACTCACAGTATGACCAGAAAGTGGTATGGAATTTGTACACAGAAGCTGACAGTCACTCGACACAAGCTGAACATTCCTTAACAAGAAGTGCAGGATCTGAGTTAGACCAGTCCAACTCTGGACTTCAAGACTCAACCACCAGCTGCTGTGTCTTAGACCTTTTCAAGATGATCATCTCTTATTGTTACATTCCTGGGCCGTTACTAAACACTTTCTCAATTTCCTTCGGTCACTAACACTTCCTGCTGCTCAGCTCAGCCTCCTACCAAGGGAACCAGCAGGTCAAGCCCAGTCTTGTGTTTAAACATAGAAGAGGCCCCTCCTCTTAGCAACAGACGCTAAAGCCTGGTTATCCACCACAGTGCCTGGGTATAAACCCCATTATGGCTAAAACTGCTCAAGGAACTCCCCAGGTTCCCAGGGGTGTTATCTGGGATAGCAAGTTCCCTCTTCTGGATATTAATATGTGACCGTGCTTCAATTTTGTCCTTTGCAGAGACATCAGGCTGTTCTAGGAAGTTCCAAGAAATCTACTGAAAGGAAAGAAAGAACAAACACTGCAGAGTGGAAAGTGGAGGATTTCTGCAGAATGCCATGCTACCTCTTCATTCTTTGTCTTTCCTTCTCTCCCTCTCTGCCAGGGAACTCCCCGGGATACCAGCATCTATGACGTCAGAGAAAGAGTTCTGTGTCAGAGTGTCCAGAGGGTCCGAAAATTCCGCTGCTGCTGTCACCCCCATTCTCCTCTAAAGAATCGCAGGTTTCAAAGCAGCTGGATGGGAGAGACTGGTCCTCAGAGGAACTGAGAACTCCTTATTCTTTCATCCAACGGAACAATTAGAACCGGCACCATGAGCTACCCCGACTGCTCATTTCAGGAGGTGGGTGTGAAGTTTAAGGCGTGCTTTTCTGTACTTGTGTCTTGAACGTGTAGGGAATTGAGAGTGTGGGGGAGGAAGGACTTTTCCCACAGAGAGATTGCCATGGTGGATTTCTTTGACCTGGAAAGTGTGTTAATCCCTTTTTCACTCTGAAATTTTAGAACCCATCGTTCCTTCCCCTTCCCTTCCAATGTCATCAGATACACACCTTGGATTGCACATCAGAGCATTCTGGGGTACATTCTGACACAGTGTTGGGGCTGGCAGAGGGGGCTGAAAGCTCAGTGGGTAAGAGCGCTTACTGCATAAGCCTGAGGACTTGAATTCATAGCCCAGAACCTCTGTGTAAAAGTTGTGGACGTGTGTGACTGCAATGCCAGTAGTGGATGGAGATGAGGGTTAGGGACAGGAATCCTGGGGCTTGCTTGCCATCAGCTTCGCTCCGGGTTCAGTGATAAACCCAGCCTCAAGAGAATAAGCTGGAAAGCAACCGAGCAGGACACCTAACACCTGCTCTGGCTTCTGCCCATATGTGGGCAGGCACACCCCCACAGACATTGCTAATTTATAAAACAATTTTTAATTTAAAAATTGCCGTCTCACATAGGCACGAAGTTACCTTGTCGTCTTATCACTGGGGAGACTGAGGCAAGAATATTGTGTATCCCAAGGAGGTCTGTACTATATGGTCTCAAAACAAGAACAACCTTATCAGAAACCAGAGTCTTGGCCCTCACCCTCAAAGACTCTGATTCAGATGTGACGTGCCATGGTGAAGAGCCAAGAGCTCTATTTTTAACTCAGGGTGGAATGGTTCTGGCATAGCAGAGCCGTACAAGCCATCATGTGCAATCTGAAATAAACTGTCTGAACTGGGTCTGCTGGTTTATGCCAGTAGCCTCTGCACTCGGGAAGCCAAGCAGCGGAGATGAGCCTGAGGTGCATAGCAGACTCCACCTTAGAAACAAATAAATAAGCAAACAGACAGACTGCCCCAAAGTCATCTGCCCAAACCTCATGCAAGCATCTTGGATGAAAAAGCCAAGATGCCAAGACTCAGAGGAACATTTAAAATAGAAACTTAATAAAATTATATCTGCTGCATATCCAAGCCCATGGTCTGAAGTGAAAACTCCCTAATATTTACCAAGGAAGATACTGAGACACTCAGGTTGTTAGCATGCCATTTTGCATAGCTAAGAAGCTGTTAAAGAATTTCCTGTTTCCTCCTGTCAAGAGCCACGTTGTGCCACATGGATTGAAATTGGAGTAGGTCAGGTTTTCCCACCAGGACTGTATTCTACTTCTGGTGGAAGGATTAGCTTTCCCAGGTTCTGTTGGCACTAGAATCAGGTTTACCCCACTGTGAGAAGGAACACAATTACCAAGACCCCTCCCAGATTCCACAAGTCGGGGTTTGGGGCTTAATTGCTCCTTCCTGCTCTTGTTGTGACTTACCCAAGATGTTCTGGTTTGGTGGTGTTTGTTGCTGTTTGAATGAAGATTTTTATTTAAGACAAATTTCAAAATCTAGGCCAAAGGAAAGATTGCCACAGACCACAGATACCTCTTGCTTACAAAGACACAATGGCGACAGCCCTAACCTCGTCATCAACACATGTCTTATAGCTGGGACCTAAAAAGGCTTTCCTATCCTTGAAAGCACCCTTGCCCAGCTCTTCTTTGGTTGGTATTGGACTTGCTTTGAATGGCCAGATCCATTTCCAGTTGATTCCTGTTTTGTTCCCCTCACTGATGCAGATCTGGCATGGATTTCAGTCATAAAAGAGAGAATTCTTGGAGATAACTGGTTAGTTCTCAGGTCCTTGAGATTGAGGTGGAGAGCAGAGAGGCTGCCAGTGATTGAGACCAGCATATTAAAGCTGGTTATGATGGTTCATGACTGAAACCCCAACACTTTGGAGGCTGAGATAGGAGGATTTTGAGTTTGTGGCCAGCCTGGGTTATAAGTCCCTATCTTAAAAAAATCAATAATTCAACAATAAAAATACAAGTCAGTATACCAAGTTCTATAAGATGAAATTAATAAGATCATTGGTACTCAGGAGCATCGGGCCTGAGGTGGGAACCAAGCAGCTCTACTCTGAATAAGTATCCATTGCCCACTATTGGGAACAGTCCTTGGAAAACACTGAATTGGGCTGTGAGATCAGCGAACCCATTCCATGCTTTCAAAGATCTCAAGCTTCAAGTTCATCTGTGATCATAACTTTTTCTGTTCTCATTTAATTTTTGGACCCATGACCTACCTAGAATAATTTGCCATGTAAGGGGTTCTTGCCATTTCTGACATTTCTGGGGTGATGGGTGATGCACATTTAAAAGCTACTGCCCTAGAAGACAAGTCTGCCTCTTATGTGCCTGGGGCATTTTGCATACCATTCTGACTCTTGGTTTGATCAGCTAGAATGGGACTAACCCCCCCCCAAAAAAAAAAAGGTTTTCCATGCCTGACATGCAATCATTTGGCATTTGGGTAGACAGTATTGATTATTTAATGATACAGGAGTTCCAGGGGAGTTCATGGGGGTTAGGGGTTATCAGTGAAGGGTTAGTCAGTCTTGGTGATTCATGGCTAATAGGGACTCCTATGTCCCTCTTCCACCCCAGCCTGCACCAGTAATCTTGCCCGCCATAATTTGCAGACCCAAGTAAAGAAATCTCTGCCACAGTGTCTCATCTGATACCAGAGCTAGTTCAAAGTCACATCCTAGGGTTAAAGTCAGAGCCGACATTGGCCTCTTGAAAAATCCTTCAGATCGTCTTGAAAATGAAGAACAGCAGAACCTCCCAGACATCAGCCCGGCACTGTCTCTGTCCCAGCCTCAGATAAAATGCTTGTCTTTTGCAATGGGGCTGAGGCTTCAGACAAAAGCCTCATGCAATGCTGTTCAGCCTACAGCCACTTCCAGCTCTGTTCAGGAGAGTACATGGGAACTAAGAGAGAATTGTGGAAGGCTCACACCCAAATGCACATTCACCAATGAAAGGGTGACTCTCACACCCACCTTTTTTAAAAGTAAATAGCAGGGAGTTGCTTATATGCTTGTTAAACATACATAAGATGCCAAGCTATTGCCTGAGTAGGTTTTTAATCAAAACAGCATATGTGTGAAATGCAAGAGTCAACTTTAAAAAAGCTACCCACTTTGGGGGGCCCAACAAGGTGGCTCGGCAGGTGAAGGAGCTTGTCCTGCAAGCTTGGTGAGATGGGTTCAATCCCTAGACCTCACATCAAAGTGGAAGGAGAGAATCAATTCCACAAAATTGTCAACTGATTTCCAACACACAACACTCCATGGCACACACGCCCACATAATGCATGCATGTACACACCATGCACACACTCAATAATACTAATACAACTACTAAACAAATGAAATATTAATGCTAATTAATTATATTAATTATTAATATTATATTAATTAAATTAATTATATGATTATGCATCATATATAATTATGTGTCATATTTATGTATAGATATAATTAATTATTAATAATGCTAATACAAGTACTAAACGAATAAAAATGAAAGGAAGTTTCCTTGTAATCCTACCCAGGGTTGGGCAGGAGGTACACTCAAAGCTTAGGCTTTTCCTGAAGGGTAAAAAAATGAACAGATTGTCTGGGAAGGAAAGGACAAGGAGGAGGGGTTGCAGACCAGACAGACTAACGATTTAAAAACTAAAGCATTCGTGTGTGATGGATGGAGGGGCCTGAGCAGCAACACTGTGTGATCAGACTCCGAGAACCTCTGCAGTTCTCACCCTCTCCAGAGGCCCAGAAACCTCTCCCAGTTCCTGAAGAGAAGCTTTGTTCCTGTTTCCCACAGATTGACAAAAATGACTCCATACATCACATGAGCCACTCCCAGGCAAGGCCAGAGCTGCCCCCTCTGCCTGTGTCTGCAAATGAGGAGCCGTCAGAACTCTATGAGGTGAGTACCCATGACTGCCGGCTCTTCTGCTGAGGAAGAACTGGGGAACATAGCTTGCCTGTGTATGCATTCCTTTGGGTTTTAGAGAAGGCAAACAGTCTTGGCAAGTGGGACTAAGAACTCTTGTCATTTTGTCACCAGAAGACACTACAATGGTATGAGAACAGAGGTTTGTGCTAGAATAAAAGCGTGTTTGCATCTGGCTCTGCCATTTACCCACTGTGTTAGTGAATCTAAGTCAGCATGTTCGGCCATCAAAGGAGAGTGGTTCCATGCCTCTCGCCACCAGGTCCATAAAGAACAACAGTGGTGTTCAACGCCAGCTGTTTTCCTTGGCTTCAGAAATCTTCCATTGGGCAGAGAAGTAGCCATGCACAAAGTATTTCCCGGGGTGTGAGGAGGGTAGAAACATAGCATCCGGTATAGGCAACTCCATCTCCATGGCAGCGGAGCCCAGGCTCACAGAGATGCCTCTGACAGCATCTCCTTCACATTGCTCTCCTTGCAGACTGTCATGTCTCACAGCTTTTATCCCCCCTTGATGCAACGTACGTCCTGGACCCTGGCTGTGCCCTTCAAAGAGCAGGACTGCCACCGTGGACCCAGTGACTCCATCGGCAACAACTATTCTCTGACAGCCCGCGACATGAAGCTGAAAGACCTGTTGAAGGTCTACCAACCAGTCACCATCAATGTCCCTAGGGACAAGACCAGTCAGGGGGTACCAGGTACTTGCAACCAATATGCCATATCTTGTGCAGGATGGGGCTTTGAAATGAAGCTTCTACTCCAGGGTTTTTATCCCAGGTATGCCCTTTGTTGGACCTAGTATCTTTATAGAGCCCCACTCACTCCACTTATGAAATGGAAATTCCTAACATGGCTAAAGTTTATGCATCACTTGCAAGCACCAGAACTGTTTAAACTACTGATGTCCGCACCGTAGATTACTCCAAAATGTTGTGACTTAAATCAAATCATATTCATCATCTCCCTGTTTCTACAGGTGAGATCTCTGCATTTGGCTTAGTTGGGTAGTTCAAGCTCAAGATCTCCCACAATCACACAATCAAGGTGCAGCCGAGACCATAGTCATTGAAATACACAGGGAGGGATTCTCTTCCAGGCCTGTGCACATTCTTAAGTTCTTGTTGACGGCTGCCTATCACCACCAACTCCTCGCCACACGGACTCTCCATGGCTTCTGACTTCCACTGGAGTCAGTGAAAGAGGGAGCAAGAGAGAGACTGTACCTCAGAAACCAGAGAGTTTTTGAAAATTAACCTTAGAACTGTTTGTTGAAAGTGACTCACCAGGTCCAGCGTCATGCCAAAGTCCTGTCATGGAGCAGAGATCATGGGAGTGGGATCCATTTACCACAACATCTCACAGACGTGAACTGATTTCATCCCACCCAACATATACATATGTTTGCTTACAGAACCCTTCTGTGATTTCTATTAGATTTACTTTGGAGACCCTCGATCTGTTCTCTGTCTCAAACCCCTGCATATTTTCCATTTCCCCTTCTGTGATAGAAGTTAATTCTTCAATTGTTATCTTTCAACTCACTAATTTTCTCCTCAACTTTGCTCAGTATTTTAACACATCATGTCTAGAAAAGTGCTGTTGGATATTTGTTTGTTTGACTGGTTTTTGTATGTGTGGATCCTAGTTTTATTTTTGTTGCTGTGATAAAAACACCCTGAACAAAGGATCTTAAGGGATGAAAAGGTTTATTGGCTTATAACTCCAGATTACAGTCCATTATGACGGGGAAGTCAAGGCAGTAACAGTCACAGTCAGAACAGAGAGAGAACAAAACAGCACCCTTGCCTGCTGCATACTTAGCTAGCTTTCTCTACTCTTACACGGGTCAGAACCAGTCCTGGGGCTCTCCACCTTCAGGGCTTGTCTTCCCAACCCCGTTAACAATCAAGACAACCCCCCACAGATAAGTCCACAGGCCAGCCTGATCTAGATAATTCCCCACTAAAACTGTTCTCCAGGTGATTCCTGGCGGTATCACCTTGACGGTTAAAACTAATGAGCAGCGGTGGTGGCTTCTTTCCATTTTCAGATTTATAATCATTTCTATTGTGGTTTTTCCCCTAATTTCTTAATCTCTTTTTTATGGCGCTAGCCCTAAGAATATCATTTGGAGGGATCCTTGAAGGAGTTCTCACCAGTGATGCTCGTTGATTGAATATACATGCATGTCCTTAGGATGTTACCTTGCATATTACTGCCTCAAGGACATAGAGCAAACATTAAATACCCAGTGTACAAAAATCTCACCTAGAAACTTGGGCTTTATGCTCTAATTGCTAATACCATGATTCTCGTTCAAGCCTGTTTGAGTTTCCATAACAAAGTGCATAGTCTGGGTAGCTTATAAACAACAGAATATTTTAATCACATTCTGGGAATTGGAAAGTCTAAAGTAAAAAAGAAAGACAACAAATTCAGTATGTGATGAGAGCTCATCCTGGTTTAGGAACGCTGCATTCTTTTTCCTTCCTATTAAAAAAATTTTCATACAATATATTTTGATCAGTTTGATGATTTCTTCTCCCCCATCCTCCCTACCCATCCAAATCTCTATTTTTTTCTCTCTCTCAAAAGAACTAAAACAAAGGAAAAAACAATAGAACAAAAATAACGAAACAAAGGCCTGCACCCTGCATCCTGCCCTACTCCCCTTGGTATTCCCCCAGACCATTCCCAAGGGTCCCATCCGTGCAGACAGAGAGTGGCTCCAGGCTTCCCGTCCCTGATGGCTTTCTTTCTCTACTCTCACACAGTATCTAAAGCCTCATCAGAGCCCGCTAAGAAGAAAATGAAGTTCTCCAAATGCAAGGAGGATGCTCCCGGGTAAGGTGTCACTATGGATGCCATGGGGTAGAGGAAACTGGACTGAACTAAATCATATTCTGAAAAGTTGGGCAGTGGTGGCACATGCCTTTGATCCCAGCACTTAGGAAGCAGAGGCAGGTGGTTCTCTGTGAGTTCAAGGCCAACCTGCACTACATAGTGAGTTCCAGGGCAGCCAGGACTACACGGAGAAACCCTGTCTTGAAAAACCTAAAATTATATATATATATATATATAGTCATATTCTGCTTCTTGACTTCAAAGCATTGTCAGACACCCAGGGGTTCATTTTTCCCCACCAGTCTTTCGAGGGTCTATATAAAAGGAAGTTAATGAGCTGACTAAAGCCAGTGCTCACAGTCTGTGACCTGCTACACATCGGGGTCATCCAAGGGGCACACATCAGATGTCACTAGATGACACAATGGGGTAGGTGTTCCTGGCAATCCTCAGATTTGGGAAAGTGGATCTGACAAACACAGTGTCTCAGTGGGAGCCCAAGAGTGGACTGCTCCAACCTTTCAGGGTGCCAACGGCCTGCAAACACTCGTACTCCGTGCCCAAGAAGAGTGACGTGGACTCGTGGGTAGCCCACTCAGGAAGCAGACCCATGAGCCCAGAACAACAGCTGGATGTGATGTTGCAAGAGGAGATGGAAATAGAAAGAAAAGAGAAGAAGCCGTCGGAGTTAGACCTGGAGGTACTTTCTTACTGTGGCCCCCGACTTGAGAGATAGCATCTTGGCATCTGAGTGATTTGAAGCAGCGAATGTCAGAGTCGCTTTGGGGAATGGTAACAGAGTACTGAAGCCCAGAAATCTTAGGAACTGGGGCTTGTGAGTCCTTAACACATAGTTTGGCACATGGCAGCCCATGGGGAGGGGGAGGTGGCCAAACTCTTGCAAAACAAGACAGAACTCTCAGTTAAATATGAATTTCAGATAAACAATGAAGACAATGTTTTGAGTGTGTGCGAGTAAACCAGCTGTGTTCTGTAGTTTTTCTGGCAATCCTATCAACCATTAGCAAAATGCAGCCTGTAAGTGTGTTTTATAAAAATAGGGGAAATGCCTAATGAGGTAGCTCTCCAGCTCGTCTTAAGAAAACTAACATACTCAGAGCTGAGCAGTTGTCTTCTTCAGAACCTGCCTGTGACCTTGTCATATGCAATGTGTGTGAAGTGACTGGCCTCAAAAGCATAGTGGAGAGTGACAAAAGGCGTGGGTGGATGGCTGCTGTGTGAACCGGGACCCTCGGCTGCTTGGCGGCTGCTTGGTTGGTTGGGTGGACCAGGTGGGCACCGCCCCTCTGTCATGATCTTTTTCTTGCTTTGTTTATGGAAGAGATACTATTACTACTTGACCAATGGCATCCGGAAAGACATGATTGCCCCCGAGGACGAGGAGGTGATGGTGCGAATTTACAAGTTGATTCCTAAGGTGCTGCTGGCAACCCCAGCCCTGGAACCCCTGCAGGTTGCGCTTCGGACTGAGAAGGAAAGAGACTATTACTGTAGCCTCATGAAAAGCATTGGTAAGGCTGGGCTTGTGGGCACGGAGCTCCTGTGGAGGGCACTGCCTTTCCTCTGTGCCCGTTGCTATGCTGTTGTTGTGATGAGACAGCCAGAAAACACCAGCTCAGAGGAGGAATGGTTCATTTTGTCTCGTGGCTTCAGGGGTCTGGGGACATGGTCAGCTGCCCCTATTGCTTCTGGGTAGTGATGGCGCAGAACATCCCAGCAGGGGCATGTGGTGCCATCTGTTTGTTGCTCAGCTCATCCCACTCAGCAAAGCCGAGAGAGCGAGAAAGCGCATGTGTGTGCTAACAGGTTTCTTCCTTTGGCCTTCATTCTATCCAGGCTTCCATCCTATTAGACGGCCTCTGTCGATATCCTTAGTTACTGGCTCATATGCCAATCACCTCTGGGAACATCCTCACAGACACACCCAGGAGAGTACCATACTAATCTCTCGGGCAACATTCAATCCAATCAAACTGACAATCAGGATGAACTATCACATGGTCAATTAATTTATCAGTCCCCACTCTGATGTCACTGAACTCACCCCGAAATACCATGTGACTTTTAATTCAAATGTCCCACCATCCTCGTCGTCATCACTTCTGCTTCCCTTTGAACTAACCACCATGGTATAGCCATGCTTGTGCAGATCTTGCTAAAACGCGGATTCTGGATTAGTAGATATGCAGCGTGGGTAAAGCCAAGCAGTCATTCAGCGTGGGTGGCTAGCTCCAGGAGGCTCAGATGTGGCAGACAGACATTAATTACACCTCAGTGGCTCTTCTCTTGTCCCCTTGGTTGTCCCTTCACCCTTGGCGGTCCTAGCGCCCTGACTTTCAGCTCATCCTGGCTGGCACGTCCCACTGTGCTTTTGTCTCTCTGCTGCTCCCCTCTCATGTCTGTCACTTTGTGTCCTTTTGTGACTTGAGCTTTTGGATAGTGATGGGTGTATCGCTTTGTCTCCCTCTGTCCTGAGCCCACCCAGTGTCCTGTACACACAGTAGACCACACTGGGAAGCATTTAATGGCAGGTGATTTGAGAGAGGAAGTGGAAGGGTACCCCTGTTGTTTTTATGCTTTGTTATTACTCCTTTACCAAAATGTCTAGCTGTTTCTGTTTTCCTAACTTTCTAATGAGGTGAGTATCATAGCTCCTTGTCTGGTGTCTCACAGAGCCCATCTAAGAATAGACACGTGAGGTCTTTTGCTTCTGGCTCCTCCTTGCTTTTCCAGCCATACACCTTCAGTGCCACCATTGCGACTGATGTGTCTACACAGCATAGCTCACAGCTCCTTGAGCAAACAGTCTGACAGTTTCCCTCCATACACAACATCCCTCTGTTCCCAGTGTCCTTCCTCTAAGAAGCTCATATGCATTCTTCATGGTGCAGCATAATTGTGACGCTACCAAGATTTCCCCAATCTTTCTTTCCTAACAAAACACATTTGCTATCTAAATCTCCATTTGTAAGTATCTGGTGCTGCTTACTGTGTTCATGCATGTTTGTGTCATTATCCCGGTGAGCGAAGTCACCATTCATCACCAATGGAGTCCAGCAAATGCTAACTAAAACCCTGTCAGGAAAAGCGGGGCTCACCCTCAAATTCCAAGTACTTTTCACTGCCAAGTCACACTCCTTCCAGGGAAGTCACACCCATGGGTTACCGCTGACCTGGCCACTGAGGAGGCATTGCCGGGTGGGGAAATGGACAGATATTGACTTCCATTCTAAGTGTCTGAACGCTAGGAGTATAGGATGTGTAAAGACCCTGCCTGATAGGGTGCCGTCTCTTTCCATTCTAGTCGACTACATCCTCATGGACCCGATGGAGAAGAAAAGGCTGTTCATCGAGAGCATCCCTCGCTTGTTTCCTCACAGAGTGATCCGGGCCCCTGTGCCCTGGCACAATGTCTACCAGAGTGCCAAGAAATGGAATGAGGAGCATTTGCACACAGTGAACCCCATGATGTACAACCTCAAAGAACTATGGTTTGCAGAGTAAGACTTGGCCCCTGGTCTTTGGGTTCCTTTCTTTATTGTTCAATACCTAAATGAACCTCTTCAGTACCGCACAGTAAGGGTAGCTCTTGTTCTGCAGTGGAGAGGGCCCATCAAAGATCCTAGACAGAAAGTCTGTGGGTTGTGAATGTGAACCTATCTACAGGTCTAAGGAACCCTCCTATGCATTCCCAAAATGTATTTTCCCTGTCTGAAAGCCCTGGAGCATGGTGGGTAACAGTGTACATTTTGAGCCATTAAGTTACAAATCTTAGCTCTCCTTTGTGGGTAGATGGGTGTGTGAACTCCATCTTTGGGCCCTGCTTTCTTGGCCTCCAAGGTTGAAATAATAAGAGTTCCTACTTCAGAGGGATGGTAAGAGGAATTAGTAACTCAACACAAAGTACTTAGTACCTGATGCGACTTAAGAGGCCAAGGAGAGTTAATTCCCCATTTCCTGCCTTGTAGCGCCAGCACCCTACATCACAACTCTAAGCTTACTCATCTGCCTCTACTTTTGAGATGGATGAAGGTTTGGGCCCTTTTTTTTTTTCTTTATGAAATTCATTTGGCAAGCTATGTTGTCTCTCAGTTGTACTTATGAATAATTATATTCACTCCACCAAATTATAGGAATCTAGATGAGAAGACCCCTTTTTTCTTTCAAATTTCAAAACTCGAGATATGCAGTTGTCTCTTGTTATATACAAAGAGATTGTTTCTGGGACCCCATGAACTCTCAAGCCCTTTATATAAAATACTCTAGTATTTTCGTAAGTCTCATACTTTCCCTTATATTTGTCATAAGGGGTTGCTTAGGAAATAATTTCAATAATAAAATTTGTACCTGTTTAGTACAGAAGCAAGGGTTTTTCAGAATATTTCCAACATGCTGTTGGTTGGATCCAAGCAGGCAGAACCCACAGAGATGAAAGGCCGACTGTAAAACTCAGTCTTGGTTCCTTTTCTGTTGCTGTGATGGATGTCATGACTGAAAGCACCTTAAGGAAGGTTTGTTTTGGCTTGTGGTTCTGGAAGGATAGAGTTTATTACGGCAGGGAAGACATGGCCATAGTCAAAGAAGAATGTCAGCGCAATCAGGAAGCTACCCGATCACATGTCATACACACAGGGAAGAGAGGGAAGAGTAAGTGGGGTGAGGCTAGAGAGTCCCAAAGCCCATCCATAGTGACCGTCTTAGGTTCCTATTGCTGCAGTGAAACACACAACCAAAAAGCAAGTTGGGGAAGAAAGGGTTTATATGGCTTACACTTCCCTATCACTGTTTATTACTGAAGGAAAGCAGGACAGGAACTCTAACAGGGCAGGAGCCTGGAGGCAGGAGCTGGTGCAGAGGCCATGGAGGGGTGCTGCTTATTGGTTTGCTCCTCATGGCTTGCTCAACTTGTTTTCTTTTTTTTTACATTTTTTATTGATATTTATTGAGCTCTACATTTTTCTCTGCTCCCCTCCCTGCCTCTCCCCTCCCCACTTCAATCCCCCCCCCAAGGTCCCCATGCTCCCAATTTACTCAGGAGATCTTGTCTTTTTCTACTTCCCATGTAGATTAGATCCGTGTATGTCTCTCTTAGGGTCCTCATTGTTGTCTAGGTTCTCTGGGATTGTGGTTTGTAGGCTGGTTTTCTTTGCTTTATGTTTAAAAACCACCTATGAGTGAGTACATGTGATAATTGTCTTTCTGTGTCTGGGTTACCCCACTCAAAATAATGTTTTCTAGCTCCATCCATTTTCCTGCAAAATTCAAGCTGTTGTTATTTTTTTTTTCTGCTGTGTACTCCATTGTGTAAATGTACACATTTTTCTTATCCATTCTTCGGTCGAGGGACATTTAGGTTGTTTCCAGGTTCTGGCTATGACAAACAAAGCTGCTATGAACATAGTTGAGCACATGTCCTTGTGGCACGATTGAGCATCCTTTGGATATATACCCAAAAGTGGTATTGCTGGGTCTTGAAGTAGATTCATTCCAAAGTGACTATAAAAGCTTGCATTCCCACCAGCAATGCAGGAGTGTTCCCTTACTCCACAGCCTCTCCAGCATAAGTTGTCATCAGTGTTTTTGATTTTGGCCATTCTTATAGGTGTAAGATGGAATCTCAGAGTTTCAACCTGTTTTCTTATAGAACCCAGAACCACCAGTTGAGGGATGGCACCACCCACAATGGGCTAGGCCCTCCCACGCTGATCACTAATTAAGAAAATGTCCTAAAGGTAGATATGATGGAGGCATTTTCTTCATTGAGGTCTCCTCCTCTCAGATGACTTGAGCTTGTGTCAAGTTGACATAAAACCATCCAGCCCATTCATGAACTTTCTCCAGGAATTCTTCACTTCCTCAGTATTCCACATCACTTTCAAACAGTGGCACCGACTAGGGACCAAGTGTTCAAATACACGAGCCTATAGAGGAAATTCTCATTCAAACCACCCTCCTACCCCTTGAGAGTGTGTGCACAGTGTGTGCACAGTGTGTGCACAGTGAGGTACTTCACAAGGTTGTGCCTCCTGCACCACTCTCTAATTCAAGGACATTTGTGTCATTCACATTCAGCCCACCCCTTCAGCCCCTGGCACCCACTAATCTTCTTTGCCTCAGCAGACCTGCAGGTGCTGGATGTGTAATAGATACTGAATCACATGCTATTATGTGCTCCTTTGTGTCTGGGGTCTGAATTAAACACGATGTCCTCAACATCTGTTCGAAGAGAAGGCAAGCATCAGTAACGATGTTTCTTTTTTGTGACTGAATAACATTCCATAGTTTGGCTATATCATATTTTGTTTATTCATTCTATTGGTTATTTGTGGGAGAGGAGAGTGTGATTTTTTTCAAATGGGATCCTCAAGAAAGGGCATGCATCAGAAGGGAAAGTTCACTGAAAGGTCAGGCTAATGGCTCATTTCAGCTCATTTAGACAGTCAGGGGCACCAAGTCAGCAAGGAGGAAGATTTGTCCAGGAAACTGTATCATGGTTTTCCTGCGTGACCCCAACTATTCAACTTGAAAACTTCTAAGAGGAGAGAAATAAGCTAAGATGTCTTTGGGATTGGTAAAGTTTGTGGATTTGGGAACTATAATGAGATGGGTCTGTGGGAAGAATAGGTTCCACCAATGAGAGAAGTTTGTTAGGATTTAATTAAAGATGAGTAAGGCGGAGACATGAGCCACATCAGTGTTGGTTGTCTGTGTGGTGAGTCAGGCTCTCAGGTCCACTCTTCCTAGAAGTGCTTTGTATTCGGTCGTACACAAACACATTTAAATTCCCCACCCCCACCTAAAAGGACCATAGGCGGTGGCGTTTTAGAAGGAAGAATGTCTGATGGATCGTTAAAATAGATGATGACATCAAGAGGCTAGCCCTGGGAATGGCTAAGGAAACTGGGCAAGGATCTGGTTTGAGAAGTAGTGGGGATGACTTAAGGACAAGCTATGGAAGAAGGGATGCTGGACAGAGAAACGGTGGACCTTGTGGGCTTGGGAAGCCGCAGAGCTTCCCTGGATCCAGAGCAGGGGAAGGGGAAAAGAGGAGCGATGTAGGAAGGATGATGATCATTCATTCAGCAAACAGTCAGAGTGTCTACATGGCATAAACACAGAAACATAATGGGTGTGTGGTAAACCTGCCCACAGGGTGAGTTAGCATACAGTTCAAGATCAAAGCAAGTTCAATCTAATTCTAGGCAGCAAGGCTGGGGAGATGGCTTAGTCAGCTGAGTGCACACATAAGGACCTGAGTTCATCCTCCGGAACTCATGTAAAAAGACAGCGTGAAGGCACATGCTTGCAATCCTAGAAATGGGGTAGGGTGACTAAGCCCCTGGTGCTTGCTGGCCAGTCAGCCCAGCTTACTGAGTGAGTTCTAGGTCAGTGAATGATCTTATCTTAGAAATCAAGATGTCGCCCAAGGAAAGA
>NC_022015.1:15541308-15545501 GCF_000317375.1 Microtus ochrogaster
GAGAGAGAGAGAGAGAGAGGAGACAATTCCAAAGGGCTTGATCAAAGCCGTCATGAAGCTTTGTGTCTAACTGCCTGCTGGATTGTAGCAGAGCAGAATCAGATGTGGTCCACGAACAGTCAGGTTCTGCTTCTCGCATGTTGCTCGACTCCAGAGTACACTGTCCCACAGAGCAGAGGTGCATGGTGCCCTCTGTCATTGTTCCATGCAGCAACACTGGACAGGTGTGCTCTTAGTTGACCAACACCAGTGTTTTATTTCTGAGGGCAAAAGGAATGGAGGGGTATGGGGGGGTCTTCATTACTTTCTGCTCTTCTCTACCCACCCCCACTATCCTCCCCTCCCCTGAAACCACCCCGCATCACTATTTCTAGAAGGTGCTCTTCTAACTTAAGGGTTCAAACAATGAGAACACGTGTCCTCTGAGCTTGCCCCACAGGATGGATTAGTCTTTCACGCTGGCATTTCTCCCTCCCTTTTGGCAGATTTAAAGACCTCAGGTTTGTTCGAACAGCAGATTTACTGGCTGGAAAACTACCCCTGCTGCCTAATGAGTACCAGGATGTGATTCAGAAGCATTGCCAGGAGGCACGGCAGATTCTTCTCAGCAAGTCAGTATCTCCCGCAGAACTGGGCTTCAGCCCAGCATTGTAAAGATTGAGAGTGCCCCAGAATGAGAGCTGATTCCCCTCCGGGAGTGGCATGAAGTTTGTTGACTTCCTATGATACCTTCCTGCCATGTCCTATCCTTTAGCAAGCTCATAGCAAATTGCTCTCTCTACCCCTCCCTCCCACGCTCCCACTGCCTTTTCAGAGCCATGCTTTGTTATGACATCACTCTCGTTTGGTTCTTCCTTGAGATTCTCTCAGTCTCCGGGTGCTATGAGGCAATGTGCTTGAATAACTTGTATTGAAATGACCCCAAGTAGCCTCAAGGTCCAAAGTTAGGGGGTCTTCCGGACATTAGAGAACTTTTTTCCTTTAGCAAATGCATACAGAACTATATATCCAGAACAAAGAAATGACTGGATGGCAAGTCTATTATTCAGATGGTCTTTTGCTGTAACAAATTCCAGAGAAAAATCAACACAGGAAGAAAAGATTTCAGCTCATGCTTTCAGAGGTGTCTGTCCGTCATGATGGGGTGGGACTGTGTGAGCCCAGAGGCTCTCAACATGGTGGCCAGGAAGCAGAGAGGCAGAACGTGCTAGCAGGCTTCTTCCTTCTTGCTCTGTTAACTGAGCCTCCAGCCTGTGGGACTGCCCATTCTCGTTCTTCCCCTCAGTTAGTCCTCTCTGGAAACTTAGACCCAGCCAGAGGCGGGCTTTAGCAGTCCTCTAGGCCCAGAGAACTGGGAAAGCCACTTACTTGCTGTTCTCCGGTCCCTGTAGGTGGATCCCCAGCTGTGCCCAGCTTTTTACCTCACAGAAGGAACACTGGGTCCGCTTCGCTCCCAAGAGTGACTACGACTCCTCTCGAAACATTGAGGAATATTTTGCTTCCGTTGCCTCCTTCATGTCCCTCCAGCTCAGGGAGTTGGTCATTAAATCCCTCAGCGACCTAGTTTCCTTCTTCATGATACACAAGGTACGTGGCAGAGTCCAGACCCAGCCCTCTCCAGGGAAGACAGTCTAGGTAGAGCTCAAGTAGGCTCTGGCAGGGAGCCAGGCCAGATGGTGAAATTCTGAGTGGAACACACAGAATGACTATGACTATCTTTTTTAAATGCACAGCAAACTTCTGTCATATCGTGGCCCACTACTAAATTTATATATAAAAAAAATCTCTGGAAGCAAGTTTTCAGCGACTTTTCTTAAGAAATGAAAGACTGACTGTGCAGGATGGAATACGTACCTCTTCCAGGGCAGGGAAAGCCACTTGTTTGCAGTTTTTGTTTTTTTTTTTTTTTGCTACAAAAATGGAGTTGAGACTCTTTGCTTTTGACCTTCGGCTTAGCATTTAGGAAGTGTTTTATGCGTTTACCACTAGTAGCGATTTGTTGTTTGGTCTCGGATAGAGAACTTCCAGGTTCACAAGGCTTAGTTTGGTTTAGTTGGCAGCCTCGTGAAACTGTGCCAGTAAAGGAGAAATAAAAGCAGAGCGTGAAACCCTGGTTTTCAAAGCATTAAATGCTCCCCTAGATTTAGACAGCCCAGAGATCAAGGGAGAGTATCTAAAATTTCGAACTGTGTACACATTTCACCTTCAAAAATATAGTGATGGGGCTGTTCTTCCAGAGGACCCAAGTTCAATTCCCAGCACCCATGCAGGCAGCTCACAGCTGTCTGTTCCTTCAGTCTCCGAATACCCAACATCCTCATGCAGGCAAAACACCAACAGACATAAATAAAAATAATGATAATAGGAGTATAATGAATGTTTTTTAATTTCTTAATTATAAAAAGGTCAAATTCTAAGTATTTTCCCAAGTAAAGTAAAGGTGGTAGCTCATGCCTTTTATCCCAGCATCAGGAAGCAGAAGCATGGGCAGGCAAACTTCTGTTAGTTGCTCAAAAGTTTTAAGAGCTACTGCTGTTCATTTGGGCTGCAATGATCCGTGAGAGGACCACTCTGGAGCAGTCATGAGCGCATCTCCTGTGTGAGGCAGAAAGGAGAGAGCTGTTTACTGCATCCCATGTGAGGGATGAAATCTCACTGTAAAATCCCACACGAAGAGAGAAGGGACATATTTGTCTTCCCTTAAGACGGTCTGAAAAGCTCTCGAGCCAACCGCTTGGCCAAGCTTTTGCAGCTGCCCTGTGAGGACTGAGCACTGCAATTATGCAATCTTGTGCCACTCGGTTTCACAGAGTCTTAAGGATGTCTCCTCAGCAATATTTCTGTCGTGAGGAAGTTGACATTTTGACTGACATGCACCATGTGCTCAAGGACACTGTCTTTTAAAGGACACAGATATTCATCCCTTTAGATTCAGGCAACATGTTTTTATTAAGCACCTACTTGGTATTAATAGCTGTCATAGATATTTTGAAGAAAAGAGATGAATAAGACATAGGTCCTGCCCTCAAGTTTAGACCAGACAAGGTAAGGGGAGGGTACAAAGTCTCCTAAGTGAAAGACAAAATAACATGACAGAAGTAGAAATATAGAAATTCAGAGGCGAAGGAGACTTCCTCGAGGAGATGTCTTTTGTGCTAGTTTTGAAGGGCAGGAGGGATTTAGAAGTTGGAGCATAGGTGGCCCTGATTACCCATCTTGTGCAAAGTTCTTGGGAACTAAAGAAAGCATAAACTCCTGGCAGGGCAGACTCAATTTTAAGCATACTGGCGCCCTTTCTTGGTGCTCAGGGAGCACTATGAATGGATAACAGCACCCCTGTGCTCTCCGGTGGCTGCACTGTGTGAGGTCTAATATATCTTCTGTCTCTCAAAGGATGGAAACGATTTTAAGGAACCTTACCAAGAAATGGATTTCTTTACACCTCAGCTAATCATGATTCAACTTGAAGTGTGTGAGCCTATCATTGTCTTCAACCCAACTTTTGATGATTGCTGGGAATTAATAAAGAATTCCTTCTTGGAAATCATTAAGAATTCTGATGGGATCCCCAAGGTATGGTATCTGCCTAATAATTCATCTATATTTTTGTTCTGCACTGAATAAACAATCAAGTGTCTGGTTGCACAATTGCAGTCCATGTGGTGTTCAGTTAGGCAATTTCACTTTGTGATGCATCCTCAATCCATCCCCTTGTCCTCAGGAAGATTATCTAGGTCTTTTCTGTGTCCCCCCTAATTCCCTGCCTTTGTATGCTGCCTGACACAAGATAGATAATTCCCAAGTCATCCAATGTGGGTTAATAATTTATTGCAGATGACCTGGCATGAATCTGTTAAAAATTTCTACAAAAATATATATCATTTTGTCTTGAGGTTCAATGGGTTTATTCACCACTATAGGGTTCTAGGGAGAGAAAAACAAAAAACACAAAAACAAAGAAAACGTACTCTTCACAGTTTTCTTTCCAGAGTGGAATTACTTATCAAATTAGATGCATGAAAGTAAACTTTGTCTACTAGGCCGGATATCCATGTGACCTAACATCTTTTGGTTGGGTAATGTGACAAGGAGACCCATGACTAGCTCCATATAGGGAATCAACCTATGAGACGCTCTCTCTCTCTCTCTCTCTCTCTCTCTCTCTCTCTCTCTCTCTCTCTCTCTCTCTCTCT
>NC_022015.1:15545601-15551893 GCF_000317375.1 Microtus ochrogaster
CACACACACACACACACACACACACACACACACACACACACACACATACACACACAGAGAGTTGAAGCTGAGGTTTGAGGTTAAGGAGGTACTTGGTCGGTAAGGCGTTTGTTAAACAAGTAGGACCTAGATACAATCACCAGCGGCCATTTAAAAGTTGGGTGTGGTGCCATGTGTCTACCAGCCTGGCACTGAAGAGGTGGAGAAAGGGATGGGGCTTAACAGTCAGCCAGTCTAGCAGAACTAGTGAGCTCTAGAGTCAGTGAAAGATCCTGTCTCAAATAAAGCAAAGTGGCGATGATTTCAACCACCTGCCTCCACACACACAGGCGTGTGCCACACACAAAAATGAAATGGGAAAGGGGACACACATGCAAAAAAATGTGCACACATGAGTGCACAGATGTGTGCATATGCATATACACACATGTAAACACACAGAGACACAGACACACACAGGCGTACACACACAGACATACAGACACACATGCACAGATATACTCACACACAGACATAAAGAGAGAGAGAGAGAGAGAGAGAGAGAGAGAGAGAGAGAGAGAGAGAAAGAGAGAGAGCGCTTAGGTTTGTAGGAAAATCTATGACACCAAGGGTCCACCTTCACCAGTAATCCCTGTGCTTGGAGTTTTGATGTCAGCCAAGCTTGGTTTAACATGAGAATGAGTGTGTGCAGGGGAAATGGACCTCTCCTACAAGCAACATCCCTCCGAGGAAATGAAAGAGAAGACTACAGTTTGAAGAGATAAGTGAGGGGCTGGGGACACATGAAGTACATACTGCCTGAGTCTGTTTCTCTGCTGTTGATTGGTAGTGTTAACAAACAGCTGGGGCTGGAGAGATTGCCAGCACTGCAAACAGCCCAGCAGGAACTGGTACTAGAGGGAGTGGATTATGATGCCAAGATGACACCCTCACGGGTCAGTTTGTGCCAGGTTGGAAAGCTAGCCCTGCTTCCACACAAATAGTGTTACTAGACTATGGGAAGAACCCATGGGTGCTGAGTTCTCGTCTAGGGATGCCTGCGGCACTCCCTCCCTCCCCCACAACCTCGGGCTTTCCTCTTGGAACTGACTTGTGAAATTTTAACCATAGTCCCTTGGGTTAAATGTCTATGACATACATATATGACTATCAGCAGACGAATAGTCTCCAGTCCCTTACTTCATCATGGATACAGTAAGTTGAAACCATTTCAAGGTGAAACTCAGCTACAAACGTGGTGTGTGCGTGCATGCGTGTGTGTGTGTGTGTGATGCATGTATTTGCTCACATGGGGGTGTACACATGTCTGTATAAGTACACATGCATGTGTATGCATGTCTGTGGAGGACAGAGGTCAATGTCAGCTGTCTTCCTAATCTCTCTCCGTGTTATTTTTTTTAAAGTCTTTATCTGGAGCTCCATCAATTCTTTTTTTTAAATTTATTTATGTATTATGTATACAATTATACAATATTCTGTCTGTGTGTATACCTGCAGGCCAGAAGAGGGCACCAAACCTCTTTACAGATGGTTGTGAGTCACCATGTGGTTGCTGGGAATTGAACTCAGGACCTTTGGAAGAGCAGGCAATGCTCTTAACCTCTGAGCCATCTCTCCAGCCCCCTCCGTGTTGTTTTTTGGGGGACAGAGTCTCCACTGCCTCCGGAGCTCTTCAATGCAGATAGGCCGGTGGGCCAATGAACTCTACCTGTCTGCCTCCCCAGTGCTGGGATTATAGATGCAACACTGTGCCCAGCTTATACACAGGTTCTGGGGACTCAAACTCAGGCCCTTGTGCATGTGTAGCAAGCACTTTACCCGCTGAGCCATCTCCCCAGACCCCAGCAATAATTTAGGAAATAAAGAGCATTTGAGCTGCAGAAAAACGGAAGCCTGTCAGTGAGAAAGAGGTGCTGAAGGAAACCAAAATAAATACTATGGCGCATTGGTCTTATCAGTACCGTCCAGGAGGACAAGGCTGATGTAATCTAGGATGAAAAAAGGAGGTGAAGGAGATGCAGAAATCAAAGTTGAATAAAACGAGAGGGGAAATGTAATACATAGAATTTCCATGAGTGTTTTAGCCCTACCACTACATTGCCTTTACTTTTTAATTTTTTATTCTTTGAGAATTTCATCTATGTGTACAATGAAATAGGATTTACCCACCCCTGACTGCCCCTCTCCAGCTCCCGCTGAATCTCTCCTGTATTCCTCCATAATGAGAAGCATGTATTTGTGACTGGAAAGGGGGTGCTGGGCTAGTCTTTCTCCCATGGCAGAATCCACTCACTCAGCATTGCAGGGAATGCCAAGGCCAGCGAAGCACACGGGAGGAAGCCTGGAACATGGTGGGGAGACGGAGGAGTGCAGAATCAGAGAGCCAGGAGGAGAGGCAGAAAATAACAGTTCCCTGGATAGGACAAGATCATTCTTGTTTCCACCTCACAGTGTCCACACCGCACAAGAGAACCTCCACATTCAACCGCACAAGAATTTCTCTTCTCTTTTGACTAGAAACTTCTTCCCAACACAAGCTCCAAAATCCAGTCCACATGGGAGCTATTGAAAGACCTGGGCTATCAGCTATACTTCCCCAGGCCCTTTCCCCCAGGCCCTGGACCAATGGAAGTCTTGTCTCTTGCTTTCAGGCTTTGTCTATGAACGCAGTCACGGCAAAGAAGTTGCCTTCCATCAATTTAAAGCCTTTGGGTCACCCAAAGAGAACCAAGGTCATTTGCACCTGTTTCATGCTTCCTCAACTGATGTTGTCTTGCCAAAAGCAGACATGTGATTTATAAGGCATGGAGCCTAGGAGAGCAGACTGAAGGTCTTTGCCGAGGCTGGTCACTAAGCATTTGCAAAGTAGAGAGGGCCTTGAGATATGGTAGTGAATCCCAGAAGGATTCTGCAGGAGCCAAGCCCATGAAAACACACACACACACACACACACACACACACACACACACACACACACACTGAAAGAGTTGGAGAGTTTGGGGATAGCAGGGTGTTCTTGGCTAGTTCTACCACTAGCCAAGAGAAAATGAATACAAACGGTGTCCCTGGAAAAGAGCCCACGGCGAGAGCCTGTTTGCCGCCTTCCGCCTTCTAGTTTCTGTGTGTGTCCTACATCTAAGAGTGACTTCTGCTCTTCAGGTGGAATCTATACTTTTCCCAGAGCTGAAAGGCTATAACCTGATCCTCGGAACTGTTGACCCTGAAGAAAATCTTGTTTCTGATTTTGTCAATGATACTTTTGAGGTATTTAAGAAAAATCAAGTTGGACCTCACAAGTAAGTTGGTTTAGTTCTAGCTTTATAACCTAGTTGAACTTTCAGTGTTTGTCCTTAGCTAGCCCTGTCCCCACACACCCAAAACACACATAGAGTAGCAATGACCAGGGCTTATATGCTTATGACTTTATCCCCATTTTACAGACGGGAGAGTGTAACTTTCCCACACTAGGCTGCAATAAATACAAATGCTAGGATTAAAATTCAGGTGCAGATCATCCTCTGCTCCCTGAAAGCCACAGGCCAAGATATATTTGGATATTTTTAGAATTTAGAAAACCTGTATTCTAGGAGATCCAGAGCAACAAAGTCATATTTCTGCTGTGAAACTTGTTATGAATTCCAGGTATTTGTTTGTTTTCGAGTCAGGTTTTCACTGTGTAGCTCAACCTGGCCCCAAAATCATGCTGTTCCTGCCTTTGCCTCCCGAGTAGCAGGGCTGCAGGTGTATACTGTAGCAGGATTAATAAAAACCCAGAGACAGATATTGGGGTTCAAGATGAAGATTAAAAAAGCAAAGCAGCCAAGCCTCTAGAGAGTTCTTACCTCTATCAGGCTCAAACAAACAAGGGGGTGATCCTGTCCTCAGCATGACTGTACTGAGCATTTCTCTCCCCTCCCCACCCCCCAGCCATATCACTCCTGCCTCCACCTCCCTAGTGCTGGAATTAAAGACGTGGGACTCCCGAGTGCTAGGATCGCCTTTGTGTGAGCTCTATTTCTCTTGTAGACAGATTCAATCTCACGTAGCCCAGGGTGGCCTTGAGTCCTGGGATTAAAGGTGTGTGCCACCACTCCCTGGCCTATAGTGGCTTAGCTCTGCTCTCTGATCTTCAGGCAAGCTTTACTTATTAAAACACAAGTAACATATCACTATAGTGTACCACCACACAGACAGAAACCCGTGAATTGCCACAATCAACAGTCTCCGGTCAGGGTAGGACAGCTTCCAACACAAAGGCTTACCTCTAAAAGCGTCTTCAGTTTTGCACGCACACTGTGGGATCACCCTAAACCAGTGAACGTGATCACAGTTTGTCACCACATGAAATTGGTGAAAATGTGTTTACTGCACATTTTCAGTGGGAAGAATTTTATGTTGTGGGGATATGAACTGCCCTGTGTGTATACACCCTGTGTATAGAACCCTAGCTATGCCCATGGCGTGCCAGGAGGAACTGCTCCACTGTGGCAACTGAGGTGTTTCCAGATGTGGCCAAAACCCTCCTGCAGGGCAAAATTGCTTCAGCTGAGAACATCGATTCATCTGTGTAGAAAGCAGCCTAGTGTTTGGAAGATCACCTGAATGCATTTTGTTTGGGGAGCTTTCCTGCTCATGGATCTTATACATATACTTTCTTCCAGACCGAGCGTGTTCTGGCCTTTTTGCTGTCTCAGAGTGTCTGTCAGGTTGCCTGGGTAACTTGGGGCTCCACCAAGCCACTCTTCATAGTTACTCAGTACCAACTTAATGTTAATTCAAACTTAATTTAAGTCAAACCATTCTAGATGCATCCTCCAGTTTAGAGAAAATTGTCCAGTCATTCCTACATGATCTGAAAACAGATGGACCTAAGTTCACATGCCATAGATTACTTAATTCCAAATTTTCATCTTAAAACTAGGCATAGAACTTGGGGTTAGAAGGAAGACAGGGTGCTGGTGTTCATTGCACATTTATGTCAGGATAGTAATAATTGTTCTACATATTTTGCTATAGCTAGGGTTTATGATAACCTTATAAAATGTGCCTTATTATAGTCACTTAAAATAAAAACACAACTTTAAAAAGTCCACCAGGCAGTGGTGGTGCATGCCTTTAATCCCAGCACTTGGGAAGCAGAGGCAGGCAGATCTCTGTGAGTTTGAGGCCAGCCTTGTCTACAAAACGAATTCCAGGACAGCCAGGGCTACACAGAGAAGCCCTGTCGAGGAAAACCAGCTAAGTATCTTCTCTAAGTTTATGCCATAAGGAAGTCACAAAATTGGAATTAGAAGCCCAAATCCTGGATTTTCAGCTATATTTCTATTCTATTTCTCTTTCTTGGCTTGAGTTTATGTTTTAAATGTGCTCTGTTTTAGTTGTGCCCTTGCTTAGCCAACTCACTGACTTATGTTTGTGTGCTTCCTTTTATGTTCTCCAACACAAAAGATACCTAAATGTGTACAAGAAGTACGAAGACTTGCTGGATAACACGGCGGAGCAAGGCATCACCGAATTCCTGAATATAAATCACGAGATTGAAGAGTTTGTGACGGTAGGAGATGCCACTAAGAGTTTCATGCCCTGATGACATGTGTGTGGTAGTCAATGCATTGAGCAATCAATGGATTGCAATGAGCGCAAACTCTGTATTGGACTAGTGCTGACCAAGGGGGAAGCTAGGAGCAATGGGTAAGACTCTAATTACCATTGAACTCTGGCTGTACTTCTTTCTATAGAGCATCAATAGCATAAAAAAGAGGAGAAATGAAATTGCGTCCATGCACATTACCGTGCCTTTGGCCATGTTCTGTCTTGATGCCTTGTTCCTAAATCATGACCTCTGTGAGCGAGCCCAAAATCTTAAAGACCGTCTGATTCAATACCAAGTGGATGTAAACCGGGAAACTAATACCAGGTATAAAAATTCTGAGGAAAAATATTGGTCTGTGGAGATGGCTTAGTGGTTAAGCCCTTACCACACAAGTGTGAGGACTAGAGTTTGTATTCCCGGAACCCGCATAAATGCCAACTGGGTATAGTATCCCACCTGGACTTTTAGCCTGGGAAGGCAGAAAAGCAATAGAGGATGATTCCGCACATCAACCCCGGGCCTCCATGTTGATGCAAAACCAGATGTACCTGTGATGGTGATGGTGTTTGTGGTGATGATGATGTGGGAATGGTACTAATGGTGATGGTGGTATTAATGGTGACGGTGATGGTGGTGGTGGTGGTGGTGGTGATGGTGGTAATGGTGGTAGTGGTATTGGTAGTATGGTGATGGTGGTGG